>NC_069661.1:59436833-59743666 GCF_027244095.1 Hemicordylus capensis
CTGAAACCTTGGAGAAGCCGCTGCCAGTCTATGAAGACAATACTGAGCTAGATGGACCTATGGCCTGACTCAGTATATGGCAGCTTCCTATGTACCTATGATTTGCTGGATATTTGTGTTGTGGGTTCATTCTAGAAGATCATATGCCTACTCCAAATGCTAAATGGGGACAGTGGGAATAGCTCTGTACAAATTCTGATCTTGGGGTCCAATCTGGAGCATCAAAGTGTCTCTTATTCCTGCTGAGTGGGCACATGATTAATTGCCAAGTTGACAATTTCAGTTATAAGTAGAATTAAAGTTGGCTATTTCAAAAGGAAAAGATAGTGTCAGTCTGCTGCTGAATCTTTGTTATGCATCCATACGTTCAAGACAGATTCAAAGAAACTGATGATTCCTGACTGTTCTAAGAAAGAAACCTGTTTTCAATTAAATATTTCAGGCTGGACAAATGTGCTTGCCAGTCTTTTTAGCAATAACTTGTGGTTAGATGACAGCGAGATTAATAACATTCAAACTTTAATGTAAATCCATAAAAGCAACCGTAACGTGAGCTGAGGCAGTCCCAGTTCTGGCTCAGCTTTCGGAAGCTTCCCAAGTGCAATGCATGTGGGCTGGGATTTGGGATCTAAGTTTCATCAATGTACTTGAAGTGAGTGCCACATGTGTGGATAGCATCAAAGTACTGTGTACACAGCCGTGGTAAGTTGAAAGTATCTGTTAGAGTATTTTAAAGCATGTAAGGAAACTGGGGCATCCGATTCCCATTAACCACTTTTTAAAAATCTGTGTAGCTTGCTTTAAATGGGTTAATATTGGCTACCAGAAGAGTTTTGCAGCAAACATTTTTGGTATTTCATTGTGCTTACACCTTGTTAGTGTGCACTGATATTGTTGCATTTTGCAGATGTTGCACCAGATTACCAGATAACTATTACATAATTTAGCACAACAATTAAAGCACATTTTATTAATCTGTTAACATCAGCCAGACTGTCTATGCGTAACTATGAGCATATCCCCACACAAACTTTACACCCCATAAAAGATTTTCCTGTGATCTAGCAATATTTTGTGAGCTCAGTGTTATAGTAACTTAGCCTTTTGCCCTTTCCCCTCAAGACCTAGGGAAAGAAGCTGAGAAAGTGAGGAGGACATAGTAGTTTTAAATGATTTCTTATTGATAAATGTATTGCTGCTGTTATATAAACCTATATCATTTCTCTTGACAGTATCATCTAAATGTATCTGGGTTTATCAAGAATCACAAAAGGCATGAGAAAGTCCTTTGCTATTATTAATGAATCCTGACAATAACAGCAGCAGTTGAATGAAATACACTTAATCTCCACCCCCAGCCCCATGACCAATGCTTCGAGAGAGCAGTCCACAGAACATCTTTCTCTGGATTTCTACAGGCCAGTTGAGTCTGGGTAAAGTCAAGAGAGTTGCTAAAGCCTCTGAAGATAGGCTGATTTCAAAGTTGGAAGTCAAATGTCTTCTCTTAGTCACTCTTTTCACCAATCCATTTAACTCCTTGTATCCTAATGCAATACCTTGTTGTCCTGGTTCCTGAAGAGAAGGCATTAGTGCTGTTTAACACTGATACCAACTGTATCTGTTATGAAGTCACAAGGATTTCACATATGCAATATTGGGAGTGGTTGACCTTCGTGAATAGCATATTAGTGCAGCGGGTTAGCATGTGTGTCAAGTAACCAGTATAATCATTGAATTGGATGCAAAGTATGAACATAAGTTGCTTTCTTTAAAGAAAAGGTATCGGAGCAAAAGGAGAGGTGATAAAAAGCTCCCTACATGGAACTCCTCATAGTTTCCTTGGAATTAATACTCTCTAAGTGATGTTTAAAACATAAAGGAAGTTCTCCTTCATATCATATTCGTGCAGGCATTGATCGAAAGAAAGTAGGAAACACCTGAGGGAAGGCTTTTGCCAAAATGATCTTGTTAGTATTTCCAGCTATATATTACGAAAAGATGTGATGTAGCAGAGAGAGATTGGGGAGCCAGGGAGGCCCAGATTCAAATCCAAACTCAGCCATAAGCTCACTGGGTCACCTTAGGCCTGTTACTGTCTCTCAGACTAACCGCAGGTTTAGGAACATAGGAGCATAGGAAGCTGCCATATACTGAGTCAGACCATAGGTCCATCTAGCTCAGTATTGTCTTCACAGACTGGCAGCAACTTCTCCAAGGTTGCAGGCACGAATCTCTCTCAGCCCTATCTTGGAGAAGCCAGGGAGGGAGCTTTAAACCTTCTGCTCTTCCCAGAGCGGCTTCATCCCCTGAGGGGAATATCTTGCAGTGCTCACACATCAAGTCTCCCATTCATATGCAACCCAGGTGGACCCTGCTTAGCTAAGGGGACAAGTCATGCTTGCTACCACAAGACCAGCGATCCTCTCCAGCAATGAGAGGACGGACCTGTGGACTCTGGAGACAATGATGGAGATATACAAAATGAATGCCTGATGCCGAATCTAGGGCTGGCACAGAATGATACTCCACTTTTCCTTAGTACCTGCAAATTTAAACACTAAAAAATTGTTCATCATAAAAAAAAATGTGGTTAGATTCAAATGGTTTTATACAGACCGCTAGACTAGAAACTGCTCTAAGTGAAGTTGCTGAAAGGAGAAATGGAAGAAGACCTCATCTATTGTCCTGTATCGGACCTCAAGGATTCAGAGGATGGGGAAGACTGGGGACAGAAACCACACTTGGAGAGAGCCCCAGAATTACCTCCTTTGCTAGAGACCCTTACAGGAGACAAGCCTAAGGAACCAGAATTGCCAGCTTCTCTGAGGAGGTAACTTTGCCGGTCTTCTCTGGATTCCTCTTGCTTAGGGCCCTCCATGATGTGGCAGGACCTGAGGACCTCACCCTACAGTCAGGAGCAGCAGGAGACCCACCCCTCTGACCCAAAGTGCAGGGCATGGCTACTTTACATTGCAACAGCTTTCTCTGGAGGAGGCAAAGCTAGAGACAACACCCTGACTGAAAGTCTATGAAAGTTCACAGTTGGCTACAGGAAATTTCTGGAGCAACATCCTTAATGCCTGTTCTTCTGAGTTGCTGTCCAGCCAAATACCTGCTCCACCATGGGAGCTGACTGGGGTCCTGATCTTATGCACCTAGTCTGTTGTCTTGGGCTAAGTTTTGCCATGGAGCCTCTTTGGAGTTTTGACATTACCTCTAGGAGAATGGGACACCCTGAACTTCTTAAAGGATGGACAGGATACAAGTTGCAATACATTTCCAGGACCCAGTCTCTGGATGAAGGGAATAAATCAGCATGTCATTTTCTGCCACCATCCTGACTCTCCTTAGTCTTCCAACCAGCCAGTAGAACTTTATCAGGTTCTATGGACTGTTATCTTCAAGCTCTGGGTGTTTGGTGTAAGAGTTATTTAGACAATTTGCTGCAATTGTCCTGGAGCAATTTCTCAGGCTAGCTCTGAGAATGGAATTTCTCAGGCTAGCTCTAGGTCTTAGTGGACCTTGGCAAAAGAGCTGCTGTAGACCTATCCCTTACCACACTGCATGGGCTACAAATACATGACACACAGATAAACAGAGGAAATGTACAAGCACTCTTTCACACACAAAGGAGGCCCTGAAGCTAGGGGTGGTGTGGAATTTGCAATTGCGGGAGTCTGAAAGATGAGCTCCCCTCCCCCATTTGAACAAACCCACCCCATTTAAATATAAGCCTAGATTCTTTCACATTTGGGTGGGAAATGGCGTTTGCCTCCACTACTAACAAGCCCTCCTCCTGGCCTGTCGCCCCCACTCCACCCTTTGCCAGAAGAAAACTTCTCCATTCTGAGCAGAACTACAGTACTCAACCATTCTGCGCTTCATAGGAACATAGGAACATAGGAAGCTGCCATATACTGTCTTCACAGTATTGTCTTCACAGACTGGCAGCGGCTTCTCCAAGGTTGCAGGCAGGAATTTCTCTCAACCCTATCTTGGAGATGCCGGGGAGGGAACTTGAAACCTTCTGCTCTTCCCAGAGCAGCTCCATCCCCTGAAGGGAATATCTTGCAGTGCTCACACATCAAGTCTCCCATTCATATGCAACCAGGGTGGACCCTGCTTAGCTAAGGGGACAAGTCATGCTTGCTACCACAAGACCAGCTCTCCTCCCAGATGCCCCATGTGTTTTCCCAGGCTGCTATCACTCCCCAGCTGCCTCCAGATGCTCCTGAGGTCTCTTTAGCTGCCCGTCCATCCCTGTGCCAGTGGAGGGATGGCAATTAAAGAGCCCCACCACTACCACACTGCCAGAGGCAATTGCCCCAGGTCCTGCTGCCTCCTTGTGGTGGGGGCTGGGATTTCTGACATCCTCTCCCTACTTTACCAACTTGCACAGCCTTTTGGAAACTTCATTTGGTACAGAATACAGTGGCAGGAGTCTTGACAAATTCAAGATGCTTTGACAGCACCATTGCACCACCGTATCAGCTGCACTGATTACCAGTGTGTTTCTGGATGCAATGCAAGATATTGGTCTCAACTTTAAAGTCCTTTACGGTTTAGTACCAAGTTATCTGAAGGATAACTGTGAATGGTTGAGGACCACCTCCTTCCACTTGCCTGGGCACCCTCAATTAGGGATGTGCACGGAACCAGTGGGGACTGGTTCCGTGCACCTTTAAGGGACACCTTTAAGGGCGGTTGAGGGTGCATTTACACACACACCCCATTGCCTTTCCCCTGCCAGCACTCTCTTAAAAACTAGTCCGGCAGGACAGCTGCATACCTCCGTGCTGCCCCATTCCCTCCTGGGTCCAGAAGTGACTGGAGGTACCCTGCGCATGTATGCATGTTGATGCGATCGGATGCACCCAACGCACATATGCATGCAGGGTACTTCCAGTCACTTCTGGACCAAGGAGGGAACGGGCTGGCAGGGAGGTATGCTGCCGCCCCGCTGGACCGGTTTTTAAGAGAGCGCTGGCAGGGGAAACGTGGCAGGAGGGTAAGTGCACCCTCCCCCACCCTTAAAGGTGCTCCCCCCCGCCTTCAAACCGGCTGAACTGCTGGCTCTTTGAACCTGTTCAGAGGCCCATAAAAGGGCCTCCAAACAGGTTCGTGAACATCCCTACCCTCGATGCAGCTAGCTACTTTCACCACATCTACCTGTTTCATGCCGGCACAGCCTGGTGATGCCATGGGTTGCACTGATGCCACTGAGAACAGGCCTGACTTAAAGAGGCCACCTTCTCACTGGGATTGATGCAGATTGGTGCAGCTCTGTGCAGTTCAGTAGCATCTGAGAGCGGCTGGCAGCAACACAGTGTGGGGAAGGTTGTTGGCAGCCCTGGGCATTCCCACACCCCCTCAATTGTACATGTGTGCCTAGCCCAGCCACCTCTGAAGCTTGACTGGTAGAAATGTGTAAGCAAGCTGTCTTAATGGTAGCCCCTTCTCTCTGGAATTCCCTGCCAGCTGATCTTCAGACGGCACTTTCCCAGACAATCTTTTAACATAATTTGCCGACATTTATATTTCAGCAGACCTTCTCCAGTAGCACCTGAATCTTGCTGTTTGTTTTTTTAATTGGGTTTTCTCCTTTCTGTTTTTCATAAGAACATAAAAACAGCCCTGCTGGATCAGGTCCAATGCCTATCTAGTCCAACATCCTGTTTCACCCAGTGGCCCACAAGATGCCTCTGAGAAGACCACAGAAAAGGGATGAGGGCATGCCCTCTCTCCTGCTGCTGCTCTCCTGCAATTGGTAATTAGAGGCATCTTGCTTCCGCAGCTGGAGATGGCCTATAGCCACCAGATTAGTAGCCATTGATAGACCTATCCTCTATGAATCTGTCCAAGCCCCTTTTAAAGCCATTCAAGCTAGTGGCCATCACCACATCCCGTGGCAGAGAATTCCAGAGATTAATTATGTGCTGTGTGGGAAAAGTACTTCCTTTTGTCAGTCCTAAATTTCATGGTCCTAAATTTTATAGGATTACCCATGGTCCTAGTCTTGTGAGAGAGGGAGAACACAAAAATATCTGCAAAAAATTATTTCTCTGTCTATTCCATGTATAATTTTATACACCTCTATCATGTCTCCCTGTAGTCGCCTCTTTTCCAAACTAAAAAGTCCCAGATGCTGAAACCTTGCCTCATAAGGAAGGTGCTCTAGGCCCCTGATTTTTTGGTTGCCCTCTTCTGCACCTTTTTCAGTTCTACAATGTCCTCCTTATGATATGGTGATCAGAACTGTACACAGTACTCCAATTGTGGCAGCACCATAGATTTGTATAAGGGCATTATAATATTAGCATTTTTATTTTCAATCCTCTTCCTAATGATCCCTAACATACAATTGGCCTTTTTTTACAGCTGCCATGTACTGAGTCGATACTTTCAACGGGTTTTCCACCATGATCCTATGATCTCTTTCTTGGTCAGTCACTGACAGTTCAGACCCCACCAGTGGCTTTTTTTGCCCCAGTATGCATCATTTTACACTTGCTTACATTGAACAACATTTGCCATTTTGTCACCCACTCACCTCGTTTGGAGAGGTCCTCTTGGAGCTCCTCACAGTCTGCTTTGGATTTCACTACCCTAAATAGTTTAGTGTAATCTGCAAATTTGGCCATGCCAGGTGCTCTAGGCCCCTGATCATCTTGGTTGCCCTCTTCTGCACCTTTTCCAATTCTACAATGTCCTTTTTTAGATGTGGTGACCAGAACTATACACAGTACTCCAGGTGTGGCCGCAGCATAGTTTTGTATAAGGGCATTATAATATTAGCAGTTTTATTTTCAGTCCCCTTCCTAATGATCCCTAGCATGGAATTGGCCTTTTTCACAGCTGCCGCACATTGAGTCGACACTTTCAACGAGCTGTCCACCATGACCCCAAGATCCCTCTCCTGGTCAGTCACCGACAGCTCAGATCCTATCAATGTATACTTGAAGCTGGGCTTTTTCATCCCAATGTGCATCACTTTACACTTGCCAACACTGAAGTGCATTGGCCACTTTGTTGCCCACTCACCCAATTTGGAGAGATCCTTTTGAAGCTCCTCACAATCCATTTTGGATTTCACTACCCTAAAGAGTTTGGTATCATCTGCAAATTTGGCCACCTTGCTGCTTACCACTGCTTCTAGATCATTTATGAACAATTTAAAGAGCACTGGTCCCAGTACAGATCCTTGGGGGACCCCACTTCTTACGTCCCTCCATTGTGAAAACTCCATTTATTCCTACCCTCTGTTTCCTGTCCTCCAACAATCCACCATTGAACCTGTCCCCTTATCCCATGAATGCTAACATGATTGCTTCATGTTTTGCGATATGTTGTTATTGCTGTTGCTATTTTTTTAAATGTTGTATTCTTCTAATTTTTTCTTGGCTGCCTTGAGCCTGCAGAGATAAGGTGGGATATACTTTTTAAAATGAGCAAATAAATACATTCAGAATGTTAAAAATGGGATCCTCCAACATGTGCTTTAAACCTCATGTTATTTCAAATAATAATAAGCAAAGATGCTGGTTGGACTTGGCAGAACTGATTGTTGTATGCAGGATAGCTTTCCCTGTGAAAGCAAAAGCCAGTCTTTCTTGGGGAAAAGCCATGCTTCCAGATGGAATATATGCAGAGAAGTATGAAGAGTTCTATTTTGTGGATTATGAATCCCAGATGGCAGCAAATTTAAACATACCTCATGAATTACTGAATGATCCTGTGGGGAAAATTTGGCTTCACTAGCCAGCAACGCATGTAAATATCTATATTGTAAATGTATTAAGGAATTTAATTTGTGGATAATTTTTAAATTGTTAAATTGTTTTAAGTTTTGGTATATATATTTTAACTTGTTTTATGCTATTGTTAAGCACCCAGAGATGAAAGTTTGGGGTGGTGTACAAATGTGATAGATAGATAGATAGATAGATAGATAGATAGATAGATAGATAGATAGATAGATAGATCATTTCTGGTGGTGGTGATGGAGTCTCTTTCTGTTATTGACTGAGCTGATGTGATCACTTAGAATGCTCACAAACATTCCAAATACCGGCAGAATGAGGAACAAACTAGATACGCGATAGCAAATCTGGGTCTGACAATCAGGGTTTCTTCCAATTTTCAAAAAAAAGCAGTAGGCGAGGGAATGATTTGGGATGTGGGGGAAGTGGCATGTGAGGAAAAGGTGCTTAGCCCTTCTGTTCACCACTACTTCTCTCCTGGGGTCTCTCCAAACGGTTCTGTAGAAACGATGGTGTATCCTACTAAGCTGGTGTAAGAAGTGATACTTTTAGGGGATACATATTGTGCAAAAAGTGCAAATCATCAGGAAAACAGCTTCTGTTGCCAGCATTGTGTAGTGGTTAGAATGCTGGACTAGGACCGGAGAGACCCGAGTTCAAATCCCCATTCAGCCATGAGACTTGCTGGGTGACTCTGGGCCAGTCACTTCTCTTTCAGCCTAACCTACTTCATAGGGTTGTTGTGAGGAGAAACTTAAGTATACAGTAAACTGCTCTGGGCTCCTTGGAGGAAGAGTGGGATATAAAATGTAAATAATAATAATAATAATAATATTGACATTGCTTTAAATGCTTCCCTCATATGAACAACCCCCCAGCCTAAGTGTAGCAAAGCTGCCTTAAATTGCATCTGGGAAAGCACTTGCACTCCCCAACCGAATTTATTTTTCTCCAGCCAGAGTTTCTGAACTTTGGTTTGGAAGACTGCCCACAGGAATACAGGTGAAACTCGGAAAATTAGAATATCGTGCAAAAGTCCATTAATTTCAGTAATGCAAATTAAAAGGTGAAACTGATATGAGACAGACGCATTACATGCAAAGCGAGATAAGTCAAGCCTTAATTTGTTATAATTGTGATGATCATGGCGTACAGCTCATGAAAACCCCAAATCCACAATCTCAGAAAATTAGAATATTACATGGAACCAAGAAGACAAGGATTGAAGAATAGAACAATATCGGACCTCTGAAAAGTATACAGTGTACTGTGCTTGATTGGCCAGCAAACTTGCCTGACCTGACCCCATAGAGAATCTATGGGGCATTGCCAAGAGAAGGATGAGAGACATGAGACCAAACAATGCAGAATTGCTGAAGGCCGCTAATGAAGCATCCTGGTCTTCCATAATACCTCATCAGTGCCACAGGCTGATAGCATCCATGGCACGCCGCATTGAGGCAGTAATTGCTGCAAAAGGGGCCCAAACCAAGTACTGAATACATATGCATGCTTATACTTTGCAGAGGTCTGATATTGTTCTATTCTTCAATCCTTGTCTTCTTGGTTCCATGTAATATTCTAATTTTCTGAGATTGTGGATTTGGGGTTTTCATGAGCTGTACGCCATGATCATCACAATTATAACAAATTAAGGCTTGACTTATCTCGCTTTGCATGTAATGCATCTGTCTCATATATCAGTTTCACCTTTTAATTTGCATTACTGAAATTAATGGACTTTTGCACGATATTCTAATTTTCCGAGTTTCACCTGTAGTGTGGCTTCCCCAGAGATATGATAATTTCCCCAGTCTCATATATACACAACTGAAGCAGTGGCAAAATTTGTAATGTGGACAGCATTTCTATTGATTGAGGCTCACTGCATGCATATGAACTATAAGTGGCTGAGAGGTTGCTTGGAATTGTACTTATGTGGCCGCTGCCCCATGGGGAGAGCTGTTCACTTCACAAACGGGCTGCTGTCAGTAGATCTATCTCCTCACCACTGCAAAACATTTCTGTTGACTGAGCATGGTCTAAGGGCACACGGAAACAGCCACCTTGCTGAAGCTAAGCAGGGTTTGGTGTGATCAGTTCCTGGATAGGAGACCCTATGTATGCCACCTTTGGGGTGAAGGCTGCAGCTCAGTGGTAGAGCATCGGCTTTCAGTGGTAGAGCATCTGCTTGCATGCAGAAGGTCCCAGGTTCAATCCCTGGCATCTCCAGATAGGGCTGGCCTGGGAGAGACTCCTGTCTGAAACCTTGGAGAACTGCTAATCATTGTAGGCAATACTGAGCTACATGAACCAATGGTCTGACTTGATATAGGGCAGCTTCTTATGTTCCTGTGACAGCTTGCAGTGCAGCCTGGAGAAAGCCACGTGGTCGGGTCTGTTCATGTGCCAAGCCAGTGCATATGACTAGTCACCATGCAATGACAATTGCCACTCATTATCATCATCTGTGTGTTTTCAGAAGGGGAACTCCAAGCCAATCCGGGAGTTTTACACTGAAGGGTACCATGTAAATAGGTAAATATATTTAAAATATGTTATCAAAACTGGGCATAGGTTAGTGGGCAATGCTGTGACGAGTCTGTGAAGCAGAGATTGGTCAGAGGAGAATTTTTACTGTTAGCTTAACCCAGGTCAGTGAGAAAAATGTCTATAATGCACACTTGTGCAATGTACAGGGTTACAGTGATATTTGGGGGGTCCCATAGCATGGAATGGCACTGAAGTAAAGGACTGAACATCCCCTACAATTGGTATCAGGTCACCATTTGACTGCTACTTTAAAGTAAAACTGATAAGCTCTTAACTAGGTGATACTAAGCTCTTTCTGACAATCAGGTGAGCAGGCTTGCGGGTGGGCAGTGGGGAAGGCAGCAGAAGCTCGATTTCCCCACAGACGATCTCTGTAGATTTGCTGGGTGTACAAATTGCGCATCCAGACAGTCCACAGTGGCCATGGGCAGCACAGAGGTGTGGGGTCGGGATGTGTCATCTCAGCCCCCAGAAATCCCACAATGTACCATGCGAGTGCATGGTGCATGGTGGGGATTGCCCTGGTGCCAACCAGTAGCCCCGCAGTGTCTCAGTGCTGGCTGCAAGCAACCAGTGTTGATACACAAGCAGCTAGACAGGGTTAAGAGTGTGAGTGCACCCTTAACCTTGGGTAACTGGTGGGCTTGTTTGGTGGGTTTGCTGGCAAGGTGCCAGCAGGAGCCACACGCTCCTAGCAGTTCTCACAGGTAGCCAAGCCCAGGCGTGGCTGCCTTAGCCAGGTGTTGGCTGCTCAGGAGAACAGCCTCACTGCTTATCATGTCTGGCTAGGCACACAGAGGTCCAGTCAGGGGCAACACTTTCATGAGGCAAAGGTAAGGTGGCTGCTTCAAGCAGCAGATTTTTGAGGCACCAGCAGGATGGCAAGATGCCCACTACCACCAGAGCAGTCCTTCAGGACTCATCTGGCCCTTCCAAACCTTGCAAGGACTGCAGGGAGAATAGAGAACTCTCCTCCCAGTCCTTGCAAAGCATGCAAATGGCAGAAGGAGAGAAGAGGAGGTTGCTGGCAAATTTCCTGCCGCACTGCTCACCCCTGTGACAATCTCAAAGCTTGCAAGGGTCAATTTTGAAAAGAGAGTGGTTCCCACCAAGGGCACAGCAGCATTTGGTGCACTGTTCCTTCTAACAGGGATTCCCAGATGTTGTTAAGTTGACTACAACTCCCACAACCCTTAAGCAAAAGCCATTGCAGCTGGGAATTCTGGGAGTTGTAGTCATCAACATCTGGGAACTCCTGTTAGAGGGAACACTGATTTGGTGTCTTGCCTCAGCTACTGCAGTACCTTTGCCCACTCCTGGATCCAGTTTACACTTCCCAGTGGTCCTCCTATGAATGCCTCAGGCGTGTTCAGCACTGCTCAAATCTAGGCCAAGCAGTCCTTGTGGAGAAGTGCTTACGGGGAAGGGAGGTCTCAGGTCTGTGAGAGGAGAGCTGGTCTTGTGGTAGTGAGCATGACTTGTCCCATTAGCTAAGCAGAGTCTGCCCTGGTTGCATTTGAATGGGAGACCACATGTGAGCACTATAAGATATTCCTCTTGGGATGGAGCCACTCTGGGAAGAGCAGAAGGTTTCAAGTTCCCTCTCTGGCATCTCCAAGATAGGGCTGAGAGAGACTCCTGTCTGCATCCTTGGAGAAGCCGCTGCCAGTCTGTGTAGAAAATACTGAGCTAGATGGACCAGTGGTCTGACTCAGTATATGGCAGCTTCCTATGTTCCTGTGGTAAGTGTGAATCAAGCCAGCATGTTTTCATGAGCACATATGCAGAAGCATTAGATTTTGTCCTTTCAAGGCGGCTGCTTTGAGCAGAGAACATAAGAGGACTTCTCATTACCTGAAGAGGATCTGCATGATAATTTACTTTTAGGGCAGAAATACTTCACTATCAGCATTGTGTTGGAAACATTTTATATTCTAAACTGAAGGATATAGTGAAAGAAGTTCTTCTTCATGTAGCAAAACATCTTTTAAAGCAAGAGAACACATGGTGACCTTGGGTTGGGTTTATAGAATAATTGTAACAAGAGGGAAAGTTGCTAATGGGTAGTATGTTTCCTTTGCAATAAGAGAATAAACCAAAGAGGCAAGAAATATGTTTACTTTCCAATTTTTATTTTTTGCTTTTCTTCTTAAGTCAAGAGTGGAAGTTCATTGCTGCTTCCCTCAGTGGAAGGCTGACTTTGCAAATTTACCTCAGAGGGTAAACAGCTGATGGTTCCACTTTAAGGAAGGGGTTTGTGCTGAAACTGAGCAGAGATAAATAATGGGTTTGGCCTTGAAGATGCAGAAGGGGCTGAACAGGAGCAGTAAGAGTGTTTACCTTCTGCTTTGCATGTGTGTGGTCCACAGCCATGTTTGAGAAAGTGTAATTTGCCTCCTCTCTGGCTGGAGAGAAAAATTAAATAATGGATTCTATTAATGGCTAGAAAACTGCAGATCTTCATTCTTGTTTTATGAAATATCATGAAAAGCAGAAGACCTCTGGTTAAATTTTGCAAGAATGCAGGAGGGAGGGCCTGTATCAGTCGTTAGATGTAACCTTTCAATTCTCACCACCCCTTTCTCGGTTCTCCCTGCTTGCCCTCCAGGACTGGCCTGGGGTATCCAGGAATCGGCACCAACCTACAGGTGGCAACTGAAAGCAATCCTGAAAATTGTAATGGCCTGATATTATGAAAGGTATTGGGGTGTGTGTGTGGATATCAGAACACTTAACCTGCCTTAAAAAAAACCTCCCCTCAGATCAGCTCATGCAGTTGAGTCTGCACCCTTAATTGCCCTCCCTAGTATCCTAAGCATCCCTATTTCTATTTGTCCCTTCAAGTTGGTTGAGTCCAACCAGCTCCAGGTTCACTTGAGTTCAAGTGAAGTCCCTTCACTTGGTTGAGTATTTGCTCCAGAATTGCCCTCCATACAATCCCCTGGGAAGCTTATATATGCATCAGTGCCTGGCTGGCTGACAATTGGATTCAATTAAGGAGCCGTCCAAGTGCTTTCAGCTCACAGTGAAGGACGTTGCTCTAGACTTGGCTTTTTCCTTGCCTGCTGTCTTGTTGCTACTTCTGTGGACAGGAACCTTGGATCTTCCCAATGAGACCTGCCCCTTGGCTTTGTTCATGAGACTGCAGGCTGGAGGAAAGGCATGATGCTGTTTTCTTTCCCATTCTTCACCACACCCTCCTCTCCCACCAACTGAAAGGCCATCCACATCCTTGCCTTCAGTCTGTTTCCTGCAGTCTCCCTGGGAGTTACTTTCATTCTCATTTCAAATATTGCCAAATATCATTGTGTGTCTGTCCATTTTTTTAAAAAAAAGGTATCTGACTCTATTTGCTTGTCTAGAGGAGGGATTCTCAACATTGGGTCCCCAGATGTTATTGGACTTCAACTCCCATAATCCCCAACCAAAGGCCACTGGGGCTGGGGATTATGGGAGTTGAAGTCCAATAATATCTGGGGACCCAATGTTAAGAATCCCTGGTCTAGAGGACTTTCAACATGACTCAGCACTAGGAGCATGCACTGCCCACGCACGTGACCACGCACTGCCTGGACTAGGAGGATTGTATATTATTCAAGTGCACAGATTTGGTTCTGAGTAATTCTAAGATTGCCACCTAATGGCACAGAGGGGAAGTAACTTGCCTAGGGATTAAGAGGTTGCTGTTTCGAATAGGGGTGTGCATGGAACCATCTAGCCCAGTTCAGTTCGAGGCTGGAGCGGCCTTGAATGGAAAAGGGGCCAGTTCAGTCCGGCCCCCATCGAACACTCCCCCCCTGGTCTGGTCCTGGACTGGTCTGCAAACTTTAAAAAAATAAATAAATTTAAGTTAATGAAGTACCTGTAGCCCCTTCGGGGGGCTTGCTGAAGCTGGGGGGGTGTCTGTGCAGGTTCCTTCTCCCCCCACCGGCCTTCGTCATCACTGCCACGGCCGGTTAAGTAAAGCCTTTTCGGCCCTTTTGGGCCTCCGTAAGAGCGAACGGCCACCATTTTGGCGGCCGCCGCACATGCGCAAATGCAAGGCCGGACACCCCCCAGCCCCGCGGTTTCAGCAAGCCCCCTGAAGGAGCTACAGGTACTTCATTAACTTTAATTTTTAAAAAAAAAGTTCACGGACCTGCCGGAACAGAACCGGTGGTCCGGTCCCGGTCCGACAGAACCCGTGGGGTGGGTGGTTTGGTTCGACCACAAACCCCCGAACCGAACTGCAGGACTGCCGGACCAGTCCATACATCCCTAGTTTTGAATCCCTGCTGGTGTACTTCCTAGACTATGGGAAACACCTATATTGGGCAGCAGCGATATAGGAAGATGCTGAAAGGCATCATCTTATACTTTGCAGGAGATGGCAATGGTAAACCCCTCCTGTATTCTACCAAAGACAACCACAGGGCTCTGTGGTCGCCAGGAGTCGACACTGACTTGGCGGCACAACTTTAAATTCTAAGACCACTACCCAATTTACCCTAGAAGTACAGATACAGCCTCGTATAAGATTCACAGGCTTGAGCAAGTGTGGTAACAATATCTGCACACCTATTATCTGAATCACCATGTTATTTTTATGGAAAGAACCCTGAGTACCAAATGCATAGGAAGTGCTTTATATAAAACCTCCCAGAGACTTAAGTTTGGGGCGGTATTAAAACATGTTAAATAAATAAATAATAATAAATAAAAATTTGCTATTATTCTGGAATTGACCCTGTTTGTTTAGATAAATGATGTTATGGCTAACATGCATGGCTAAGTAGAAATCTTGCAATGAAATCAGAAACAAATATTTGTGGGAAAGAACTCTTGGCTGGGAAAGACAGTTGACAGAACTTTAGTGTTGCCATAACTAGTGATATGTGTCAGATCTAGAGACCATTTAGATTTGCTGTAAAGGAAAGGTTGCCTCCTTCCCTTCAGAAGACTAACTTGCTTTGTGTTTTCTCTTCCCCAAGTAATCAAAGTTCAGACTACATATTACTGTTCCTTTTGGATGAGGGAACACTAGAGTCTTATTATGGTGGGTAATTCCAGAATGATAAATAAAATAGCAATCCTAATTTTATCTATAAAGCACTTCCCCTGAATGTGGTGCTCAAAGTACTTTGCATAAAAATAATATTGTGGTTCAGATAAGCAGATGTGTAAATATTTGGAAGAGATATTTGCACAATCCTTCAGTGGCTTGGATTCTATGGGAGAGTAGAAGAATGCATACAATGAATTTGAATAGTTTGTTTATTTACAAATGTAGATGTTGGGCAGGCATCTGGTATTCAGAGTCAGAAAACAGGCAGCAGCAGATTCAGGGCAACATCTGTGCAAACTGCAAAATTATTAATCCAAAAAATTATATTATTGGCTAGAATACAGATCAGTGAGTGATCATGCACAGAAATGTAAACCCTCCCTTTCAAGCAGCATCCTTAGCCACACCTTCCAAGAGTCCAGTCCCAAGTGACTCCACAGTGGCATCCTATAAGCTATGAGGACCTGTCACTGGAAGACATTTTTGCCTTTCCACAGGTATGTGTGTGCAAAATTCTTACAGATGCAGTTTCTTCTCAGGATGCAGATCCCTCTACTAAGCATTTGAAGAGCCCTCGCCCCTTTACTGAACTGGCCAAACCTAATAGGCTGTATCTCTCTCCAAAAGTACCTTTCCTCCCACCCCTTCCAAAAAACTGATGAGTTGCTCCTCAAACTTTCCCTCTGTTTGCATCACTGTTTCTTCTCACAGAGGTTTGAAATGAATCCATTATTATTAAAATCCCAACTGCTGTTTCCAGCTCTGTTATTGGAATATTGAACACAGCAATATTCCCTCAGTCTGGAGAGGCCAGTTTCCGCCTCCTTGAACCCTGCAGGTGGTGTGACTCAAAGCACATTCCAAACTAGCTTGGGAAAAATAGCAACCTAATTGCCTATCATCCATTGTCTATGCCTGAACCATGGGCAGTGAGTAAGCCAGACCTGTGGCATCCCAAAAGCAAACAAGTTGAAGATAGTGGCCACAATCCAGCACAAAATTAGGGTGGCTTAAATCTACCATAATCAGTGGGTTTAATTATACTTAACTCTGTTGAATTATGGCCAGTGTCTGCTAACTAGATTTTCTTTTAAGTATTTAACTCAATCAGTGCCTTAGAAAAAAAAATTTTTTTTTTAATCCTATGTTTTTCTGCAGCCACGATCTATTTTCTAGTTCACCTCAATGAAGTCAAACACTAAAGTAAGAACGATGCAAACAAGGTTTGAGTTCTTTATCAAGGCAGAATTTGTTCTATCCTTCTTGTTACTCAAAAGCTTGTGATTTTAAAAATGTACTGTATGTACACCAAGGAACTGTTGCATGCAACAGTTAGTTACAGACAATTGTTTTGATCCTCTACCTTATTCACAGAACATCAGCTTCCTTCTATGACTTCCAGACATCAACATGCTGTTTACGGATGGACTTTGCTGGGCTAAGGAAACTAAAACAAACAAATGGAGCAAAACTGCTGATACCACAATTTAGCCTTCTCACAAGTGTCTGAAGTTTTCTTAAAAGGAATGTGATGCTTTTGCTTGTTCCTCCACTCCCATTGACAGATGTATGTATGTTTTAAAGTATATCTATCCCCTTGTTTCTAAACAAAATGCAGAAGCCGTTAACAAGATGTAAGGTGACTAAAAAACAGATTTAGTTCAATACAAATTAAAGTGATAATTAAAAACACAGTGGAAGAGCAAATACTTATGAAGATAAATGAGTAGATAAGGAAAGGTTGTGCCATCAAGTCAGTGTCAACTCCTGGTGACCACAGAGCCATGATATTTTCTTAGTAGAATACAGGAGGGGTTTACCATTGCTGCCTCCCACGCAGTATGAGATGATGCCTTTCAGCATCTGCATATGGCCCTGGCCCTATCCACCCCCAGCACAGTACTTCCAGTGACTGTTGCTGGTGTCTGTCTTATGTTTCTTTTTAGATTGTGAGCCCTTTGGGGACAGGGATCCATCTTATTTATTATTACTATGTGTAAACCGCCCTGAGCCATTTTTGGAAGGGTAGTATAGAAATCAAATAAATAAATAAATAAAGCTGCTGCCCGATATAGGAGTTTCCCATATTCTGGGAAATATACCAGCAGGGATTCAAACCAACAGCCTCCTGCTCTCGAGGCAGGTTGCTGCGCCATTAGCAAAATAAATATTGCAGGAAATAGGCATATCACCAGAGGCTCACTGAAATACGAGGGTGTTGTCCAGAAAGAGAGATTTCTAGAGTTTGGGGAAAACTGCTGAAAAAAGCCCTCTTGTGGGTAGCCTTTGCCAGGGGTGTACAGGGGTGGAGCCACCATTGGACGATCGGGTTCAAAGAACCCAGGCCACCACCAATCAGGGGCCACACCTCATGGCCCCGACATGCCCCCCGCTTCTGACGTCAGACATGGGGGGCATTATTTTGCTCCCAAACAGGGCTGCACTGCCCCGTTTGGGACTGAAATTGGCCCGTGCTGCATTGCCAGCATGGGCAAGAGCGACTCTCCTTGCTTTTAAAGGCAGGGACAGCTTCTCATGGCCCCTCTGCCAACGCAGTGGGGCCAATCTCCCTTCCAAACAGGGTGATGTGGCCCCATATGCGAGAGAGACCCGTGTCTGACGTCTGATGTGGGGGCTGGGCAAGAGGGCTGTGGCCTCACTCCGCTCCTGGGGGTGTACCAAGGTTGGAGTGGGCCCGGAGATGAGATTTTAAAATGGACCCCTCACTGCCTTCCTCTCTTTCTCCTGGCCCTATGTCTCTGCTGCAGAAGAACATTAAGGGCATGTGTAATATAGTGTAGCAGATTAACAGAGGACAGAAGACTACAGTTACAAGGTGTAAACAACAGCAGAACCAAATAATGCAACAGTATCAGCTTTGTGAAATACAAGGGGGCAATTCATGCTTGCTACCACAAGACCAGCCCTCCTCCCCTTCTGTGGGTTCCAAAAGAAGCTTCTGTTCCAAGCTTAACAATTTGTCAGAGCTGTAGCATGGTGGGATTTTTTAAAAAAACAAAACAATATTTTTCATTTGTTCATTTAAAATGAACAGTAATATGAACAATGCATCACATTAAAAATATACAAACAAAATTCAGTGTTAATATCAAAAGGGGCATATAAAACATCCACATCCTTTTGAACTAAAACATTTCACATCATATTATCTTTAACTGCTCTGATTCCCCTCCTTGACCTCCTTGCTGTTTCTTCTCCAAAAACCAGCCTCAGCCAACACATTCATCCCCATGCCTTTAATCAGGAAGTGAATTCCACCACCCTCCTCATGCAAAGGAGAATTGAGTATGAAGTATGAATTTAGTATGAAGCACCGCCCATCTCTCAGAGGCAACATCTCTTCCTCTGCTTTCACGGTCTCACTCACCTGTTTTCGAGGGAGCAGGGAGGGGAAGAGACACAGAAAGAGAGACAACAAAGCCTCCTGAATGGGCAGCTCTTCTCTGTCTCCACACTTGTCTCTGGCACGGGCACCTCTTCCCTTCCGGCCTTGTCTTCCCTTCACCATCTCGGAGAGCCCTGTCTGTGGAGAGAGGACAAGGACTGACCTTGGGGACCCCTCAGAAGCTGTGGGCCAGGAGACATTTGTCTCCCTTTGTCTTATTGACGGTACACCCCTGGCCTCTGCACCACTTCCAAGGAATGGGGAACATGGAGAACAGCCTCTAATGAACAAAGGCTCATATTCAGCTACCCTGGAACTAAGATCAGCAACACTGATAGTTTGATCCTAACTCTGTGGCTGACACATCTTCTAATGTGTTGTATCCCTGCATTTCTTATGTGTTGCCACTCTTTAAAATCATATGAACTTTCCATATACCAAAGCCTGTAACCTTTTTCATATGTTAGGCCCCACAAAGTGCCAATAAATCATGGCAGCAAATGGAAATTGATGGCTGGCCAGCCACGCCTCCCTCCCAAACGAATGTGCTCTGTGAACACTGTCCTGGCTCTCCCTGCAAAGGCAAGTGCTGAACCTGGGAAGAGTAAAGCCCAGTTCAGACATAATGGCAGTTCACAGGATCATCATTAAGGCTGGAGAAGCCCCGTACCCTAATTTGGGAGCTGGGCACACTCTTGGTCTCAGTGGCACACCTAGGTAATTTTGGAGCCCAGACATGAAGGGCTTCGGAGCCCCTGCCCCGGCTCAT
Source organism: Hemicordylus capensis (assembly GCF_027244095.1). Classification (NCBI taxonomy): domain Eukaryota; kingdom Metazoa; phylum Chordata; class Lepidosauria; order Squamata; family Cordylidae; genus Hemicordylus; species Hemicordylus capensis. Next base: position 59,456,366 of record NC_069661.1, read on the forward strand.
CTTGAGAGGGGGTCGGGGGCAAGTTAAATCTATTTTTAAAAAAACATATGTGTGCAGAGGCCCGGAACGGGCCGGATATGGCCTGACCTGTCATTTGGGCAACAGGCAGGCTCAGGGAAGGAGATCTTGCCGCCACCTCTGCCTCGGTCCACACCCTGCTGGCTGCTGCCTGTTTCTACTACCATCCCCGCCACATAGCAATGGTTGAACAAAGGGTTGTTTTTTTTAAAAAAAAATTAACTTGTCCCTAACCTCCCTCCTGTGGGCAGTGGTGGGGCAGGCACAGGGCAGCAGCAGGGCTCTGGGGAGGTCCCCCAGAACATTTGGAGCCCCCCCCGAGATAGGCGGCCACGGACCAGATCCCCAAGGTCCATGGCAAAGTGCGCCTCTGCTTGGTTTTTGATTGTGTGTTAGATAAAAACAAGATTAGAGGTGGGGAGCTAGATTGTTAGTCACACCTCAGCTGGTTAGGACAATTTTTCTGCCTACCTCATTCAGAAGTTGGGGATGAAATCTTGATAGGGTATATTTTTCCTACCCAGCTGGGGCCTGACTGACGATCAAGCCCCCTGCCTCCAACCTAGTTTTTAATCAAACACATGCTTGAAAATTGGAAGCATGCCCCGCCCCACTCCAAAATTAGGATACAAGGCTTCACCTACCCTAATATTGATCATAACTACCCTGTTATGCTGTGCAAGTCAACAGACGTCTGTACACATGCCCATGGGTTTGTGTTAATGTGTGTCACTATGCTCATTTTTTAAGTGAACCTGGATACAGGCCCCTCAAATGCATGGTACAGATAAGAAGTGTCCTGCTGTACCTGCGTTCAACACAATGTGTGACTTACTGCACCTGTGTACAAGGTACACTAGTCATATGAGTGTTGAGCAAAGTGTGTGAATAGGGCGAGCGGCAGAGACACCATTGTGCTAAAAGGTTCAAAGAAACCAGGCCACCACACTCAGAGGCTGCACCTCGTATCCCAGCCATGCCCCCTGCGTCTTGTCTGAAGCCTTGAAGAGCCAATGCCAATTGGTGTAGACCAGGGCTGCACAACTTTGGTCCTCTGAAGATGTTAGAACATAAGAACAGCCCTGTTGGATAAGGCCCAAGGCCCATCTAGTCCAGCATCCTGTTTCACACAGTGGCCCACAAGATACCACTAGAAGCCTACAGGCAGGAGTTGAGGGCATGCCCTCTCTCCTGCAGTTACTCCCCTGCAACTGGTACTCAGAGGCATACTGCCTTTGAGGCTGGAGGTGGCCTATAGCCCTCCAACTAGTAGCCGATTAGGCCTCTCCTCCAAGTAGTTATCCAAAGCCCTCTTAAAGCCATCCAGGTTGTTGGCTGTTACCACATCTTATATCAGAGAATTCCACAAGTTGATTATGCATTGTATGAAAAAGTACTTCCATTTGTTGGTCCTAAATTTCCTGGCAATCAATTTCATGGGATGACCCCTGGTTCTAGTGTTATGTGTGAGAGAGAAGAATTTCTCTCTAACCACTTTCTCCACACCATGCATGATTTTATAGACCTCTATCATATCTCCCCGCAGTCGTCTTTTTCTAAACTAAATAGCCCCAGGTGTTGTAGCCTTGCCTCATAACAAAGGTGCTCTAGATCCCTGATCATCTTGGTTGCCCTCTTCTGCACCTTTTCCAGTTCTACAATGTCCTTTTTTAGATGTGGTGATCAGAATTGTATGCAGTACTCCAGGTGTGGCCGCAGCATAGTTTTGTATAAGGGCATTATAATATTAGCAGTTTTATTTTCAGTCCCCTTCCTAATGATCCCTAGCATGGAATTGGCCTTTTTCACAGCTGCAGTTCACTGAATCAACACTTTCAATGAGCTGTCCACCATGACCCCAAGATCCCTCTCCTGGTCAGTCACTGACAGCTTAGATCCCATCAACGTATACTTGAAGTTGGGGGTTTTCATCCCAATGTGCATCACTTTACACTTGCCAACACTGAACCGTATTTGCCATTTTGTTGCCCACTCACCCAATTTAGAGAGATGCTTTTGGAGCTCCTCAGAATCCATTTTGGATTTCACTACCCTAAAGAGTTTGGTATCATCTGCAAATCTGGCCACCTCGCTGCTTACCCCAACTTCTATATCAGTGTTTCTCAACGTTTTCGGCGTCAAGGACTGGTACATTCTTCATGCGCAATTTCCTGGACCAGCAATTAGTAAAGGGGTTTCAAGTTTAAGTTTGTTTGTTTAACAAATTTCGATACCGCCCAAATCTGAGCAGTTTCCAATTAAAATCATATTATAAGCATTAAAATCATTAAAATTAAAATCATTTAAAAGCAAACATTAAGTATTAAAACTATAAATATAATTAAATAAATCGAATTGCTTCCCAGCTAGAGCAACTAGACAGGATTGAGAGAGAGACTCATGCTAGGGATGATGGGAGTTGTAGTTCAACAACTGCTGGAGGGCCAAGTTTGCTCACCCCTGCCCTAAGGGGAATACCATACTGTGATCATATGTAGATTCAAATGCAAAACAGGGTAGACCTTGCTTAGCAAATGGGAGAATGCATTTTTGCTACCATAAAACCAGCGTATCAACTTAATTGATAGGAAGCTTAAAACACGAAATCTCATATCATACTGGAAATCTGGAACCATATATCATGCAAAAAATCTCCAAGCAGTACACTCACAACTAAAACATGCAACCCTTGAAAAAGTAATGTTATGGTAATGAACTATACACATAAATATGGCATCCAAATTAGAAAAGTAAACCACAGGGAATGGGGTGGGAGATTAATCCTTCATACCACACGTTCATATATATCCAGGTTTTTACAACTGTAATGATTTTTAAGCAGAGGTTTAAGGAGAAAAAGTGCTATGTAGCCACACATGAGTGGGAAAACATTTAGTGAGTCTCTTCTTCATCCTTCTTTCCCTCTCCTCCATTCACTATTTCATACCTTGCTACACCCAGCCCCCACTCCATCCACTTTCTCATGTTCTCTTTTTTTCACTGGTTTTCTCAGTTCACACACATTGCACTGGTTCTCTCTCCTGCCTGCATGCTTGCTTTTAAAAATCCCAGTTTATGTTCTCTCCATCCCCTTTTTGGTAAATCAGTAGCCCACCCCAGCCACCCCTTTTTTCATCTCCCTCATCCCCCCCCCCATTTGATTTCTCAGTTCACACAAATTGTACTTGTTCTCTCCTGCAGGCTTGCTTTTGAAAACCCCCTTTTATTTGATCTTCATCCCCGTTTGGTGAGTCAGTCAACGATCAGCCGGCCCTCACCCTCACCCCTTTCATTCTTCTTATCTCTCCCTCACCTCCCTCTTCCTTTTTCATTTGATCAGCACTGTTGCTCACTCTGGTTTATGTTGTATCTTATCTTTTGCCTGCCTGCCTGCCTTCCTCGTTCCTCCTCTGTAGTAGTAGTCAGACTCAGAAGAGAGTTCATGCATGCAGCGCTCCAGCCAAGCCAAGCACTCCCCCTCACTCGCCCCGCTACCTGCCTCGTCTGTGTTTTTCGTGGAAGGGCTGCATACTAGTGACGACTCTCTTTCTCAGTCTCTCCTCTCATCACGTGAGAGACTGGAGAGATTGGCTGGGGGCAAGAAACGGCTGCCTGGGACTCGGGAGGAAGGTAGAGCCCTGCAGTGAGGGCTGCTTGCTTAAAAATTAGCTACAGAGAGCTCCCAGCGGTGGCAGCAGTGGCAGTGTCCCCCACTGGCTTGAAATGGGGGCAGGGTTTAATTTTTCAAAGACTGGCGGGGACAAGCACTCAACTCCTCATGGACCGGCACGTGGACTGGCACAGGTCCGTGGATCGGCAGTTGGAAAAAAACGTTCTAGATCACTTATGAATAAATTTAAAAGCACCAGTCCAAACACAGATCCCTGGGGGGGCGGGTCCCACTTCTTACTTCCCTTGATTGTTGAAACTCTCAGTTTATCCCTACCCTCTGTTTCCTGTCCTTCAACCAACAACAACAACAACAACAACAAATAAATATTTATATACCGCTTTTCAACGAAAGTTTCCAAAGCGGTTTACACAGAGAATAATAAATAAATAAATAAATAGATAAATAAATAAATAAATAAATAAATAAATAAAATGGACCCCTGTCCCCAAAGGGCTCACAATCTAAAAAGAAACATAAGACAGACACCAGCAACAGTCACTGGAGGTACTGTGCTTGGGGTGGATAGGACCAGTTACTCTCCTCCTGCTAAATAAAGAGAATCAAGGTGCCCCAGTTAGCAAGGGTTACCAGTTAGCAATCCACACAGGTACATGTCCCCTTATCCCATGACTGCTAGGTTTCCTCAGGAGTCTTTGATGAGGAACTTTGTCAAAAGCTTTTTGGAAGTCCAGGTATACTATGGCAACTGGATCACCTTGATCCACACACTTGTTGACACTCTCAAAGAACTCCAGAAGGTTTGTGAGGCAAGATTTCCCTTTGCAGAAGCCATGTTGGTTCTCTCCCAGCAGGGCCTGTTCTTCTATGTGCTTTACAATTTTATCCTTGAGGATGCTTTCCATCAGTTTGCCTGGACATTCTGTGCAATACACTGGGAAGTACCCCTTCCTCTGCTGACTTTCTTTCTTCATAACTGGTTTTGTTGGCTGTTTACAGTATTTAGCTATAGTTTATTAGAAGGATAGGTCTCAGATGTATTGGTCAGCTATTTAACTGTCCAAACAGCCTTTCTCAGGAATATGAGGGGGGAATCATTACTAATATGAGGAAGGGATTTGTACTTACCTTCTCTTCTCTACCAGGCTCCTTGTGATCACAGCAACTTGTTTCAGGCTCCCCCGCACACTTGCCGCAAAACTCCTGCAAAACTCCAATGCCATTTGCTCTCCCTGTTGGCTATCATCTCGGGCCTTCACCTCTTATGTAGAGAGTAGGCTTCAAACTGAGACACAGGACGTGGATCAAAGGAATGTGGGGCCTCCCACAGCCCTAGCTGACTCCACCCCCTCCAGGCAGAGACAAACAAAAACTGGATGCCATAGGAATTTGCTAGCCCTGGCAAATGCTAGCCCTGGCAAATAAACACAGAGAAGGACTTATCCCTTAAAGAGAAACCAGCCCCTCAACATCTCCCTCCTCCTGTTAGTTAGTTTGAAAGGGGGAAAGGCTTGATGTTGTTCTGCTTAGAAAAGCTTGCTCAGCACTTGAAGCTGCTTCTGCTCTTCCCAGAGTAGGCTTAAAATGTTAGTCTACAACTCCTACAGTCCTTTGGAATGTTCTCCCTGCTGTAATAAGACCATCTCCTTCTCTGTTTGCTTTTAAGAGGACTCGAAGATATACCTCTTTCCCCAGGCTTTTAACTAAATTTTAAATTTTAAATTTAAATTTAAATGTGTCTTTGGATCTATTGTGATTTTTATCTGTTTTTATGAATTTTAAATGTTTTGTTTTATATTATGTTTTAATCTGTACACCACCTAGAGATTTCTATACTAGGCAGTATAGAAATGCAATAAAACAACCAATAATCTCTCACTCTTGGCAGCTATGGCTGGGGATGATGGGAGTTTTAGACCAAAAACAGCTGGAGGGCCAGTTGTGTAGAATTGGGGTAGACAGTACTGAGCTAAATAGACCAGCATCTCAATTACCTATATAACAATTTCAAAGTACTGTCCAGTATCTCTGGTTGTAATATTATTTTTCAGCATTCTTCATTTGTACACAAGTACTGATGTTTGCTCACCTTAAAGAGAAAAAGATGCACACCAAAACCACATGAGCTATGTATTCCTGATTAATATAATTAGGCAGCCCATTCTGCAATCTTAATTTTTTCTTTTTCTTTTTAGATACAGAGTGATATAAAGTGCAGATCCAGGGCCAGCTGTAGCCTGTCCATTGCCTGAGGTAAACATGTAAGCTGCAGACCTAGCATATTTCCTTGGAAATAAATTCCATTGAAATAGATGGGAATGACTTTTGAGTAAACATGGATAAAAGAGGCTTACACTGTCTGAGTTACTTGCTTCACTCTTCGGTGGTGGTTGCAAATTGTACCACTTTGTACCACTCTTCGGTGGTTGCAAACTCCACCCATTATTGCCTTTCTGAGGTAATGACCAAATGATTTATGGAGTCAGTTACTCTTAAGTGAAACAATGGTTAGGACCAGATCTCAGAAGCCTTCTGTTCTCTGTTTTTCTTCAATTCAGCCTTATATGTTTACAACAAGCCAAAGCTTTTACTTAGGGGGTTCTTCTCTTGGGGTTCTTCTCAGGGCTTCTCAAATTTGGGTCCCCAGATGTGATTGGACAGTGGACTACAACTCCCATCATCTTCAGCCACAATGGCCAAAAGCCATGATTAGGTAATCATGAAAATAGCAGTTACTTTAAAATTTGTTTTATGTGTGGGAAAGAACAGGGGCAGAGGCAGGAGGGACATCGAGGAAAATTTGCATCAATATTCAAATATAGATTGAACTCAATAACCTTCCATCATCATCCCACATTAACTTACCCAGGTAAAAATTATAATCAGCTTTCCCCCCACATTCCCTTGCCATTACCGTTGAGGCAGGAGCAACTGCAGAAAGAGCCTTTTTGAGGATTACTATTCTCAAACATGGGCATTAACTAGCTAATTAACCAGTCACAAAGTTAAAGAAAAACTCAAGCTGAAAAGCGGTATATAAATATTTGTTTGTTGTGGTTGTTGGTTGAAGGACAGGAAACAGAGGATACATTTCATTGAATACACACACGCACACTTCATAATATATAGTGATATATATTGAATACTATATATTTGTGCTAGTTTTAATGCCTAGAACACACTAGAAACACTAATTATTAAAATGGGCCCCTCGCTGCAGATTAGCAAAGGAGACTTTCAACCATACAGTGTGAGTCTCTGTATGTCTTCTCAGAATTCTGAACAAATTCAGTAAAGTTTGATTCCAGGAGGTTTATCACACGAGGCTTTTAAAGTCCTTTAACACACATCTTCTCTGGAATGAAGGTGCTGCATTCACATGTTGGCCAGAGTTACCCTGAAGTCCCTGTGAGTTATTGGGGAGCAGTTCACACACAAGAAAAATAGAATAAAATAAAAGCACAATACATGCTTCACAGTTCTCACTCAGACCTTCTGGGTTGCAAAACAACTTGAACATAAGTGCATTTATAAATGAATGAATTAATATAATAAATATAGTATAATTAATGTAATGTAATATAATATAATATAATATAATATATAATATAATATAATTTGTTCCAGAAGTTTTTGTAATTTTCTGCCATGAAACAAGCCACTTATAGGACTTTTTAGAAAGTTTTTTTAAGCCAGCAAATTTTCCAATCTGTTTTAAATTAAATATTCAGAGACTTCTCAGTCTTCCCCACCACCCCATTCAAAGCTCTATGGCAAGCAGATCCCTATATATCTGGGGTGGGGGGTAACGGCCTACCTGAGTTCAGGCTTTAGCAAAGCCTACAGGGAGGCCTCTCTGGAAGCCCCGCCCACCCGCCAATCAGCTGAGAGGTGAGGAGAAAAGCAGCTGGAGCAGCTTGTCTGCTGCTTAGATTGCTGGCCAGGAGGACAAGCTGGAGAGAGGGCGAACAGGGAAAGTGGCTGAGGGGCTTTGGGGCTGGGCAGGGGGCAATGGGGAGTCATGTGAGGTATCTCTGGGGGGCCTCTCCAGGCAGTGGGGCCCCCAGACAACTGTCTCCCCTTGAATCGTAATTCCACCCATGAACCAAGTATAACTTTGCCTTCTGTATATTCCATACATTACAGAATATAATTTTGACTGAATGTAGTTGTACTTTGCCCAGGGCACCAAAAACCAGCCCTGTCTGTGTGACTTACATTATTTCTTTACTGACATTCTAGGAATGATTGTTTGAGAGACTGTGAACAGTGTGCTTTCCTATGGGATATGATCTCTCAAGATCTATCAAGCCCAGAGTTCCTTAGTTGTCTTCTGAGCATTTACAGGAGAAGGCCACAGGATGTGGAAAACTGGCCAAAAGAGGGAGGAACAAGCACAGTCAGGGACATTGACCCCAATAAGAGTGGGAGCCAGTGCTGCTCTTAAATTCACAGGCTCCAGAACATATGTGAATAAATGAGCTAGCTTTTATTTACAGGTTTGGCTAGGCTCTTCATTAAAAATAAATAAATGTTAAGACATAGGCAAATGAACATTTTCCAAGTGGTTTTTCAGATACTGTATGCTGAACATAGGGACAGGGGGACAGAAGCTCCAAGGGCTATGGAAGCCATTTTGAGCAGAAGAGCGGGATGCTCTTTTATCCTTCCTGAGATTTATGCCCAATGGAATTTTATGTAAAAAAAACCAACCCGGAATTCTAAACATTTTCAAATAAATGGTAAGTGCTAAGTTTCTGTAAATAACAATACTTTCATATTAAAACATGTGTGCCATAATATTGCTTTACTGAAATAAATGTTTTTATATATATGTTAAAAGCACCTGTTTACTTGGTGTAAGAGTACCCTTTTGAGTTCACACCACCTCTGGTGAAAATTCATTAAAACATGCCTGGTGCCTCTTCCTGGCTCAGCTAACCTAGTCCTCAAAGCTTCCGCTCTCCACAACTCGACACTGCAAAGTTCTATGGCCTTCTGCACATGTTTAGAATCACTCTCTTCTTTATTACTACAGATAATACAGATGGTCCAGGGAGCATTTCAAAAATAACATGAATGTTAACCATTATTTTTGTTTTTATTCTTTTGCAAATTGTACGGTAACAATGATTTCCGGTACGACAGAGTACATTTTGAGGAAATTAGTGTGCTTCTGTAGGCTTATGGGATGGGGGGGTGGGGGTGGGGAAACAGGCATGTCCATGAATTGCGATTAGAAGCATGATTTGCAACACATCCTTGGCAACTTTAAAATGCAGGAGAGCAGGTGCATACCTGCTCCTCCGCTGCTTGCCACCACTTCCTGTATTTGTGTGATCAGATACACAAGGTCGACATGGGTTTTTGTGTGGGTGTTTTCACGTATGCCAAGGTCAGGTGTCTTTTATCCAACCACAGATATGCGAATCCGTGGATAATAAATCCACGGATAATGAGGTCTTCCTATACTGCCATTCCTGAAGCAGCTCAGGGTGGCTTACGTTAAAATCAAAAACACAGAATAAAACAATTAAAATCAAGCAACGTTTAAACCAGATTAAATCTCAGTTATTAATTAAAACCTTAATTAAAACTTTAAAATTAATTGCACCTGAAAATGAAAAAATATGGGTAATAGGCAATTTGCTGTGTTTCACTCATTTCTCATGAATCAACTTTTTAACGAGTTAATTTATTTTTGTTAACATTTACCTAGTTGAAAGTAGAATTATGGAACTCTTCAGTTAACGTGTAAGACTAATCGCAATTAACTTTTAGCTAGTTAAATTTGCCATTAGGTTTTCCAGTGATTTACTCTCTAAAAAAGACTTTCCTGGCACCAAATATTAGGTGCTTTTTTATCTGCCTAGACCTTTTAGTGTAATCTAATGCTTTTTGAGCTTTTAAGTTTTATCTGTGAATGCTATCGGTTGTTCTGCTCTTTATCTCTTCATCTATTGCTGCTCCTTTAGATGGTTTTTAATTTTGTTCATACTTTCTATTTTGACTGTTTTAATATTGTTGATACTCTCTGTTTTGAAAACTCTTAGATGTATAAGGTAGAATTTAATAAATACTACAGACCACTAAGTGATTCGCTTAAGTGATACCAATTGGCTTAAATGATAAAACAAATTCATAGGAAAGTATGTGGCATGATTGCTGTTTACAGCTATAGAAATTTTTCCTGTAATCAAGCTTCAAAAAGGGCAAGTGTGCAAAGGCAAGTAGTAAGTTTACTCAAATTTGTGTCTTGCATTAAAGATTTGCAATCTTACCTAAATGTTCAGATTTTATTTCATACTAGCTGGGCCGGGCGCAAGGCATCTGTGCCTCTAGTTCTCTCCACTCAGTCACCTGCCCCCACCGCCGTTTCCTTCTTCCCCACTGCCTGCTGCTGTCGCCACTGCCATTTTCGCCTGCTGCCTCCACCTTCTCTCCCTCCCGCCTGCTGGCACCCGCTGGCGCCATCATTTTCCTGTCCAGCCGCCTGCCTACGCTGCCGTTTCCTTCCTTCCTCCTCCCCACCCACCAACCTCCGCTGCCGTTTCCTTCCTTCCTCCTCCCGCTGCCGCCATTTCCTCCCCGCCCACCGACCATCCCTGGCTTCTCTGCCTGGCCACGGCACTGTCGTTTTCCCGGCCACCATTAACTCCTGTGTCTGCCGGCTGGCTACTCCCGCTATTTTCTTTCCCCGCCCGTCACCATCACTATCCTATCCGGCAGCTCTCCAAACTCTCATGAGAGCTGCCACACATGAGATTAGCCATGGATATGTCTTACCCGAATTATTTCGGCTCCTTGGTTTTCCTCTGAGCTTAGGGCAATGAAACAACTTGGGCTGGAATGACGCTGAAGGAAGAGTCGTGATGAATCCGACCGAACACGGGCTACAGCCCATTTTAGGGACTACTCTGTGGTGGTGGGGGGGGGCAAAAATAAATGCTTTTTCTCTGCCTCCATTGCATCTGCTCAGTGCAGACCGGTGGAGCTGGTTCGTGTAGCTAAGACATTGCTGCACACATCCCCCCAGGTAATGGGGGAGGAACCATCCACAGCCCACTGTGATCAGTCTGCGTGTCACTTTGCGGATAAAGTCACTCACATCTGTGCTGATTTGGACTCCAGAGTTTTGGCAGTTCCGGCAGACATGCCTCTGGTATCATCTGTTCCTATTGTGTTGGATTTTTTTCAGTTGGTGCAACCTGAGGATGTGGACAAGATCCTGGGCAGTGTGTGGGCGACATCATGTGCTCTTGACCCTTGTCCTTCATGGCTAATAAAAGCTGCCAGGGAGGGGACAGCTAGATGGTTGGAGGTGATTATTAATGCCTCATTAAGGGAGGGCAGGATGCCATCGTGCCTCAAGGAGGCGATAGTAAGTCTATTATTTAAAAAGCCCTCCCTTGATTCCTCCAACCTGGACAACTATAGACCGGTCTCTAACCTGCCCTTTTTGGGCAAGGTGATAGAGCGTGTGGTGGCGTCCCAGCTGCAGAGGCTCTTGGATGATATGGATTATCTGGACCCTTTTCAATCTGGCTTCCGCCCCGGGTATGGGACTGAGACTGTCTTGGTCGCTCTAGTGGATGACCTACGCCGGGAACTAGACAGGGGGAGTGCGTCCCTGTTGGTTCTGCTGGACCTCTCGGTGGCGTTCGATACCATCGACCATGGTATCCTTCTGGGCCGCCTCTCGAGTATGGGAATCGGAGGCACTGCGTTGCAGTGGTTCCGGTCCTTTCTTGGGGGGAGGGTCCAGAAGGTGGTGCTGGGGGACTACTGCTCGGCCCCGTGGCCATTGGCCTGTGGGGTCCCACAGGGATCGGTCTTGTCCCCCATGCTGTTTAACATTTACATGAAGCCGCTGGGAGAGGTCATCCGGGGACTTGGACTGAGTTGTCAGCAATATGCGGATGACACTCAGCTCTATCTCTCCTTGTCACCTGATCCTAGGGAGGTGGTGGATGTCCTGAATTGGGGCTGGAGGCCATAATGGGTTGGATGTGGGCTAATAAACTGAAATTGAATCTGGACAAGACGGAGGTACTGTTGGTCAGTAGGAGAGCCAATCGGGATGAGGAGATTTTACCGGTTCTGGATGGGGTTGCACTCCCCTTGAAGGAGTAAGTACGCAGCTTGGGGGTATTACTGGATCCGGCTCTGCTTTTGGAAGCTCAGGTAGAGGCGGTGGCCAGGGGTGCCTTTGCATGGCTTCGGCTAGTGCGCCAGCTGCGTTCCTTTCTTGAGAAGGCAGATCTGGCCACGGTTACCCATGCCTTAGTCACGTCACGGCTGGATTACTGTAACACACTCTACATGGGGCTGCGCTGGAAGAATATCTGGAAACTGCAGCTAGTGCAAAATGCAGCAGCTAGGGTTTTATCTGGAGCTGCCCAGTGGGAGCACATCACACTACCAGACTGGGTGGAAGACCCAAAACCACCTTCACCTTTTTAGGATCTTAATTCATTTTCAGAACAAATGGCCAAAATGGTGGCTTGACTGGGCCTTAAGTTGACAGAACAAACAAAGGCTACTTCCAACCTCATCTTTGATTTAATTGAGGAAGACACAGAGCAAACTATGGCTCTATCGCTCCTAGATATCACACATAGCTGCTGGGAGAAACCTTCTTCAGCGATACCAACTTCAAAGAAGATAGAGAATTTTTATAGGGTACAGACGGATGACTGCCCTTTTCTACAGAGACACCCAGCACCCAACTCCATTGTGGTGGAAGCAGCCCAGTCTAAGTCAAGGAACAGAATGTTATCGACACCCATGGACAGAGAAGGTCGCAATCTGGATGCAGTTGGCAGATGCCTGTATTCCACATCCTCGTTGCAGCTTAAGATCACAAATTATAAGGCTTGCTTGGTGATACAACCACCTGCTATGGGAGAAGTTGTCCCAACACTTAGAGGCTCTAGCATCAGAGAGGATGGAAGTGGAGGTATTCTTGCAATGTGAGGCTTTCAAGTTAAGCAGACAGCTCTTACACACATCGAGAAACTCCACAGACTGTGTTGCAAGATCTATGGCCGGTTCCATAAGCTTAAGGAGGCATGTGTGGCTTCGTTCCTCAGGCGTGACCACGGAAACTAGAACACATATGGGAGACTTTCCTTTTGATGGTCAGGCACTATTTGGCACAAAGATGGATGACACAATGGAGAGGGTCCAGAAACTGCAAAATATGGCAAAATCTGAGTCTATCCTTTTCCAGTAGCTCAAAATTCAACAGACTGTTCTGGTCTCAAAGGACCCTCTCCTCTAGGTCTTGAATGCCCTCAGAATCCAACCATTCCTCTCACCCAAATCTATACCCACAGTACAAGAAAAAGACCTTCCCTGTGCATAAGTCGTCCTAGGCAAAGGCTACACCACAAACAAGCATGACTACCCTTGGATTGGAATGTGCTTGAGACCCTACCTGAGGGCGTGGGAGGACATTACTTCGGACAACTGGGTACTCACAGTCGCCAATCTAGGATACGCAATAGAGTTTAAAGAACATCCTCCAAACTCTGGAAAGAGAATCACACATCCAGATGCTGTGCTGAGTGAGCAAAGGGAGCCATAGAACCAGTCCCACCACATCAGTCAGAGCGATTCTTCTCCCCCTACTTTACAATCCTGAAAAGAGATTGAGGTCCATCCCAGATCTCCAAGACCTGAATTCCTTTGTAATGTACAAACGTTGCCACATGCTGACAGTATCGGATATTTTACCCCTCCAGAGGGATATAGTTTGCTTCCATAGACTTAGAGGACGCATACTATCATATTACCAAACAGCCTCAACACAAGAAATACTTGCGCTTTCAGGTAGGGCCTCAAGTGTTCCAGTTCAAAGCGATGCCCTTTGGCCTACTCTGAGAGTGTAGACATAATGCATGTCTGCAGTGGTAGGACACCTACAGGAAAAGGCATACAAATTTTGCCTTTTCTGGATGATTGGCTATTGACAGCCCCACATTCACCCACTCTTTGGAGATACATCCAAGTGACCAGGTCTCTTCTGGATTGTTTAGGCCTGGAAATAAATTACAAGAAATCTCAAATCCAACCAATATACCAAATAAAGTTTCTGGGCATTGTATTTGATTCCGACAAAGTGACAGTTGGTTTACTAACCAACCGTATAGACCACATCACAGACTTCATGTCTATTCTTCAGAGGTCATCACTCCAACCTGCAAGGACAATACAGCATATGCTGGGTCTCATGGTGTCCACAACATTAGTTTTGCCTACAGCTCACTTACGCATGTGGCCACTGCAACAGTGGTTCCTGGACATGTTCAAGCCCCAAATAGACACCCAGTCCAAGATCCTGGAGATGACTCTTTCTGCTCAATAATCTCTTGGCTGGTAGACTCTCAGTAAGAATCTCTAACAATCCACACCTTTTTCCAGGCCTAGTCTACATGCTTTCATCATCACAGATGCATTGGAGAAGGGGTGGGGTGCTAATTTCAGAGATTGCCACCTAAATGGACAGTGGTCCTGACAGGAGGCCGCACATCATACAAACTACTTAGAGCTTTTGGCAATATTCAAGGCTCTCAAGGACTTTCAACCAGACATTGTGGGCTGCCATGTGCAAATTATGACAGACAATACTGTTGCAAAAGCATGCATAAATTGACAAGGGGAAACAGGATCTCATTCCCTACTTGCTCTGACCCTAGATATTTGGCACTGGGAGCTTCATTATTGTATTCAACTCTTCATGTTTCATATTCAGAGCCAAGACAATACTCTTGCAGACAGTTTGAGCAGAACACAGATGGTCTCTCATGAGTGGAAATTATGTCCGGCAATCCTACAAAAGTTCTTTGAACTCTGGGAAAGCCCTGTGTGCACTCCAACATCCTTCATCAGACATGACACACTAGATGTCCGGGCAAGAAAGGGCTCTGCATTTGGGAAGTTAGTCTTGCAGTCAGCTTTCCATTAGAGATCTGTGGGTATGACACCTGCCTCTGTGACCTTATGAGCTCTGCTTCCCTCTTCCAATGATGAGAAGAGCTTGCAATGCAACCATATGTGTGATGGACAGAGACCACCCAAAAGAACATCAGGTTGCTTACCTGTAGCTGGGGTTCTTCTAGTGGTGATCTGTCCATTCACACACCCACCCATCCTCTCCACCGCAGAGCACTGTAGCAGTGGACTGAGAAACTGAGGAGAAGGGTGCAAGGCACGTGACCTTAGAGAGCCAGGGGAGGAGCCACAGCTTTCTAATGGAGAGAAGAAGCTTGGAAGGTTCCCTATCTGCACTTCATGCAAAGCTCATCTGCGTGAATGGACAGATAATCACCAGAAGAACTCCAGTTACAGGTAAGCAATGTGATGTGTATAAGCAATGAAATGTGAAATAAGCAATGATGTGTAAGCAATGAAAAGTCTATAATCGGAGGTTTCAAGGTTTGTTCCAGAGCAGCCTAAGGCTGTCAAACGTAAACACGTTACATCAGAATTCTAGGTAATTCAGTCACATGAAGACACAGAAGGTGTATGAGGAAGAACTTTGCAGAACTGAAGTTCTGCAAATACAATCATAGAGGAAGCATTGCACACCCATTAAGTGGGAGACTGGTCTGGAGTGCTCATTTTCCTGATATGTCCTAATATGGCTTCCTAGGACAACAGTTCCTTAACTTTCATTTGTTAGCTGGCTATTGTAAATTTTCTGCTCAGACACTGATGGTCAGGGTCATTTTTTTATCCACCTGATTTGGAATTTGAATGCTGGCAGGATGTGGGATGGACAGATAGTAGACTGCAAGGAAGACAGAGGTAGTCATGAATTGGCCTCAGATGCTACAGAGCAGCAGTACTGGGCATTGTCCAGAAGTCATTAGGTATTATTGTTTTGAACCTTGTTCTTGTGATCCTTTTGTCAGCCCGGGCAATATTTCTTGAAAGGAGCTATATAGAGTTATACCAGGGGTGTAGCTATAATTGAGCGAATAGGTTCAAAGAACCTGGGCCCCCCAGCTCCTAAGGGCCCCCCAGCAACATCCCTTCTGTTTTCTTAATTATCTCCCTCACTCAGAGGGGCCACTGGGGAGAGGGGTGAACATGGGCCCCATCTCCTCTAGCTACACCCCACAGTTATACATGAAATGAAATGAAATCTTACTCTGGATAATCATCCAATGTAAGTTGTCATTACATAGTGAAAATTGCTGAGAGATTGCTCAGTCTCTTAAACCGCCCCCACCCCCCGCAAAAATTAAAATGTATAATTTTACTTTTTAGACTTTAAACGTGTACAGTTTAGACATAAAAAGTAGCTTGTGGAATTATATGATGGTGTGAGGATATAGACATCTGTTATATGTTATAAATAACTGGAAATATCACAGCCAATAGGTACCATATTTTTATGGCACCTATTGATATACATCACTGTTGTACATCACTGGAAATAGCACAGCCAATAGGTGCCCTATTTTTAACCTCTTCACATTGCCTGCATGAAAAACACATCATTTGAGAAGGCTCTAATCGTCTGATTGAAATAAATGGATTAGGTGCACCTAACTGCAGGAGTTTGGGCCAAAAGGTATCTTCAGCAATTGAGTAGCTTCATGTGTCATGCCAAACCAGAGGTTTGATGGAGCTGCTGATTCCCCAAGCAAGCACACAAGCCACCCCAGCTTCCAGTGTTGGGAAGGCTATACTGATATTGGGCATGTTGTGCAAACTCGCCAATGTAGGCATATTCTACCCTATTTGCAGTTTGGAACCTGCCATCTGAACCTCATTTCAAATCTTGGTTATACATGTCGGGTTCTGGACCATAAGCAGGGTAAAATATGACAAAAGTGGCAGATTTGCACAACACATCCAATGTCGGCATAGTCTCTTCCTAACACTGGAAGTTTGGCTTGCACGTGTGTAAAGCTATCCATAGCAAATGTTTTAATTAACATAAGTCAGGGGTTCTCAAACTTGGATCCCCAGATGTTGCTGGACTACAACTCCCATCCTCACCATCTCCTATTAGAATGATGAGTTGTCATCCGACAACATTTGGGTTCCCAAGTTTGAAAACGCCCAACATAAGGGATATTATCTGAAGTTATTATTTTGATGCTTTGGCAAAAGATGAGAATATGATTGATTCCCCCCTCCCCTTTACTCACACACACAAAACATGGTGTTGGACTGAGTCAGGGAAAGCAGTCAAGAAAATTAATAATCCTGTAACCTAAAATAGTGTTTTAATGCTTCCAACGCGCTTCATTTTGCTGCTTACCATTGAATACGGACACCTCTGTTAGCTCTTCTGTGGGACACTTCTAGACATCTCCAGCTGTTTAATTAAATATATAATAATGTCATTCTCTTTATTTAGCAGGGGGAGAGTAACTGGCCCTATCCATCCCCAGTACAGTACCTCCAGTGACTGTTGCTGGTGTCTAACTTATGGGGTTTTTTTTAGATTGTGAGCCCTTTGGGGATAAGGATCCATCTTATTTATTTATTATTTCTCTGTGTAAACTGCCCTGAGCCATTTTTGGAAGGGCGGTATAGAAATCGAATAAATAATAATAATAATGCATAATACAAACACAACATATTCTCAGTTCACTGAGTACTCATTCCTCTCATTAGAACCATTGGGAATTGCACTGGAATATATGTTGCTCACATGTTAATTCCTCTTAAGAAAAATGATAAAAACCTCTTCCTCTTTGTCCAGGCTATTCTTCTCCTAGCTGGTCATGTTTTTATAGTTGAGAACCCTATTTAGATCAAGTACAACCTGCTCTATGTTTTTTTCAGATTGATCTCCAGCCATACTGCCTCACAGCCTGCTTCATGGTCACGTGAGTTACTGAAGTAGTGTATTAATATGAGTGTCTTGTTATGAGCTTTTTGCTTAATTCCATTAGGACAGCCAAGGATGCCATAAACTTAGTTTCTAATAGCTATCTCTTCCTGACACTGTGTCCTTCGAAGAAAAAGTCATTTGTTTTCTTCCTGGTTATCAAGCCCTCCTGCAAGCAATCCAATGCATTTGCTTCTGCTGGAGATAAATTTGTACATAGTGTTCCTGTGTTACACATCTATGTGTGCGAGAGCCACCTATCCTGTCTACTGCATGAGACTTTGCCTGAAATCCAGATTTTAAGCCATTTGTGTAGTCTTCAGTGTGGCTGGAAATGGGCAAATTGAAGGTCTATGAGGTTTTACGCACAGCAGATTTTCTCGGGAGGCTTTACTGTGAATTTAAAGCTGTCTCAAAAAACCTCTGAAAATAGTGGAGTTTTTTACTCTGGAGATAAATCAGGCTACACTCGGGCACAGTGGAAAACACAAATTGCACATGTGGACTGCTCCCCGGTAACTCGCAGGGACTTCGGGGGAAATCTGGCCGATATGTGTACTTGCACCCTCCATTCTATAGGAGATGCGAGCTAAAAGGAGGAGGCAATGATGAGACCACTCTTAATGAAGCCTTCCCTGGACCCCTTAGCGATGGACAGTTACAGGCCAATCTCCAATCTCCCTTGGTAAGGCAAGCTGATTGAGAGGGTGGTGGCCGACCAGCTCCAGGCAGCCTTGGAGGAAACTGATTATTTAGACCCATTTCAAACTGGCTTTAGAGCTGGCTATGGGGTTGAGACTGCCTTGGTCGACCTTTACCGGGGAATTGACAGAGGGAGTGTGACTCTGCTGGTTCTTCTGGATCTCTCGGCGGCGTTCGATACCATCGACCATGGTATCCTTCTGGATTGCCTGGGGGAGTTGGGGATAGGGGGCACTGCTTTGCAATGGTTCAGTTACTATTTCTCAGGTAGATTCCAAATGGTGGAGCTTGGTGACAGTTGCTCCTCAAAATGGGATCTGTTATATGGAGTCCCTCGGGGCTCCATTCTGTCACCAATGCTTTTTAACATCTACATGAAACCACTGGGTGAGGTCATCAGGAGGTTTGGTGCTGGGTGTTATCAGTATGCTGATGACACCCAAATCTACTTCTCCTTTTCATCTTCAGGAAATGGCACTCATTCTCTAAATGCCTGCCTACAGGCAGTAATGGGCTGGAAGAGGGAGAACAAATTGAAGCTGAATCCAAGCAAGACGGAGGTGCTCATTGTGGGGGCTCAGAATCTGAGCGGTGAGTTAGATCTTCCTGTGCTGGATGGGGTTACACTCCCCCAGAAGGAGCAGGTGCGCAGCTTGGGAGTACTCCTGGACCCAGGCCTCACCCTGGTATCTCAGGTGGAGGCCATGGCCAGGAGTGCTTTCTATCAGCTTTGGCTGATTCAACAGCTGCACCCATTCTTTGGAGAGGATGACCTCAAAACAGTGGTGCATCAGCTGGTAACCTCCTGGCTTGATTATTGCAATTGACTCTACGTGGGGCTGCCTTTGTACGTAGTCCGGAAACTTCAGTTAGTTCAGAATGAGGCAGTCAGGTTGGTCTCTGGGGCAACCCGGAGAGACCATATTATGCCTGTTTTGAAGCAGTTACACTGGCTGCCAATATGTTTCCAGGCAAAATACAAAGTGTTGGTTATTACCTTTAAAGCTCTGAACAGCTTGGGCCCGAGATATCTTAGAAAGCACCTTCTTTTACATGATCCCCACCGCATGTTATGGTCATCCGAGGAGGTCCGTCTCCAGTTACCACCAGTTCGTTTGGTGGCAACTCAGAGGCAGGCCTTCTCTGTAGCTGCTCCCAGGCTGTGGAATGCACTCCTAGCAGAAATTCGTAATCTCAATTCCTTACTGACCTTCAAGAGAGCCTTTAAAACCCATCTGTTTGGCCTGGCCTTTCAGGGTTTTTAATTTGTTTTAATTGTTTTCATGTTTGCCCTGGTTCTCCAGGGTTTTTAGCTGTTTGAATGTTTGATTGGTTTTATTCTGTTTTTCTAGTTTTGATTTTGTTAACTGGTTTTACTTGTTTTTATTCTGTTGTAAACTGCCCTGAATCATTTTGGAAGGGCGGTATATAAATCAAATAAATAGATAAATAAATAAATAATAAAAGCAAAAACCTTGTGGTAAAACCGCTGTGTGTAAAACTTCCATGAGGATTCTCATTTCTTGAAGTGAATCTGATGCTGCCAACCTTCTACAGCTAAGGTTTTAATAGCAGATCCATGATTTAGGTGTAGGTCACCACATTTCTATTGAATTGGTTTGATTGTAAGAGCAGAAGCAGCAGGTGGGAGGCAAGTACTTTCTTTGCCTCTTCTTCCTTTCATAAATTCTCTTTCACAATGGGCCTCATCCAGAAGTTACCACTGCTAAGATAATAATATCTGGGGAAAGCATAACGTGCAACTGAACAGAGAGGCACCTTTTAAAAGTGGTAATCATCTTTATTTAGCAGGGGGAGAGCAATTGGCCTTATCCATCCCCAGCACAGCATCCCTCCAGTGGCTGCTGCTGGTGTCTATCTTATGTTTCTTTCTTAGATTGGGGACAGGGAGCCATTGTTGTTTGTTTATTTATATCTATATCATCTATCCATCTAAACCGCTTTGGATACTTTTGTTGAAAAGCGGTATATAAATACCTGTCATAACCTTATTCATGTGGGGGTGGGTGGGGTTATTTTATTTATAAACATTTATATACCACTATTGCCATCCAAATTCAGAGAGAGAGAGAGAGAGAGAGAGAGAGAGAGAGAAGGAAATTACTCAAAATAGTGACATTGAAATTAAAAAGACAAGTTAGAAAATGCCTAACTAATCATCATTTTCCTCATCATGTCAGACTGTGTTGGAACTCATGATCTAGGACACAGACTCCTCAAAAGAAGCAGCTATTCTTGATTGGTATTTTGAGAGTTCTGTTTCTTTGGTGTGAATTGCTAATGCAGCAAATAGTGGCAATTAAGGTTTATTATATTAGTATCTCTAAATATATAGTGAGGTACTAGCGCTAGCTCCCTGAGACAAATGCTATTGTAATTTCAGTCATCAGCTGGACCTGTTTTACTTAGTATTGTGTAACAGATTATACACCTTTACTTGGAAACTCCGTAGGCAATTTGCAAAGGTGAACCAGGTGCCAAAATTGGCTAAGCCTTCTCTTGCATAATTTGCACCAAGTACATACACTCAGCAGCACCTGCCTAAGCTTTTCAGGACTGAATCCTGATATTACTTTTAGGCACTCTGATCTGATGACTTGATGATCAGATTGAAATAATATGGTTTCAATAGCAGATCTTTGCTTTTGAATCACCTCACCACAAGATATGTGATGTAATACTGATACAATAAAAATGTACATTTCGGAACACGCATGCTCTCTTGACTGTTGTCCTCATTTTCTTCTGACCTTGAAGTCTAGGACTCTTATTAAAGAGGGAATGCACACATTCTTGTGCAATTTCCATTCATTTCAATGGGGGCATGCACAAGGGAAGTATGCAGTGTTTTGTGCCACAGCTAGATTTTAAAGGATATTTTAATAGATTCCTGGAATACAAGGTCAGAAAGCCCTCGACTATAACACCCTGCACCTGACACACAGCAATTCTCACTCCATGCTTGCATAAGATATTCCAACACTGAAATGAGAAAAAGACACCTCCATTAAAATACTGAGAGTAAGACCAATGTCAAAGAATAATATAATAATGAGAGGCTAAACTGATAAGAAAAACCAACTGTTTGCTTTATTTACTTTATTTTCATACCGGAGTTTTAAACAGAATGCATAACTCATAAGGAAATTCTGGGGATTTTCCCTTCCATTACTGCTTCCTCAATCTCGTACTTAGCATTTGGTTATATTTTATGCAGTTCTGTGGCTTGTGGCCTCAGGATTTTAATGTAAAAGTTCATTCCTACCCAAATTGTTAATATATAGTAGCTTTCAGTTTCCACATTAAATATTGACAGCCCCTTGGGGTTTCTTGTGTCTCTTGAAGAATTCAAAATTGTAATGTTCAATGTATGTTTAGAATCATTTAGAACTTTTTAAAATGTACAGTGACACTCAAAAGTTACTTTTGTAATGACTTAGCCTCTCCCCCAATTTTTGTCATATTCTAAAACAGTTTTGTCCAGAGTCATCCCACATCCCTCCCATTTTGTTCCTGTTCTTACCTTTAAAAATTATATGAATACCTTATGGAGGTTACCTTTGTTTTTTATCTTTTGTGCTCTAACAAAACAAAAGGTTAATAATGGAAATGAAGACAGAACTGGCTTTTCAGCTGCTGAGTCTTCTCTCTTGCCCTGTCCCTGGAAAGCCAGCTCAGTAGGGCCTTGCACTTGGGAATCTGCAGCAATGGTAATTGAAAAGGACCAAAGGTGATTTGGCCTCCTTACTTTTTGAGATGGCTCCCTTCACTCTTTTTTTTTTTTTAATGTGGTGTATGGAGGTGATTTGTATAAAAGTAGAGGGAGTCAGGATGGGGCTTGTGAATTCTAAGGGACCCCTTTCTTTTCCTTCACATTTGAAGCAATTATAAAACATATAGCACAGGAAAGGAAAAACTGCCCAGGGCTTGGAAGTGAAAAACATAGGAATAACTGGGCATACATGTGCATGTGAGAAAGAACTCTCAGAGGTTGGCTTGCTAGTTTGATCGAGCAGTTCTCACTACCAAATGCACAAGTAGCTGTTCAGTCTTTAAAACAACGTGTCTCCTAGGATGTGGGAATTGCTTGGGGGTGCGGTGGGGGGATCTGAACAATTCTGTATAACAATACAGTAATAAGAGAATGATAGGCAGATAGATAGATAGATAGATAGATAGATAGATAGATAGATAGATAGATAGATAGAGTGCCCTCCCTGACAAACACAGCCCCAGATTGCTTTACATAAAAATAAATATAACTACCATACATTTGTATTAGAAACCAGCTTTAAAAATGGAAAATTGGTTGGAAAGGACAAATTTTCCTTAATTATTTTTGGGACTGGTGCCAACTCACTTATTCACTTGTTCAGAAGATATTTTTGTCATCTGCATCAGCAGTATGTATTTGGTCATAACCTATTATAATGGGATTCTGACATGGAGTGGAGCAAATCAAGCATGCCACACTTCCCTTGCAGAGGAGCTAGTAGATGTGAGCTACTCTGTATCTTATAATCATGAAGTGATAGTCTATAGTTTTCCCCAGCAACATAACCCTTTTTGGTGCTGAATATTGCCAAATATTAAGTCCCCCTTAGACATTAGCCTCAGTCCAGCATCCAGTTAGGCTGCATAAATCCATTGATTTCAGTATGATTTAAATAATCTAAGTGATCCTGATTATTTTAGGTGTTAAATTATCTGCATGTCTGGCACATGTATCCTCCAGGGAACCTGCAGTATTTCAGTAATGTTTGTTTGATACATTTATATCCTGCTCTTCCCGAAAGGCTCAGAGCGGCTTACAGCATTCTTTAGCATTAATAATCCTGTCCAAAAAGGGCTCAGGGTTTTATCTTAAAAAAAAAAAAAAAAGTTTAAAGGGGGGGGGCAGAGTTCTCAGAGAGGAGGGTCCAGAAGGTACTTGTCATCCTCAGGCCGATGGAGGGGTCTTGCTGCTTGCCTCGCCCTTTGTTACAGCTCGATGACAATAGGCTTCAGAGGAAAAATAAATAGTATAATGGAAATACATATTGGCAAAGTGCATTCATGGAGAACTCTAATATCCAAAATTGTCCTCTTGCTTGAAAAGCTCAGTGACCAATCAACTGACAAGTAGCAGCTGATTTTCATATAGAGTGAAATGGGAAAAGCAGGCAGTGTGTGACTTTTTGACCTTGAATCTACTACAGGATATTTTTCATGCAGCAGCAAATATTTTATATTTGCATTGGCCCTAAAATAACACCACTGGAGAAAAATGCTACATTGGAAGAATTCTTTATATGTCTTGATAGCCCCACAGGATCCTGGACACCTGGAAATATTAACATATTCCCATGTGCGATCAAACTCTTAGATCTTATCCACTGCAATTTTAGCAGAGGTTCCTCGCATCTAGCACTAAAAAAATATGAATGCTAGATGCGAGTATGCATATTTGCACATGGGTGCATGTTTGGAAAGACAACTTTAAACATGAAAAGAAAGAAAAATAGTAGATGATATTACATTGGAAGCAGCCTCAAATATTGGTGAATGGCTAAAACAAACAGATGTTTGAGTCACATGAGTCCTGCCAATGTTCTCCTTCGCCCCAGGACAGAGGTTGCTTACTCTGGTTTGTGGTACATTTGCAGGTGGTCCACTGGAAACCTGGTTTATTCCAACTGTATTGGATTGGCATGCTTCCTTCTTCCAGCAGCAACAAAATTACACTAGATGTAACTTACATAACTTACATATGCTTCCCAAATGTATTTTTTATATGTTTACACTGACTACAGACTTCATAGAGCTTTGGATATAAAATTATGGCCCTAAAATTATGTCCCATTTAATGGAATAATCCTAGAAACATTTGAGATAATATATGTTATTAAATATTTCAAAATTGCTAAGTGCAACGCCATGGGAGGAAGGTAATATCAAGTCTCTGTGAAACTGGTGGAACTAAGTGTCCAATAGGGTGTATAGGGGAGTAGTCCTAACCACAGTTACTGCATGAGTCTATGTTTGTTTACACAGAAGTCCCACTATGTAAATATAGCTTATTCCTGTGTTGTTAGTGAATACCAAGATTCTGGGATTCTCTCAAACACATGTAACTTCATTAGGTAAAGTAAAGTTATGCCGTTGAGTCAGTGACGGCTCCTGGTGACCACAGAGCCCTGTGGTTGTCTTTGATAGAATACAGGAGGGGTTTACCATTGCCATCTCCCGCGCAGTATGAGATGAGCATCTTCCTATATCGCTACTGCCTGATTATAAACATACTAGTGGGGATTCGAACCGGCAACCTCTGGCTTGCTAGCAGGGGCGCAGATAGGGAAGAGGGGGCCCGTGTTCATCCCTCTCTCTGGTGGCCCCCCAGAGTGAGGGAGATAATGAAGAAAATAGGGAGGGGTGGATCTAGAGGGCCCTAAGGAGCTGGGGGCCCGTGTTCTTTGAACCCTTTCGCTCAATTATAGCTACGCTCCTGCTTGCTAGTGAAGTCATTTCCCCGCTGTGCCATCACACTAACAGGCCTTCTTGCCTGCTAGGCCTCCTTCACCATCTGCTGTAACTCCCCCCTTTCCCTCAAGCCCCTCCTATCCTCTTAACCTTAACCCTTAAACCACCAACAAAATTCCCAGGAAAATGTGCACTGGATTGCAGGCTTGTTAGTGAGTAAGTTCTGCTGAATTCACTTGAACTGTCGTCTTCATATACACACATGGGATTGTAGTCTAAGGATGTAATCCTATGCATGTAATTAAGCTTTCAGGTGCACATTTATTTTTATTTATTTATCATATGAATATACTGCCTGATATGTGTGTCCCTAGGCAGTGTACATAATTTAAAATACAACAAATGTAAAAACAGAATTAAAAACAATTAAACCAATTTTACAGAAATAAAAACAATTAAATAGCTGAAAATTAATTTTAACTTGAAGCCTGCAACATACCCCACCCTCCCAAACACCACCACCACCACACACAGGTGAATCTTGTTGAGTGTCTTTTTAAAAGCAATCCGAGATGGAGAAGCTCTTATTTTGACAGGGAAGGTAACAACATGCATTGGACTGAGTTGTTAGTCCCACAGATTTCTCTGGAATCTGGGTACATCTAACATATTCAAGTTGGTACATTATCTTTTGTACATTTGCTGGCTGATAATGCTGAATCCGTTAAGGGATGTTGTTTTTTGAGTTACAGATACATGCATGTCTAAAGTTACAGATACAGTACATGCGAAGGTAACAAAGGCAAACTTAAATCAAGGAGAAGCATTTAGCTGGAGTTAATTTTAATATTCCTAAATATTATGGTAAAGTTCAGGCCAGCTTATTTCAACATCCTCCAGATGTAGATTTAAAAAATAAACTTTCAGTGCATAGAAATGTAAACAGTCAAATGATGGTACACCCTCAGTATTTTGTTTTAGATACTGGTCTGTCATCATAATCCAGCAAGTATGACTGCTCTACATCCTCCACTTATCCCAATAAGATTTGCATAGGAAATCATAACAACTTGAGAGCAACTTGAGAGCAGATCATGATTTAGGATTCCAATTCACTTGGCATGGGAGGAAACCAGGGTCATGTGAGGGCTTGCCCTCCTAGGATATTCAAGTTCCCTTCCCTAATTTTCACCTGTGATTGATTGTTTTAAAAGGTACAAACCGTACAAAGAACATGCAAGCAGGATTTTGCCCAATTATTGAATAAGAAGTAAACCTGTTCCTGCCTTCTAGCGTTCTAGCCAGAAAATGCAAAGTTGGATGATTGCCAAACACCTGGCATTAACTTGTTAAAAAACGTGTCAATCACATAAATTTCAAATTGCCACACATTAGACTATATGCATGTAAGTCTTTGCTCTTTTATTTTGATTGGGATGGTCCTCCAGCATGTCCTTTGACCCTTCAACCACAATATTTCTGGCTCCTTGCCTGAGAACTGCCCTGGACCCATGCATGTGTTTCTTTAAGTGCATCCCAGCAAACATATTAGCTGAAGTAAAACCTCAGAACAGCGCAGTTGCAAAAGCCCTTCATTACTCCCATTAAAAACTTGCAAGGTAGCAACTGTAATGCAGGCAGCTACCTGTAAGTAAGTACTAATTTCAGATTCCTGAAGCACAGAGTGTACGTTCTTTTATAATTAGCTGGGTTTAAATTCTAGATCATTTTGTAACTTGATCTTACATTTAAGTGTAACTTAAATGCAACTGGGTGAATCAGATTCACGTTTGATGTCAAAACAATTCCGTTCAGCAGCCTGGGACACTAGCAGGGTAGACAAATTCCATCCAGGAGGTTTTCCAAACAGCGACTTGCTCCTCCCTGGCTACTATTAGGGTTGGGGAAAATTCAGATTAGGAGGGTATTTACAACTTCTTCAATACCATGCTTTCCACCTGACAGTTGTCCTTTGATGGTATATGTCCTTATTCTATGGTATAAGCGTCCTTTAAAAGTTGCGTTTTGCGGGAGTGTTGAAAAAGGTTCTGTGGGATACTTCAGCATTTTGCAGAGCCGCTTGGAGAGACCCAGCCAATAAAGGGTGAGGTGGAGGTGTGGAGGTGTGGCTACCTATCTGGGATTGACTTTGGGGAGTGTTAGCTGCACCTGCCACCCCTCTGAATTCCACTCCTGGACTCACTTACTTCCTGCCTCCTGAAGTCTACTTTGATCCAGAGCTCTGTCTATCACCAATATAACTTTTTAAAAATTATTTTTTCCAGCATTCTAGAGCTCTCAGTGCACAAGAACCACACAAAGGTCCACCTACCACAGAATCCATCACAGCTTTTGCTCTGTAGTAGGAGCATGTAAAGAAGGGGAGTTTATATGTAAAGAATATCATCTTTAAATATTATATCCATGTATGTAAAGAACAGGAGATTATATACATGTAAAGAAGGGGAGATAATATGCCCATAATCAGTGTGGTGATGATCTGTATGGATCTCCTCCTTAATATACATTTCAGGTTGTTCTTGCACAAGCACACTGGTACACCACAACAAGAGATCAATGTCCAACTCCAGTTCCTTTCATAAGAAAGTAGGAATAGTTATTGGGATCTGGGGGGTACGGAAGAAGGATGGGAAGCCCCTTTCTTTTTTCTGATTTGGATTTCTAAAAAAATTTCATGCTGCCCTGGTGCAAGTGCACCAGAGCAGCATTACACCATGCAGTTGCTGCTGCGCAAGAGCACTGCAAAAATAAACATTTAAAAATAAAGAAAAAGATAAGGGGCTTGGGGGGGGGCACCGCTCATGTGCTCACCTCCCCCGCCTTTTCACCACCTGAGCACAGGTGGAGCCAATCAGAAGCAGGAGGCAAGGTGCTCCAGCCTCCCCTACAATCTTATTGGCCAGACACGGGCAGGATGGATAAAGGGAAGCTGAGTGAACAAAGCAAAGTTAGAAAAAACATACTTATAATAAGTAGTAAAAGGCAGCAATGTGAATGGCCCCAATTTACTCTGATGTACAATATGTTTGTTTATGCTATATTTGTTTATGCTTATACACACTATATATTTTTTCATCCTAATTTACACCACTTCCTCCCACAGTAAAAACCCCAGTCTACGAAACCTCCAGTAGAGGGAATTGCAGCTAATAGAAACAGCCACAAGTTAGGTTTCCCCCTCCTACACTGCCATCAAGAGCCCAATGGTCTGATTAATATTAAAAGCTATTTAATATTGATCATGAAGCTGCCCCAATAGGTTGGTCTCTGGAAATCCACATGCATCTGCATTGCTGTTTTATATAACATTGAAAAACCTTCTACAGGGCAGCTCTCATGTTTAAAAGTTCCAGTTTAATACTACAACCAACTGATAATCCCCCCCCACCAGATTTCAGACTTTCCAGGGGGCTGAGGAACTGTAAATGATAAGCGTGTGTGTGACCTTCATTTCACAAGAGTTCTGAAATTCTGCATAACTACAGCTGAGTATGATATAGGATTAGTAACAAGTTGGGACTTGTGTTAACATTTCACAGGGGAAGGAATTTGGGTGCAGAGGAAACACAGAATCCAATCATCCCAGCCCATCATTTAAGCAGCAAAAAGGCAAGGGAGAGGGACTGTGGTATATCCTCCAAGACCAATTTCTTCAGAATGTCTTCAAAACTTCAGGCTGAAGGGAAGCGATCGAGTGCCTTTTAGCCAGCCGGCCTCTCCGCCTCTGATGGAGCTGGTTACGCTGGTACCTCTACAACCTTTACCAGTTTGGATCCACCCCATCTCATTATTTTTCTGCAATGGTGGTGACCTACCCTAGATAGGCATGAAGACATGCCACTTAGCAAGCAGGCATGATAGGCAGAGTGCCTTCACCAAGTTATTAAAATTGTCCCATTGCCAACGTAGTGTTTTCAAGGGAGACTTTCTCGTATGCCTGTTCATTTATTTATGTAGGACACCTTGCACAGACAGTGCACTTGATAATGGAGCTTATGTTGGTGGGAACGTTGATGTACCCTTAATGCTTCGTTTGTTAGGTAACACAAAGGAAATATATTGGCTCACCTCATACTCAAAATAAGCAAACTGTCTTTGCTGATCATTTGTTTTGTGGAGGGCGGGTCATTATAGAAAGCAAGAATAATGAAAACTCTCTCAGTAGTACGACATGATCTTACATAACAGCGATGGCTATAATTTAATTTGAGGAATTTTCATCGGGTCCGAAAATATGATTTATGCAAACAGCCACATCTCTGCTCCCAGGTAATGAAAAAGTAGGCTGAACCCTCCCTCTGACAACCAACTTTACTTCCTTGAATTGCCAGCCGTTGCGCGTTTTATTGGTCAAAAATAAATATCGCGCTCTCGGGAAAGTCTATAAACTTTCTAGAGTGCCTCTCGAAGGATTCTAGCATTGGCTTAAAATGTTGCCGTTCAATTAACTTTTGCACTGCAGAACAAAACTTTCTCTCGTTTCCCAGGCCTTCTGCAACCCCACTCTCACTCCTCTCTCCGTACTTTTGAGAACTACAGATCCCAGGATCCTTCTGTAGGCTTCGGTTCATTCCCTCCCCTTGTTCTTTAGAGAGAAAGAAACCTCTGGCCGAGTTTATCTCGCCTCCTCCTCTGTGGACAAGGTATACGTACGAGCCGCAGAGGCCAACGTTAAGGGAGGGAGAGATAAAAGTGTGTGTGTGTAGCAAATTGACAGCCGCAGTGCCCGATGGGGTTAGAGGGGTAGGACCCTTGCAGAGTGGATCTGATTCCTCCCCCTTCTTGCTAAAGCGGTAGAGCCCCTCGCCAGTGCCTCGCCCGTCCGCAGTGACACAAAAACTCCCCACATTCCTTTTTACAGTTTCCATGTTCGAAGCGGGAGCGCCCAGTTCCAACTGTGAGGCTCTTCGCTGCCCGTCGTCAAGGAAGAGCGAGAGACAGGGCAAGAACTGGCCGGGTCCCCCTCTTCTTCCTCCCCGCTGTACAAGGAAAGGGAAAAGCATCGAGCATCTGCACCGACATTTGCCAAGCAGCAAGCGGCGCGGCGGAGTAGAGGGAAACCCCCGTTGCGCGCTCGCTCTGGGCTTGCAGGAGGTTCCTGCTCTGGCGGCAGCATAGTAGACCCCGGCAGGGGCGGGGGGGGGGGGTGCGGCGGACGACTCAGCACAGGCAACCAACCACTGTGCGCTGGGAGAAGCGACTTCTCATGCGGCCGCCGCCAGAGGCAGCTGCTCGATCAGAGTAGCTGGAAAGTTGCAGTGCTCCAGGCGGGGGCCTCCCTGTATCTCTCCTCTCCCCTAAGATTAAGGGGACCTCTTGAGGAAGAGGAGAGAATCGAGTGCGGCTGCTTACCACACAGCCTGCCTGCCTCCCTCCCTCCCAGCACTGATTCTCTACCTTGCCCGATCCGGGGCGATCTGCCTGTCTCTGTCTCTAGTGCACGCATATTATACACACACCCCTCCCTCCCTCCCTCCCTCCTTCTCATTCCCGGCCGTCTCCTCCCCCTCCTCCTCTCCCCTCCTCTTTCCCTTCCCTTCCCCCAGAGTAGCCAGAGGAGGCCAGGCAGGCAGGCGCGGTGCTCCTGCTGAGTCTCGGGTTGTTTCGGCCCTGTCGCCTTACCGCTGCCGAAGGAAGGCTCTCCTCCTTGGGGTGTGAAGCAGCCATGAGCGGCGGGGAGGTGGTCTGCTCGGGCTGGCTCCGAAAGTCGCCGCCGGAGAAGAAGTTGAAACGCTACGTAAGTGCCTTGGCCACGGCTTGTGGGCTCTGCTGCTTGCAGGGACGTCCCCTCCGCTTCCAGCGCTCCGTTCCTCCTTCCTGTGTTTTTCTTTCTCATTCCTTCCTTCATCTCTCCGTTTCCTCCTGCTTCGCCCTTTTTCGTTGCTCTTCCCTCCACTCTCACCCTTTCGATCCTTGGAGTCTCTCCGCCAGCCTGGAACTTGGTGGAGTCTCTCCTTGTAAGCAGGACTGCTTGCCTGCCGCTGCTGCCTACTCCCCCGAAGGTGTTTGGGCGAGCCCCTGAGCCCGTCAGTCTCCAGACAAACTTTTCAAATTTGCCAAGTGCGCAGTATTTTGCAAAGGGCCTTCGATGGATACAAATCTTTATCTTGTGGTTTATTGTTGGAGGGGGTGGGGCGGGCAGGGCGAAGTTTTCCACTAGGTTCTTCCAGGACACACGGTATTTCTTTAAAAAATTGAGAACCTGTCCCAAAGTCATTCCAGAAGGAAGTGGATAGTTCAGTTTAGAGAACTCTGGATCCTTCTGCAATGTTTTTTTTAATTTTTTTTTTAAAAAATAGAGCCTTGGTGATATTTTTGTTCTTAAAACTTCCACTGGCTGCAGTGTAGATGATGCCTGTCAGCTCTCACTTGCACCATGAAGGACAGAAATCTAAGGCATTTCTTTCATGCAAAGCAGGTCAGGGTAGGATGTAATGGTCACCCATGCATGTGTTTTGCTGAATCTACATGCAGAGTATGTGAAAGCTGCTGTTTGTCACAACTTCCTAGTATATGTGCACGTGACATAAGATGTGTTTATCTCTGATTTTATTCTGCAGCTGATTTTGTCACTCTCATGGCATCTGTACATATTGGGAATCTGGTGCATTTTGGGGATGTTGGAAGGAATCCATAATGTAGGTACTTTGGCAAGTGTTTTAAGCAACAACAACACCAGAACTCCTTTCCTGTAATATTCCTCAATACCACCAGAACTCCTTTCCTGTAATATTCCTCACCTAAATGTATTGGTCCACTTGACTTATACACATAATAAATCTGTATATCTTAACTGTGCAGACATGAGAAAAATAAAAGTTGTCTATAACATTGATTCCTCTCTGCATTGATGATTTTGCTATTCTCTCCAGAAGTATTGCTTCTATAGGTATTATATATCTTCTCTAGCTGTGGTGGTGTATGACTAATTTGGTGTACTATGCTACCTCTAAGGCTGGAACTTCAGGAGGCTATTGATTAAAAATAAATAAATCCATGCCTCCCCATCTTTCAGTACCTGTTTCAGTACAGCCAACAACTATAAATTTATACTCCAAGTGGTCTTTTTTAGTAGTCTGCAAAGATAAACGTTAGACTGTGTGTGTTCTTCAGGCAAAGCATTTCACAAACTGCGTAGTCAGATTCTGGTCTCATAAAAAGCAAGCAAACCAACCAACGCAAAGCACTACATTGCCATCTAAATGAAGTAAACAGTCTGTCCTTAAAACACACACATATACACAATATTTCACCTGTATCCTCCTACAGATTATCTGAAAAATCTAGTTTGGTAGCCCCTAATTCATGTCAGAGTTTGGACTTGTAATTAGACCAGTCAGTCATTTTTTTGACATAGAAGAGTAGTTGTGAAGTCCGTGTCAGTATAACTCTAGCTTTCAAGTAGTTAATATGAATATGTATCACAAAGTTAGCAACCTTAAATAATCAATAACTCTTCCCTTGCCTACTGTCATTTCAAGTTAAGAGCCTATTATTTACATGGT
The DNA here is from genome assembly GCF_027244095.1 of Hemicordylus capensis. Lineage (NCBI taxonomy): Eukaryota > Metazoa > Chordata > Lepidosauria > Squamata > Cordylidae > Hemicordylus > Hemicordylus capensis. Next base: position 59,488,578 of record NC_069661.1, read on the forward strand.
TATTTATCCTAGATGTGAATTACAATGACCCATAATTCCCTTGTTCCTTTTAAAAAAAACAAATGCCTGAGACTGAAATGGTGAAGGGAATGTTATCTCAGGATAACTGTGTAAACAAGTTCCATTTTAAAACCATACTGTACCATAGGAGTGTCTTATAGAATGTTGCAGCTGGGATCAAACAGTTCATAGCAGGCATTGGCGGTAAACTAAAGTAGTGAGTAATAGGGTTGCTGGCATGTGTAGACAAATCCTAGGATGTGAGATTGTCAGTTTTAGATAGGAATTCCAAATGAAAATCTTTGGAACTATTTAGGTTGTAAGCAGACTGGTGAACTATGACACAGCTGACCCTGAAATTTCTCCGGGTATGAAGTGGAGGGAATGTGTCAAATGAGTGACATTGAATTCTGCTGCAGAAGAATGTTAGGAACATAGGAAGCTGCCTTATACTGAGTTAGACCATTGGTCCATCTAGCTCAATATTGTCTACAGAGACTGGCCACTAGGGATATGCATGAATGGGTTTGTGCACTCCTGGGAGGTGGGGGGTTTACCTTTTAAGGAGTAGGGAGGGTGCCCATTCCCGCCATTTTACTCCCGCCGGCGCTGTCTCCAAAAGCGCTGGCGCAGTGTTCCTGCGTACCTCCTTGCCGCCCCGGTCAGAGTTGTACCGGAAGTGGCTGGTGTGTGCATGTGTTGTGCACGCATGCACTGGCCACTTCTGGTACAATGCTGACTGGGGCTGCAAGGAGGTACTCAGCAGCCCCATGCCAGCGTTTTTGGAGACCGCGCCGACGGCAGAAAAGCAGCGGGGGGGGGGGAGGGCAGCGTCCCTGCTCCCTAAAGGTAACCCCTGCCTCCAAACCAGTCTGAAAGCTGGTCCTCTGAATTGGTTCTGTGGTCTGTAAAAGGACTGCCGAACCAGTTTGTGCACATCCCTACTGTCCACAGATTCTCCAAGGTTGCAGGCAGGAGTTTCTCTCAGCCCTGTGTTGGAGATGCCAGGGAGGAAACTTGGAACCCTCTGATGCTCTTCCCAGAGTGACTTCATCCCCTAAGGGGAATATCTTACAATGCTCATATGTAGTCTCCCATTCAAATGCAAAACAGGACAGAGCTTGCTTTGGGGGATCTGTCCCCTACAAGACCATAGGACAGATCTTCCCCTATAGATATATGCCTACTGGAACCATCTTATTTTCCCTCCACAGGCAAATCGCTGGTATGGGGTGCCAGCAGAAATATATGTTAAAAGAACTGCATGTATCAATTATGCAATTACTGTAATTCTTAAAGGGTATATCTTAGTTCTGAATTTTTCTCTCCACCTACTTGTTGCTGATTAGTGGTCCAACCTGAGATGCTCTCATCTCTGGCTTCTGAGAGGCAGGCTTTTAGATACCCTGTCGGGAATGAATAGCTCACCACTAGATTATATGGGGAGTAGAAAGAAGAAGAGATGATGAAACGTGTCCCTATGGCCAGAGGAGGATCCTGTTTTATGAAGTGAACGTTTTATGCTTTGCTTTGGGTACAGGAAGAGTCAGGGTTTTGCTGGGACAGCAAGCCATAGCATAAAATGGGCCTAATTTCCATCCTTTATTAATTTTACAGAGTGAGTTCATTCACCTGTATTTTTGTTAATCTTTTGTTAACTCGCCTGAAACAATATTACTGAATGATAATGCACTCTTTTCAGCCATTCTGCTGAAGCGGGTGACTACGCGTAACTTCCTAAGTGGGGGTTTCAGTTCCCTTAACCATACTGGCAGATTTTTTTGTCCACTTGCTTCATTGTGGGGAGTGAAGTTAAGTAACCATGTCCCTCCCAGTTCCCCCCTCCCCAAGTGCCTTATGTCTCCTCCAAATAGGACAGAAGCAGGATAGGATGGGCTGAGGAATATGCATTTCACAAGAGGTCTTACTAGTTTCTGAAGCAAACATACTCGTGTTCCAGTGAATCTTCTTTAACTTTTGGGAGACAGACTTCACATCACACTTGCTTTCCTTACTGGTGTAATATTTTATTGCTTCAGAAGACATTTTGTGACCTACTATAACTTATACTAGTATAAGTCCACCACAGAATGAAAATGTCTGTCACCATCCTTCAGAACAGTCCTTTAACTGGTTGTGTGAATTCCTAGTTGGCTTAGCTTAGAAGTTGTGATAAGCTGCTTGTCTCCTGTGACCTAAGGTATGGTCCAGCTTGGAGAGGATGTGAACTGGATTTGAGATAAGTGCTTTTGTTGTATTTAGCCTGAATCTGCTACATTGTCCCATCTACTTTAAATTACAATGGTGCTTGAAGGATTCAGGTCACATGTTGTCACACCTTCTCTCAAGCACATTTGATCAGAAGAAACAAAGCTCAGTTTGAAGCTCTGAGGGCTGTATTCACTGTACTCCTTAGTATTCAAGAGTTGTGCTGCCACTCTTCCCCTTGAGTAAATGTACTAGAATTACTAAATTGCATCCTCTCGATGAGTTCAAAATGTGTATTGCTGCACCTTGTACCAAGTAAACTTATGAAATAGAATGGACAGCAAGTGCATTATTTGAAGCAAGATAAATTTTTCTCCTTTTCTTCCTCTCTCTGCCATGTTCCCTAGCCTCAGGTGGTGGTGGGGAAATATTTTAGATGTGTAGTGTCTGGTTGTTTCTTTTTTAAGATGCCAAGTATTCTATAATTTCAGTCTTTTTATTTGAAAGCCTGTTAGATTTGCAGCACAGCTGTACCAAAGTTTTGGTGGATAGGTGTGGCAGCAGCAAAAACAGCAAAGTCCCAGAATCTATACTGCACAGATTTAAGTATTTGTTTAAAACTGTATATCCCACTTTGAGGACGGTCCTAAGTGGTTCACAACAGTCTTCACCCCCCACCATACATCTACAGCAATCAGTACAAAATATAAAAGTTAGTGAGAGAGCATACAAAAGTTGATCAGAAGCAATAAGAACAGCCCTGCTGGATCAGGCTGAAGGCCTATCCAGTTTCTTATTTCACACAGTGGCCCACCAGATGTCTATGGGAAGCCCAGGCAAGAGAGGAAGGCATGCCCCCTCTCCTGCTGTTGCTTCCCTGCAATTGGTGTTTGGGGTCACCTTGTCTCTAATTCTGGAGGTAGCCTATAGCCATAGAGACTAGTAGCCATTGATAGACCTGTCCTCCATGGATTTGTCTAAGCCCATTTTACAGCCATCCAAGCTGTGGCCATCACCACAGCCTGTGGCAGATAATTCTACAGATTAATTGTGTTGTGTGAAAAAGTGCTTCCTTTTTGTCAGTCTTAAATTTCCTGGCTATGGGATGACCCCTGGTTTTAGTGTCGTGAGAGAGGGAGACATTTCTCTCTTAATCCAGTCTTTCCACACCATGCATAATTTTATAGACCTGTATCATGTCTCCCCTTAGTTAGTCTGTTTTTTCTAAACTAAAAAGTAGTAGTAGTAAAAAGTCCCAGGTGTTGTAGCTTTGTCTCATAAGGAAGGTGCTCTCGTCCCCTGATCTTTTTGTTTGTGCTCTTCTGTATCTGTACTTCTTCCAGTTCTAAAATGTCCCTTTTGAGATATGGTGACCAGAACTGTACACAGTACTCCAAAGGTGACTGCATCATAGTTTTGTATAAGGGCATTATGATATTAGCAGTTTTATCTATTATATTAAATCTCGTAGACGTGCCTCTGTGGGGATGCATCCCGGCAACTCAGCGGATTGGCTGGGCGGTGGAGGTGCTGGATTGGCTGAGCAGCGGTTCACCGCGTAGAGAAGTGGCCGCTTGGGGAGGGAAGGAAAGGAAGGGAAGTGGGCAAGTGGAAAGGAGAACTGAATGGACTGGGGCAGAAGGGAGGGGGGAAGCTGAGTGGAGAGAAAGTGGCGGAGCCTGGTTGGGCAGAGACAAATGGCTGGCCGCTTTGGAAGATGCTCACTAGAGGGAGGGCCGTGCAGGAAGGAGCCAGCTGAACGCTTGGCCGCCCGACACCAGGGACTGGAGGAAGGAGGAGGCGGCAACGGCCAGCAGGGGAAACACAAGCAGGCTAAGAGGCGGGGCGGGGGGGAAGCACGAATGAGAGAGAGAAAAAGAGAGAAAGAGGGGGAAATTGAGGAGGGAGCAAGCTGGGGCAGAAGGCTTGGGGGGAGAGCGGACTGGGGCTGAAGGCTGTGGGGGAGGGGAGTAGGGCAGAAGGTGGAGGGAGTGTACTGCCGCACAGATGCTCTGTGCAGGATTAGCTAGTTTTCAATAAAATAGAACTTCCTAATGATCTCTGGCATGGAATTTGCCTTTTTCACAGCTTCCGGACACTGAGTTGATGCTTTTAATGAGCTATCCACCACAACCTGAAGATTCCTCTCCTGGTCTGTCACTGACAGCTCAGACCCCATCAGTGTATATGTAAAGTTGGGGTTTTAGTTAGGTTTTTTTTTTGCTCCGATGTGCATAACCCAACTTGTAGATCATTTATGAACAAGTTAAAGAGTACTGGTCCCAGTACAGATCCCTGGGGGACCCCACTTCTTTCTTCCCTCCATTGTGAAAACGGTCCATTTATTCCTACATTCTGTTTCCTGTCCTTCAGCCAGTTACCAATCCATGAATGAACCTGTCTCCTTATCCCATGTCTGCTAAGTTTACTCAAGAACCTTTGATGAGGAACCTTGTCAAAAGCTTTTTGGAAATCCAAGTATACTATTCCAACTGGATCACCTTTATCCGCATGCCTGTTGACACTCTTCAAGCTTGAAGGATCAGCAGAGGCTTGGTGGAAGTGGAGAGTCTTCAGTCTGCAACATTGGCAGAGAGGGAGCCAATCTTGCCTCCCATGGAAGGGAATTCCACAGGCAGAGTGCTACAAGGAACCCTCTCACCTGTAGTTATCAGATGAGCCTCAGGAAGGCAAAGTTCAAAGAGATTTTCTCTGGAAGATCTCAAGGTGCAGGCAGTATAGGAAGGTAGTAATAGTATACTATTACTAATATGGGGAAGAGGTGATCCTTTAGGTGCCTTGGTCCTAAGCTATTTGAATCATGCTATGAAGCAAACTGGCAACCAGTGAAGCTGGAACAACAGTGTAACATGACCGCAAAACTGAGTGCCTGTGTAACTACTGCATATTGCACCAGCTAAAGTAACCACCTTAAGTGGCGCAGCGGGGAAATGCTTGACTAACAAGCAGAAGGTTGTTGGTTCAAATTCTCACTGGTATTATATCGGACAGCAGCGATATAGGAAGATGCTGAAAGGCATCATCTCATACGGCGTGGGAGGAGGCAATGGTAGACCCCTCCTGTATTCTACCAAAGACAACCACAGGGATCTGTGGGTGCCAGGAGTCAAAATTGACTTGATGGCACACTTTATCTTTACCTTAAGTTTCCAAACCATTTTCAGGGACAGTCCCACATGGAGTAAGTTACAGTAATCCAAATGGCAGTTACCAAAGCATGAGGTAACTATAGCCAGATCCGACTGAGCCAGAACCTGACACAGTTGATGTACCAACTGAAACTGGGCAAAGGCACTTCAATCAGCAGCAAAAATCTAAATATTCAGGAGCAATGCTCCTTCAGGAGTACTCCCAAGAGTCCCAAATCTTGCTTCACTTTCTTGAGGCCCTTACTTTATCCCAGCAAAAGAGGCTCACATATCATTGTGCTGTCAGGCAGGGTGAGTATTCAGCGAGGCATGTTGTATTTAATAATTCTAGTTATAATAATGCCTTTCACCAGTTTAAGAGACAAATGTTTGGCGAGTGTGCCTGTAATTTTCCAGATCTTCCCCACTCCCTCGGAACTTTTTAAAATTGGTGTTGCATTGGCTCTCTTCCAGTAGTCTGCTAAGGCGGCTGATTTCATGACGTCTTTGCTACATATATCTTTGTTATAAGATCTACTAGTTCACAGTCCTTTCAGAATTCTTCTGTCGTCTCTTGTACCTGTATAAAGTGTTGTTTGTCTTAATGTGTTCCTCAAATTCTCTTTTATTTTATGCTTGCCATTATTCAAACTTGTTACGACAATGTTTGTATTCCTTTTAATTTTCCTAATTGTAACAAGACTTTCACTTTTCACTCAAGGAAGCCTTCTTGGTTTTCAAGGAAGCCTTGACTCTGCATTTTAACTAATTGACTTGTTTGTACCATTTCTAGTTTGTGGTACACATTTTATCTCAACTTCCATCATTTTTTTACATTTTTATATCCATCATCATGGTTTTAAATAACCTAAATGTGTCCTGAAGAGCAATGATACTCCTGATTCTCCCTTTCAACTTCCTTCTGATTCTTTAGAAGTTTCCTCTTTTGATATTAATTATGGCTGAGTTGGACTTTGTCCTTCTTGATAGAGCAACTCTACCCTCCATACTCTCTTCCCTGTGCTTTCTATAGATCATATATCCAGAGATAACCATGCCCCACAGTTCCACCAGATTTCTGAAATGTCCACTATACTTATTTTTTATTTTGGCACCAAGGATTCCAATTTTCTCATGTTGGTTGAAGGCTTCTGGCTTTTGCATTTAAACACCTACGTATTGCAGCCATCTCCAAATGTCCTTGTCATGTGCAGTTTTTTCTACAACTCTTTTTTTGCTTCCTCCAAACAGCTGTCACTTTACTGTATGCTCCTTACCAAGTTCTACCCTATCTCCACTTTAAGAATCTGAAAGGTTTGTACCATCACACCTGGGAGATGAGTTGTTGCAAATCGGATGCTCCCCAGATCCTGTCAGCTTCCCACCAGAATTCAGTATAAAAGCTGCTTAAATTTGATGTTAAGCAGCAACGGCCTAGTTCAGGGGTGTCAAACTGTGGCCCTCCAACTACTGTTGGCCTACAACTCCCATCATCCCTGGCTACTGACCACTGTGACTGGGGATGATGGGAATTGTAGGCCAAGAACAGCTGTAGGGCAGTGGTTTGATACCCTTGGCTCCTAGTTAAATTATTCAAGGAGAGTCCATTCCTAATGTACATTCTGTTTCTAATGTAATGTTTGTTTCTGTCTCAAAATGTTCCCCATTGTGTAACAATTATAAACCCTTCCCCTCAACACTTGCACATTGAGATATTGCAGCTCTTCTGCTGACCTTGCATGGGGAACAGGGAACATTTATGAAACGGCTGTATTGGAGAACTGAGAGGGAAGCATCATTATTATGTTGCATCCTTCCCACAGAGCATTACTGGGCTGGGGGTGGGTGGGATGGCCACTTCCTGGGATGCCCCCCCCCCGTAATTTCCTAGGGAAAGGATGCTGCAAGGCCATGATGTTGCTTCTGTCTTGGTGGCATTGTGGGATGATTGCTGAGGTGAAAAAAAGGCAGCTTAAAAAAAAAAAGATTGTGTCCCCTTTGGGGACAGGTAATCATCTAACCTACCTTACAGTGTTGTTGTGGGGATAAACATAACCACATACTCCGCTCTGGGCTCCTTGGAGGAAGAGCAGGATATAAATGTAATAAATCTTATTTATTTTCTATGTAAGCTGCTTGAAGCACTTTGTTGAAAAGTGGTATATACTGTAAGTATTTGTAGTAGTGGTTGCAGTTTTTTAAAGTGCTGCTGTGAACTCTAATTAGAAGATAGAAGGAAGCCCTCTTCTTGAATTCAGGTAAGCCCCGCCATACCCACTCTGATGCATCAAACCAATCCAAAATAACAACTTGACTTTATGCATAATATCCTGGCAACACCGTGTAAATTAATTGATTTTGGATTGGAACCAATATCAGTAATTTGCTCACTGAACAGCCTTGTCGATTATGATGGTAATAATGATTGACTGTTATGATGCTGGTTAGTATTTTTGACTCCATTGCCACGGCATACTGGTTGTTTATCTGTGATTTTAATAATACAGATGTGTCAACAGATGCAACATGCATTGTGGGTGTTAGTCACGTTAAAAAAAAAGTGATCTTCTGAATTTATGAGAGTCTGATTTCTACCCTGTTTTGAAGAGAAGAGTCCTCTTTTTGATGCCAGGTTTTTGCAACAGGATTACTTGTTCTCTTCCACTGATATTTGAGAGGCTCCCTCCCTCCCTCTCTTTCTGCTGGCTACATGCAGTTCATTGGAAAGAAGCTTTGCCCTTGGGATAGAAATGTTTAGATTACAAATTACAGGGAGAAAAAAACTAGAGACAAGAAAATGTTTTTCTTTTTATAGCACCCTACCGTTTCTCCTGTGTAAATATTTTAATAGGCTACAGTAGATCTGACATTTTAAGTTGCATGAAACTGTTGCTTGTTTCATGAGAGGGCAGATTCCTTGACATAGGAATAGCAACGCTGTTGTGCATTTGCGGTTATTTTGGTGTGTTCTGAGGCACCATGTAATTGTGATGGAGCAGTGGATGTTCTGCCAGTATGTTTTTTTGTATCAAGGTGAACTAGATGGTTCCATATTGGTTAATAGATAATATAGGAAGTCAGATATAGGCTTCCTTGTTGGATGATGACTTTTGCACGCATGCAAACACACACACACACACACACACACACACACACACACACACACACACACAGCATTCTGTTCCTCTGTCCTTGACAACAAACAGTTGAATGTGTGAACTGAAAGCATTGAAAAACAATGTGTTTGAACTGATGAGAAGTGAAATTTAAGTACAGTCAATGGCAGGGGTATACAACCTTGGCTCTCCATCTGTTGACTACAACTCCCATCATCCCCAGCCACAATAAATTGTTGAACATATGTATATGAACCATGTGATTGAAAATGTGATTTCGAATTGAGAATTGGTTTCTAAATAACTTTTGAATGCTAATACAGGCTTCTATTTATTACTGTTTGTAGAATAATATTGCAATAGGGAGAGTATTCATTCATCAGTTATTTATCCACTGAGTAATGAGAAGACGCTTCAGCACAATCCTCTGTTTTTTATTTTGTTTGCTCTAGTTCTGTTTCTCCAGAGTGAAAGGCAAAGCTTTTGCTAACTCCAGGAATATAAGTAATAGGATTCAAGTGAAAATTTTTGATGGGGCACTTTGGCTTCTATAGTTTTACTACTTCACTCCATACATAAGCATCTCTTTATATGGAAAGATGCTATTTACATACCAGTGTCTGTGGTCCTCTTGCTTACTTTGGGCTGCAATCCTGTGTGTATATTTCCCTGAGAGTAAGCCCCATTCAACACAATGTAAAGTGTGTGCTGTCAAGTAGGCGACGACTCCTGGTGACCACAGAGCCCTGTGGTTGTCACCATTGCCTTCTCCCACGCAGTATGAGATGATGCCTTTCAGCATCTTTCTATATTGCTGCTGCCTGATATAGGTAATAGCAGGGATTCGAACCACCAACCTCATGCTTGCTAGGCAAGTTATTTCCCACTGTGCCATTAGGTGGTTCTTGAACACAATGTACTTCTTACTAAACATGTATAGGGCAGCACAGTACAGTTTGCAGTGCATATAAACCAGGTGCTAAGGCACTCAATTAAATTGTACAGAGTTGGCTTTCTGTTGGAAAAACAACAACAAGAAGCTCTCTTATGATTAGCATCTCCAAAGGGAATTTATGTTCATGTAATATCATGCCTCTTTTTGACTGCATTAATAAAGGGACATGTAATTTAGTTGCAAGGCTTTAAAGATGACTTGGTACCCTGCTTCTGAATTAATTGATGTATCTGTCTGCAGTATCAGTGTAAACCTTCCGGTGGGCACCTTGCACAGCAATTGATAAAAATTTATATTATGGTTACTTGCTAGCTAAACATGAAAAACTAGGGTTGTTATCTATTATGATGTTCAGTCTGAACCCTGGCCTACGGAGCTGATAGAAGTGCCCTGTTCACTGTGTGCCACCAGGTAGCCTTTGTGGCTAAGGGCAGGAACTGTAAAACCTCTTTCCAGCTCCTGTAGTAACTATGTTCAGAGACACAATGAGTCATACTGTTGTGAACTATACCTCGTTTCGCACTCTGTACATGCTCAGAGGGAAAGAGGCAAAGTCACATCATACACAAACTGAATTGGTTCTTGGAGATGGTGACCATGTAGGATCTGGGCGCGCAAACAGAGATAGAGAGAGACACACTCAGAAAGTTCAGTGGGCTTTATTATAAAAAGTTGCTCATCAGGATAAAATAATCCACATTAAAAACATGTTTCTGATTCAAGGTGTAGTGTAATGTGCCTAACTAACATATGTGTGTGCAATCAGTAATTACAGATATCTAATAATCTAACAAATCCTAAATAAAACATTTAGAGAGAAGCAGAGAAAGAAGAAGGAGGAGGGGGCTTGAGGAGGGGGCTTAGGAAGGGGGTAGCAGTGATTAGTAAGGAGGAGAAAAGTAGGGATCCAAGGCTTGTGAAGGCAGCATATTACCAGGATCAGAGGCTTGAGAACGGTGGATCTTTCAGCTGAAGGAGAGAGGCTTTTGGCTGGGGACAGGAGCTTTTAGATCAAGCATGCAGTTTGCTCAGAGCATGGCTGAGAGTCAGAGCACCATGGCTTGGAAAGTCTTGACTTCTCACTTCGCAGTGGAAGTCAGACAGTTCCTGTCCATGGACAGAGTTCCTGCCTCTAGCCCCGCGGCTTGGGCAGCAAACTCTTGGATTACTCATGAGCAAGTCTTGCTTGTAGGCAGAAGATTGCGTGTAGGCACAAGACTGCTTGTAGGCAAGAGACTGCCACTTCTCTGTCCAGTAAGCTATTCTTTATAGTTGTATCTTCCTTTGATCTCCCATCATCTTTCCTGGGTCCCAAAAGGTGACAACTTGCTGTTACCTTCTGGATAATGTCTTTTTAATTATTCAGGCAGTCCAGGGAGATCTTAATCCCATCTTCTGTTAGCTGCTATCTTGAGGAGGGGACATTGTCCAAGGCAAATCTGCCTCTCTGAGCTGCAAATGGGCATCTTCTCTTGTCCCCAGATTTGGGCCTGGTCCCAGAAGGTGTTAGTAAAAGGACCAAATCTACAGGTGTTCTCCTAGGGTGGAATTTCTATAGACAGCAACTGAGTAATCCCCTTTGGGCATAGCAGAGCAATCATTGACAAAGATTAACATAGACTTCTTGCAACAGGAAAGGGGAGATCAGCCCCTGGCCTCTTCCCCAGACATTATCTGATAGTGAGTTACATTTTAGCATATTGATTAGCTCAGGCCTAGCCCTTGTGTTTCTGTGAGTGCCCATTTCACAATACAATGCTGGATTGCCTCCTCCTTCACAGAGCAGTACATGAGGCAGGCAAGAGACCTGGGTGTCAGTTCACCTTGAGTTCAGGCATTTAATTGAACTCTTATAAAATGGAATCAGACACAGGCCTGGGTTCCATATAATTCAGGGTTGGTGGCTCTGAGTTTAATGTTGGGGTCAGGGTGTGTGTGTCCCCAACAATACCCAGATTGCTCATAGCCAGCTACTAATTGGTCCTTGCCCCTGTGAAACAGAACCGCCTATTACACTTCGTTGGTCAAAAGAGCTATTTCGCAGGTTAGTTTATCCAGACTTTAAGATATATTCAGATATGTACATAACTTCTAGTGGCGACTTCTTGGCTGTGCCTCGCATAGGCTTGATTCCTTCTGCTGCTTGCTATATCTTCAATCTGTTCATAGCAGAATCTGATAGGCATAAACCATTCATATATGTCTGATTGTAGAAAATATGTATTATAAATATTTTATGAATTCAAATTATTTTGGTTGGAATTGGATAGCATTTTTTTTAAACAAAGTATTCTAACTGGTGTTTAAAACAAAATCTGGTAAATGTACTAATAACATTGCTGATTAATGCAAAGATCAGATAGCACCTATTTGCATTGTTTATTTTCTTGGATTATGACCTAGGAAATGGTGTTGTGCTCCATTTCAGGTTTAGTTGTAGGAAGGTGAGCTTCCTCTTTAAATGTTGGATCCACTAGCTAGAAATGGCTCTCTGCCAGTAGATCTACTGATGAGTGAGAATCCCAGAATGCTTACCCAGGAATGGGCTGGACTCCCTACAATGTATACCCAACACATGGAGGGGGAAGCAGAAATGCTTGCCTTGTTAGTGCACCTGCCAGCCCCACTCCATTCTGTTGAACAGAATGCCAGAGGCCAGTCTGGTTTACCATCATCCAACCAGCTGCTCATCATATGATGGGCAAATTTACTTTTATCACTGTGATTGAAGACATACTTTTTAGGGGAAAGCTGATCAGGAAAAAAACAAAAAATACTATAATAGCAGCATTACTGTACAGCCAACTAATGATGCAGTGGGGAAGTAAGTTGCCTAGGGAGCAAGTGGTTGCTGGTTTGAATCCCTGCTGGTATGTTTCCCAGACTATGGGGAACACCTGTATCGGGCAGCAGCGCTATAGGAAGATGCTGAAAGGTATCCTCTCATACTGTGTGGGAGATGGCAATAGTAAACCCCTCCTGTATTCTACCAAAGAAAACCACATGTCTCTATGGCTGCCAGGAGTCGACACTGACCCAATCGCACAACTGTACAGTATAGCCAGGGGTATAGTGGAGCGGGGGATGTGCAGGGATGGAGCCACTGTTCCCTCTAAGGTGTGCATGCGCTCACAAGTTTTCTGATGTCCACTCAGTTAATTTTAGATCCCGCTCAGGTTGAATTAGGAAGGCCCCACTCTGAATGCATGTGGCAAACAGTGCCTTGGTACTGCTGCCCAGAACAAAACTCACTTCACACAAGGATGAAAAAGATTAAGAGGGACTACTGGATGGGGCACTGGTACTTCTTGGCTTCTCTGGCTCTTGGAGTGGGGTGGGCATGGCCAATGAGGGCTGTCATGGAGAGCACATGAACTTCTGAATTTGCAATTACATCACTGAGTCAAGCCACACTTGAGTGCAGTGAATGTAACTACTGAATATCTGAAGGACAAGTTTGGACTATGGGAAGAAGAAGAGATAAGATAGACCCTACCTTCTCATTTTTCTCCTAGAATATTCTCCTGCTGTGCTGCTCTTCGTAGGTATACAGTGTAGGTATGCGTAAAGCACAGAGACAGACTTACTCAAAAGTCCCAAAAGACTGGCGCTGAGTCTTTTTGGTCATGAAGCTCAGTGGGTGTCTTTAGTCCAATCAGGCTTGCTGTCTTACAGCCTAACCTCTATCACAGGGTTATGATGAGGATAAAACAGGAAGGAACATGTACAGCTCCTTGAGTTCCTTGAACAGAGGATGGAAGAAAAATGCAACATTTTAAAAAGTTATTTATTTATTTATTTAAAAGGTCTTGTATACCACCTCATCCAAAGAGACTAGGCAGTGAACAATAATAACAACATTTTTTAAAAAAATTAAAGGGCAAAAGCCTGGCGGAAAAGGTAGGTCTTGAGAAGGGCTTTAAAAGCCACTAAGTTCCTTGCTCCATTTATAACTTAAGAACAGCCCTGCTGGATCAGGCCCATGGCCCAACTAGTCCAGCATCCTGTTCCACACAGTGGCCCACCAGATGCCTCTGGTGAATGCACAGCAAGAGGTGAGGGCATACCCTCTCTCCTGCTGGTGTTCCCCTGGAACTGGTATTAAGAGGCATCTGCCACCACAGCCACCAGACTAGTAGCCATTGATAGACCTGTCCTCCATGAATTTGTCTAAGCCCCTTTTAAAGCTGTCCAACTGGTGGCCATTACCACATCCCATGGCAAGGAATTTCATAGATTAATTATGCGCTGTGTGAAAAAGTACTTCCTCTTGTCGGTCCTAAATTTCCCAACCTTCATTTCATGGGATGACCTCTGGATCTAGTGTTGTGAGAGAGGGAGAAATTTTTTTCCCTGTCAAGTCTCTCTACTCCATGCATAATTTTATACACCTTGATCATGTCTCCCCTTAGTCGCCTCTTTTATGAAGTAAAGGATCCGAGATACAGTAGCCTTGCCTCATAAGGAAGGTGCTCCAGGCCCCTGATCATCTTGGTTGCCCTCTTCTGCAATTTTCCCGGTTCTACAATATCCCCCTTAAGATACGGTGACCAAAACTGTACATGGTACTCCAGATGTGGCTGCACCATACATTTCTACAAGGGCATGGTATTAGCATTTTTATTTTCAGTCCCCTTCCTAATGATCCCTAGCATGGAATTGGCCTTTTTCAAAGCTGCCGCTCACTGAGTCTACGCTTTCAATGAGCTGTCCACCACGACCCACATGGTGTCTTTCCATCAATTTACCCGGCACTAAAGTTATGCTGCAATCCCTTCTGGATCCCTTTTTTGAAAATCATACATTACAAATCATTACATTACAGAGTTCCAAATCAGAGGCAGAGTCTTGCCTCACAAACCTTTTGGAGTTCTTTGAGAGTGTCAACAAAAGGTGATCCAGTTGACATAGTATACTTGGACTTCCAAAATGTTTTTGATAAAGTTCCCACCAAAGGCTCTTGAGTAAAATTAGCAGTCATGGAATAAGGGGACAGGTTCATGTGTGGATAAGTAACTGGTTGAAGGACAGGCAAGACTTGACCTTGCAGAAGCCATGCTGGTTCTCCCTCAGCAAGGCCTTTCTTATATATGTTTAACAGTTTTGTCCTTCAGTATGTTTTCCATCCATTCCGATGCTTAGGTCAGGTAACAGCATTTAAAATGTCAGCAGAATATAAAATACTGCACATAATGTTACACTCTTTTATTGCTGACAACAGCGACAATAAATATTCTGTGTAAGCAAGAACAGTATTGCAGAAAAATGCTCAAGTTTGGACTTTGGTCAGTCCTAAAGTTGTGGGGAAGCCCCTGAGAATGCCTTTGTCTCTGTCTTCTAGCAGGTTTGGCATCAATGGTCACTCTTAGTTAATCTAGAGGCCTGATGTGTTTAAGTCTTTATGGGGCAAAACTGGCATCTTGGAAAATGCTTGCAAAGCCATAAGAAGCTACTCGCTTGAATAGATTACAGCTGTAGTCTTGTAAAAAAAGATGGGTGATGCCTGCATAGTAAGAGAACAAAACCCATATTTTGATGGTATTGTGTATGGCTCAGTTTGCAGCCTTTTCTGCTGAACTGTAGACCGTGTATTTAAATCTTTTAAAATACTATGCTAGACTTCTGAGAGCCTCTTAAATAAAAGGTAACATTCTTTAGGTAAAACAGTTTGCTGGAAGTGATATATTCTCTTGCTTCCTGTGGAAAAAACAGTCATTGACGTTCTTATTTTCAAATTCAAGGTTGCCCCCATCCACCCTATATTTTATTTATTTATATGAAGAGCTGCTTTAAAAAACACAAAGCCCTGTGGCCACTACAACTGGCTACATACAGTAGCTAATTTCATCTTGGTGACAATTGATGTGAGGAACTTGTTGAAAGCATAGCCCTATATCCATGATTTTTTTTATAAAAAAAGCCTCAGTTGGAGGAATAAAAGGGAAAGACTGATTGCCACTGGAAAGATTTCCATTCTGTAAAGCACACTTCATGTATATCTGGAAAACTGCTAACTACACACCCTGTTAGTTAATGCATAGAAGTGCTAGGGGAAATCTGGGATACCATCTGGGTTGAAGATGGTGAGTCTGAAGTCACATGTTAAAATCGGTTTCAGTGCAACATTTTAAGGAGCAGAGGAAGAACACTTTGAAGCTATTAGGCAGACATCTGGCTTGTTGTGCTTTTCAGGGTTCTGCCTCTGCCCCCCCCCCAACAATCCGACACAGCATTCAAGTGAACTTCCAAGAGTTTGAAGCTTTAATGTGTGATAACTGTTTTACAGCTGGAAAATCTCAGTTGTTTGGGTGCGTGTTAAAGAACTTTGGCATATTTTTCTCCACTTTTAAACTATACTCAAACTATGCCGTGATATTACTTTGCCAACTAGAAACCTTGACAGTCTTCAAAAAACATCTGAATTTTAAAAGGCCTGTTTTTCTTAAAGCCTGTTTGAACATGGCTTAAATCCTAGTATTTCCGTAATGTGTCCCCAAATGGCTTGGGCCTTCCCAGAGGTTTCCAGGCCCCTTCATGTGTCCAGTGATATAACTGGCAACTAGAGGTATCTGTTTTGCCACACATGCCATGGCACAGTTCAAACCTTGCTGTCCCCCACAGTGTCTCACACCGGGATCAAGGAGGGCCAGTTTACACAAGGAGCAGCACAGCAGTGTTCCCTCTAACGGGGATTCCCAGATGTTGACTACAACTCCCAGAATCCCCAGCTGCAGTGGCTTTTGCATGGGGATTCTGGGAGTAGTCAGTGACATCTGGAAATCTCTGTTAGAGGGAACACTGCAGCACAGTCACTGGGTGCACGAAAGGCCCAAGGCCGCCATATACCTCCTCCCAGTATGGACAGGACCCTTTATACCACTTAGTGTCTTTGGCAAGTTATCAAAAATGAAACTGGGGAGGGTACAGTTTTCATAGGAAGACCCTCTTAATGTGCAATGACATCAGTAGATGTTTTGGTTTATAATGGGGGGGAGGAGGAAGGATTACTCTTCAGACATTCTCTTAATCCAATTTGAGAGCCAACTGAGAGTAAAAAGGAGAAGATATTTTTGTCCATTTCTGCTGACAAAATGTTTTAGAGGCTGCTTTAAAAAGAGGAAATCATGTTTCATTGTGAGAAGTGTATTCAGAGAAAACTAAGCTTACAGTCAAGCATTTCAAAGTTGGGAAACTCAGCTTGTCCCTTCGTGCATACGGATTATGAAAGTCTTAATTATATGATAAAACATATTTTGTGAGGGTCAGCATGATAGTTGCTGTGCCAGTTATTGTTTTGCATTGAAAAACATTGCTTTTAAAATGGCAGGAAGAGAAATGCATCTTTGGAAGAGAAGTTATGGGCTGAATTGCAACCCACAAGAGTTTTCGTTAGGTGTTACAGGTATCGTCTTGTTCCACTGTATAACAAAATCTGTTCCTAACATTATGCATTTCCTGTACAGAGAGCACTTATATCTAGGAAATTGGGAAGTCTATATGCAGATTATAATGAGAAGCAATTGCACATTTTTCTGTGTCATTGCATGTGCATAAGGAGGGGAGCTTAATTTCAGCCAAAGTTAGAGCTGAAATAAATTTGGTCCTAAAACATCTCCGCTGAGAATTTTGTTGTCAGCTCTTCACTGGATATATGTGGAATATTTGCTTCTGTTTTTTGAGATATGATGGTATTTGATAATTGACAATGAATATTTTACAGTAGTTCACAGTTGAGATACAGTAAAGTTCTTATTACCATCGTATTTGATAACTGACATGCAATGGTCAGGACTTGACAGTATTGTATAATACTAGTCCATGTTATCTCATATTTGCTAGTGCTTAACAGTTTTAGATTTTATATTTGGTGCATGCCAATAAATCTAAACACCTCTTATATTGAGATAAAATGTCCCCATTCAAAATTCTAAATTGGATTTTAGATTTGGAGCTTGACATTCATTGTCTTAATGGAAACATTTGAAAATGTGGCAATTTCACTCACAAGTAATCAAAACCAGACTTTACACACCCATTGTGGCTAGAGGCTTGCAAAGATTCCCATATCCACACTGCAGCAAGGCTCTGTTTTTTTACAGTAGGATTAACATTTTGCAATTTTGAGGTTTGTTAGTGCCCCTCCCCAACAATGTGTATATTGTCAAAATAACATCTATGTATTGGATATGTTTTAATAAACATGCATTTTAATAAGACCATATGTAATTACAAGTGCAGACAAATTATTTGGGGAATTTAAAAAACAAGATGCCACTCTGCATTGTTTTGTAATAGAATAAAATATGCTTGGTGTGGGAAACACTTGAAGATATATTGCAAATCTTTCTGAGTAACAGCTGCTGGAACAAGGTCTAAAATAAGGTAGAAATGGTTTAAAGCAGATGCTTTAAATCAAGTGTTCTTTCGAACTTTATCCTCTTGGAATTTCTTGAGCTCTTATGGGAAGCAATATGATAGTATAGCCTTGTGCCATACAGATGATGTGTTTATTTTTCTTACTAGTAAAGGGAAAACCCAGGAAAGGCAAGGTTCTACAGCGGGGATAGGCAAAAGCTAGACCATGGTCCACTGGCCAGTAAATAAGGTGCATACTCTGAATCATTTGATATTTTATTTTATTTATTGTTAAATTTGTATACCGCCTTTCATTAAAATAATCTCAAGGTGGTTCACCCAGAAAAATTAAAACAAGACTATAAAAATTACACAATTAAGATATTAAGCTAGAATATAAAAACATAGATCTGACTGAAAAGATTTAAAATACAAGCACAATATAACCATACAAAATATAAAGCAGCAGAGACAATAATATAAAAGCCTGGGTAAAAAGCCAAGATTTCAAATGCTTTCTAAAAACTGTGATGGAGACAGAGGAGCAAACAGCCACTGGGAGAGCATTCCAGAGTCTGGGGGCAGCAACAGAGAAGGCCCTGTCCCGCATGCACGACAGCTGAGCTTCCCTCATTGTCAGCACCCAGAGCAGAGTCACCTCAGATGACCTTGTCAAGCGGGCAGCAATCCTTGGAACAGGCAGTTCCTCAGGTATCCAGGGCCTAAACCGTCAAAGGCATAAAGGTCAAAACCAGCACCTTGAATTGGAATCGGAAACAAATTGGTAGCCAGTGCAGCTCTTTCAAAATGGATGTGATGTGATCCCAGCGGGCAGTTCCAGAGAAAATCCTAGCTGCCGCATTTTGCACTAGCTGCAATTTTCTGAATATTCTTCAAGGGCAGCCTCACGTAGAGCACATTACAGTAATCTAGCTGTGACGTGACTAAGGCATGCGTAACTGTGGCCAGATCTGCCTTCTCGAGAAAGGGATGCAGCTGGCACACTAGCCGAAGCTGTGCAAAGGCACCCCTGGCCATTGCCTCCATCTGAGCTTCCAAAAGCAGAGCTGGGTCTAGTAATACCCCCAAGCTGCATACTTGCTCCTTCAAGGGTAGTACAACCCCATCCAGAACTGATAGAATCTCCTCATCCCGATTGGCTCTCCGACTGACCAACATTACCTCCGTCTTGTCTGGATTCAGTCTGTTTATTAGCCCACATCCAACCCATCGTGGCCTCCAGTCCCTGATTCAGGACATCCACTGCCTCCCTAGGATCAGGTGACAAGGAGAGATAATGCTGAATATCCTCTGCACAGTTAGAGACTGGTCTAGGGTTGTCTGGGTTGGAGGGCTCAAGGGAGGGCTTTTTAAATAATGGACATACCATCACCTTGAGGCTTGATGGCATCCTGCACTCCCTTAATTAAGCATTAATAATCACCCTCAACCATCCGCCTGTACCCTCCCTCGCAGCTTTTATTATCCATGATGGGCAAGGGTCAAGAGCGCACAGTGTTGTCCACACACTGCCCAGGATCTTGTTGACATCATCAGGTTGCACCAACTGAAAAGAATCCAACACAATAGGACCAGATGCTACCTGAGGCACATCTGCCGGAACTGCCCAAACTCTGGAGTCCAAATCAGCATGGAAGCGAGTGACTTGATCTGCAAAGTGACATGCAAACTGATCACAATGGGCTGTAGATGATTGCTCCCCCATCACCTGGGGGGATGTGTGGAGCAATGTCTTTGCTACATGAAACAACTCTCCTGGTCTGCACTGAGCAGATGCAATGGAGGCAGAGAAAAAGTATTTCTTCGCTGCCCCCACCGCCACAGAGTAGTCCTTAAAATGGGCTCTAGCCTGTGTTCGATTGGAATCGTCATGACTCTTCCTCCAGTGTCATTCCAGCCGTTGCCCGAGTTGTTTCATCACCCTAAGCTCGGAGGAAAACCAAGGAGCAGAACGGGCTCCACCAAGCTGGAGAGGGCATTTAGGAGCATATGGATTAGTTATGCTTCAACTATGAAGAGATCCTCTAGTATTCATTTGTACTTTGTAAATGTAATAACCCATTCAGTGGACCATAAGGATTCTAGTTTTTTAAAAAAGAGAGAGAGAGATCATACATCACTGACCCCAACACCTCTGTTCTACATGATAGACTATGTGTATCTAATGTGCTCCCTTGAGCTGTAAAGATTTTATGAATTTGGATAGTATGCTTGGCACATGTGAAACTTTTGGGACATCTTTTCTTTTTTTCTATATTTTCTGCATTTTCTAGTACTGTATGTGTATTGCTCAAAATAATATTTACACATAATTAGTTAGCTGAAATTTGGAATTGTAGATCTCCCTGCCTCCCCAAACTGTGCTCTATGAGAGTCTTGTTGGAGACCAAGGCAAGTTGCTTCTTATCAACAAAGGCTTCCATAAGCATGTGAGTGACAGAGAGCCCTGATTTTAGCTCAGACGGTTCAGTTGTGGCATGGGAGATGAGCTTTAGGTTCTTCTGAGGTTTCTTTTCTTTTTCTTTTTCAACCTCATGATATGCAGCATCTTCAAAGTCTTTTTCCTGTGTCTGACAGCTGCAGACAATTTTTTTGCCTGTGAAAACTGATATTCTAAAGGCCTTAGAAGAAGGCTCTGGGTTGCATGAAAGGTCTTGGGAGCCACCTGCTTTCTCTGGGTCTTTTGTTGCTCTTTCCTTGACTGAATGAAATGCAACTATAATAAACTTGAGATTAAAGCTGCTTTGATTAAGAATGGTTGCTCTGCTAACAAGGATTTCTTTTAAAATGGTGTACATTTCAGTACAGAGGCTTAGTTCAATGAATGAGAGAGATCATATTTGGGCCAGTTTCTCTTTGCAGGTTCCATAGGAGTGGGTTTCTGGGAGGACTGGCTTAGGGTCAGAATTCATTATGAGAGGACTTCCTCCATTTAATCAGGAAAGTTTGCCAAGCTAAGGCAGATCACTAGTTGGGCTAGATATACCCATGGTTCAAGAGCTTCATGGGAGTCAACTGGTTTCTGAGATTAATTCAGATTGTTGGTTCTGAACCTTTAAAGCCCTGTATAGCTTGGGGTAAATATCTTATAACAGTGATCTAAATAATTTTTAAAGTGGCCTCCACTTGGCAAAACCCTTCAATGTGAAAGCTGTTTCACCACCTCCAGGCAGTGCTGAACTTCCCCCAGCTCTATAGGGGCCCTTTTAAGAGAAACAGCATTCTTTTGAACCCTAGAACCATCTTAGAATATATGCATGGAGTGCTAGGAAGGACTATATTTCCCAGTCCTCTGTGCATGGCTTCCAAGATGGTGCTAGGGCTCAACAGGGCTCTATCTATCTATATAATTCTCTAAGGTGTACCCATGGCTAATCTAATGTGTGGCAGCTCTCGTGAGAGTTTGTGAGCAGCTACCAGGAATTGCGAGAGCTGGTGAGGAGGGAGGGAGGGAGACTGAGGAGGAGGCGGTGCTGGTGCTGCCGCCATTGCGAGCTGCCAAGGACAGCCAAGCAGGTGGTGAAAATGGGGCCGCTGGTGAGAGTTGGCAGGGGGGAGAGAGATAGGGGGAGGTCAAGAAGGTGGTGGCGCTCTGAGCGGCCAACAAAAAATGGGCTGCCGGGCTAATCATGAGGAGACTGAGGGCTGGTGGGTGGGAGGGGGGTTGAGGTGGTGGCAGCTCCACTGAGGGCATCTGAGCAGGCAGCAAAAATGGGGCCACCTGTCTCCTTGCGAGGAGGATGAGAGCTGCCGGCAGAGTGGGAGACTGACTGAAGAGAAGGGAGGAGAACTGGCTGAGCCCTGTGATATGGGGGGGGGGAGGAAGGGAGAACTAGAGGCACAGATGCTCTGTGCCTGGGTCAGCTGGTTTCCGATAAAAGAGTCCTATCAGCACTGGGCAAAGTGCACAGTGGAAATGTGCATTTCTGCACAGTGTCGGGGGACCTGTGCATAGTATTTGGCTTTGGTTGAAGTTTGCACAGGCTTAATAAACAATTAATCAGGGAGTTGCACTTGAGGCTGATGGGAGTCACCACTGGTTCATGGGCCTTGCAATGAAGAATACTGCCTTAGAGTTCTTCCTCCCCAGTGCTGATGATGATAGCATTTGTGTAGCACTTTTGAGTGTCCAAAGGACCTACATGTATTATCCTTACAACAGCCCTGTAAGGTCAATGAGTAGTATTGTCTCCATATTACATCTGGGGGGCTGAAGCTGAGCGGGTGTGGTTTGCCTAAGTCCACTCAATGAATTCATGCTAGGGATGTACTTCAAACTGATTCATAGCTCAATTTCTTAGTCACTACTCTACAGGTGGCCCATGTTATCTGCGGTCTCGGCATTCACGGTTTTTGCCCATCTGCGGCTGGGCAATATACACCCAATCTAGTTATCTGAGGTACGTGGCTTCCCATATCCACAGTTCTGCCTTTATATGGTTGTGCTCTTGCTGCATGTGTTCATGAGTTGTGAGAGGAGTTTGGAGGAGGTGGGGTGCTTTGGTCTGCATGTTTAGAGTTTCTAAAAGCCATTTGGCATCCTTAGGGGGCCTTCAAGAGCCATTACTCTGGAGCTTTTGGAGGCTTTTTGGAGGTTTTAAAAGCCATTTTCTGGAGCCTCTTGTGAAGGGGCTTGGGCTGGTAAGTGCTGGACCTCAACAGTGGGGTGAGGAAACATCATGATTATGCATTACTGGAGAAGCTGGGGGACATTGCTGGAGGAACAGGAGAGCAGGAGAGCTGAGGTGGCCAAGGTACAGTGCTGTGCTGTGCTCCATCCTTATTTCTGCTTTTACCATCTTTTTGGTGATTTTTCGGTCACTTTCCTGGGCTCCAGATCATAACCCCCCAGTTCCCATTGATTTAAGGTTCCAATATCCATGGTGTCATTATCCATGGTTGTAGGCCACAACAGAACCCCTGAAAATAGTGAGTGTCGTCTGAACATCAGCTTTTGTATATTAACCTACTAACTCACTCAAGCCCTCTTCTGAATTCCTGTTCCATGTTTCTACTGGAGTTGCAACAGGTAGCTGCATATCATAGGGTCTTTTTGGTGTCTAGGATCCTCTTCCAAAGGATGGTCTGTAGTCCACTTTGACTTCCTCAATGTTTGGCTTTAGATACTCTTATGTTACTTGTTTAAAGGGTGTTTGGCTTTGGTGACAACTGAACCAGCCATTGTGGTTCTGTCACCCTTGTCTTCTGATCTTCATTTATGCTATAATAAATTTGAATTTTGTTCTTTGTGTGTGTGTGTGTGTGTGTGTATATATATATATATATATATATATATATATATATAACTAAACATGAAATGCATTTTAATTTATTTATTTACATGTTACTTATTTCATTTATATACTGTCCATCTAAAAATAGGGCAGTTTACAATCAAATATAAAATCATAAATATTACTAAATGCCAAGCTGGAAAAGTGGGTCTTTACAGCTCTTTTGAGATGCCTTCAGGGATGATTAAACCTCTTATTCCTGCAGGGAGCATGTTACACAAGATGGCTCCTGAGAAAGCCTGATCCTGGGTTTCTATAAGATGAAATGGAAGCACCCAGAGATGGACTTCGCATGATTATCTTAATGTGTGGGGAGGATGTTGCAGGAAAAGGTGCTCTCTCAGGTAACCTGGACCTAAGTTGTTCAGGGCTGTCATGGTAATAACCAACATTGTATTTTGCCTCAGAACATATCAATTGTCAGTGCAACTGTCTAAGAACAAGCATGTTATGGTCTTTAAGAATTTCCCACAAGGTTAATTCAAATGGGTAGCTTTAAGGCATGCGCAGGAGCAGGAGAGGGAACAAAAAAGAGAAATGTAGGCTGGATCAGAAAGTGGGTCAAGAAACAAGTGAGGACTACTTTAGATCTGGACACAACACACACAGTATGCTCCACTGCATGTGAAACAGGCTGCAGGCAAGAAAAGTTATACAGGGGAACTAGTGAATTCTGGGAAATTTTTGCAGAAGAAGATGGAACAAGGTAAGGGGCTGTTGAGGCTAGCCTTGTTGGGCATATGCAGGTTCATGTCGTCTTGCCTTCAGAGAGCCTAATAATCAGGTTATATGCACATTGAATGTATTCTGGAATCTAGCCCATCTACAAAAACAGATGTCTATAAAACATTAATGAAGCTTAAGTTCTGATGTGGTGTTGTGCTGATTCTCCCCCTAGTGACTAGTAAAAGCCAGTGACCTATGCTAATGAAGGCCTTTATTCCTGCTTTTGAAGGCACCTGGATAGACATGTTTGGAAGAGCTATAATTCAGATGATGACAGCAGTGTTTCTAGAAGCAAATAACCTTATAGTTCCTGACACATCAATTTTCATTCTTGGGTAAAATGAATGAGGAGCTCAAGAATATAATATCTATCTGAGAACTCAAAGAATTAGCAGGTGGACATCAGTTTGTAATATTTTATGCCAGAGCAGGCCCCCTCCTTGCCAAATTCAGCGCTATTTTATGTGTCTGCCGATGAGTCCAAAAGCCAGTCCCTGACTGCTAGGCCTGATAAAACCTCCACAGTCTTATTTCTGATGTGCGGACACTACCTAAGTCCCAGGGCATTATCTGAAAGCATGCCTTGAATTCCATGGTCAAAGAGAGGCAGGATATAAATGTATTGTGCACTGCCCAGAGCCTTTGGATGGGATGGTCTAGAAATAGAATGAATGAATGAATGAATGAATGAAATGTATTTAAAACATAAAATGTGTGCTTCCTTTTCCTGCTTGCTGCCTGTTTTTGATCATGTACTTGCTTCTAGCCTGGTTGGATTGATGGCCAGCTCCCCCTTGGTCCTGAAACCTGACTGCTTTTGTTGAGGCCTGACAAAGTGAGACTTCATTGAGGGGCTGAAGGACAAGCTTAATTGTTCTTGGTTGCTCCACTTGGGTGAATTGCTAGTAAATCCAAATGTATTTTGTTAGTGGCAGCTTTAAACACACAAAATTCCAAGAGGTTTTATTTATCTTCTTTGCTGCCTGAATTAATAAAATGATATTGAATAAAACAAGGTGGGGGGACACACACAATGATGGCCCCAGATAACATATATTACGCATTCCTCTCGTCTGGGGGGGGGGGGAGAGGGTTGAGTTCTCTGAAAGCTGCTGAAACTGAGTCACAAATATGAGGCATTTTCACCAGCATAACAAATGATTTGTGGAAGGGGATAGTGGTATTACTTCCAGAGATAGAAAGTAAGCAGCTCAGGGTTGTCTTCAGTGAGGAGATTTATTTCTTTAAAATGGAAATCTTTGCGTTCTTCACTGATGAAGTGGCATTTTGCATCTGCAGAGCTACTTGAATACTGCCTCCTTTGATGTTTGTGCATTTTTAGAAAAGCAGCTTAAATTTCTGATCATTTGAAATGTCCTTCTAAAAGGAGGTGGGAGTGTTTGGTTCCAAAATACCTCAGGTATCAAATTAAAGTGAATGGAAGGGGGGTGGGTGGAGGTAGATGGGAACAAATGAAATCTAAACTTTAAGAAATACAATAATATTTTCAGTGGTAGTGTTTTGTGTGTGTCCTTGTTACATCATTAAATGACCAGGTGAGCGGACCATCTCAATAAGACATGTTTCAAACTTTGCCTCTGGATTTTGTTCAGTAAGTTTTTGGTAAAGGTCAAACTTCTGATACCAAATTATTGAGTTATAGATTACTATCTGCCCTTATTATAATCTGCTGAAAGAAACTGCATTGTTGAATAATTTACTGTATTAGATGAAAGTCATTAAAATTTAATGCATGTATCTCTTATGGCTTTGCAACATTTGTATCTCCACAGAAGATTTTTAAAAGCAGGGCAAACGTGTAGAGAAGCAATTTCTCAATATTGAGAATGCCAGCTTCTTGGAACAGCTAGCTCTAGAGTATGAAAGATGAGGGATGGCTCTTACGTCCTAAATTGCATGCAGTAACTGATTTGTTTTTGTTGCTGTAAACAGAGGCTGCATTAGGAACAGTATAGAAAACCGACTTCATGACTTAACACTATTGTGGAAACCTGTGCAGATGTATGATTACTGTTAAGCATCCAAAATGCAATGTGCATATATTGTCAAACTTGGAAAGGAATTGGCAAGAAGGCAAACATATAAACTCTTGTAAAATAATCCTAGAAGTATAGAAGGAGGACATGTCAGTTAGTCACCACCTGCCCCAAAATCTGCTCACATGGCAAGGTATTCTCAAAATTTATCCTGAAGTCAAGAAATTACTGAAGGAACTTTCCAGAACATGACTAGGATCCTGATTCTCTATCGCTATATTAGCTTTTCAAGATCAGGGAATCCTGTATTGAATAGATGGAAAAGAATATGAACATATGAGGCTGCCTGACTCAAGATTACTATTGGTTTGTCTGACTGCCATCAACTGCCCTGGGTTGTAGGCAAAGTTGTTTTCCATCACCTGAAACCTGACCCCTTTAATGGGAGATGCTGGGACCTTCTGCATGCAGAACATGTGCTCTTCCTCTGAGCTATGGGCCTTTCCACAGGGCGTGGGAATGGCCCATCTAGCTTTGCTCCTTGTGTGGCTGTCATAAATGCTTAAGCTTTTAATTGGCCAGAGAGAACCCTTGACTTTCCATGGCACATTGCTGGCCGCTGTAACTCTACACAGTAATGTGTTCCACAGGGAAATCCTGCCAATGCTGTAGTACTGTTGACTGAAGAGTACTGTCTTCAGTACTGTCTGCTCGCCAGTGCTCTCGAGATGAGGCTCGCTGTCCAAAGTTACACCAGTACTCATACCTGCAAGGCATAGGACGTTGGATGAAACCCAACATTTCACCCAATCTTTGATTAATCAAAGTATGGTGGTTGGGCTAATTCTCATAGAGGCCTTAGAGATGTGGAGTTCTTGAAGCCATGGACTTGAAGGAAAAACATTTCAGGCTCAGTTAAGGAGCATACAGGAACCGTATACAGTAAGTGCCTTAATTTAGCCTGAAATGTTTAGGAATGAAGCTGGGAGAGATAATTGAAAAACTTGTAGTTCCTTTGTTCATGTCTCCTTAGCCATTCCATCACATGTCTTGGAGCAGTGGTATTGTTATAGTGGATGTGGGCATGCTCATATCTCAGCCATTGATTATTTAATGAAAATGAAAAGATTTGAAACTAAGTGGCAGTAAATGTATCAAAGAACTTATTAGGGTTGTTGACTGAAGGCTATTTTTTCGACTTAAGTCACTGGGGAGCCTCAAAAGATGATGACTGCAATAAGCATTCTAGAGACAATACACTGACATACTGCTTGAGTTGTTTTGTAGGATCTTGACCTTGATTCCATTTTAATGTTGTTCATTCTTATTTAAAGAAAAGATTAAAAGATGGGCATGACTGTCATTCAATTTTCTCACTGTAGCCAGTAGAATTCTATAGGTTTGTTATAATTTAATAACTCTGATTTGAAGCAAAAAATAATAATTTACATACTAATGAGTATTGATTGATGAGGAATGATGAACTATTGCCATGTAGTGCAGCTTAAAAGAAACAGCATCAACTAAGAAAAGCAAAACTTTGAAAGTCAACATTCATTATCTTTATCCTAGTCGAGACCTCAGTATTGGAAACAAATTCAGGAAGAGCCTACAGAATATTTACTGACTAATACTATAATACTGGAATAAAACCACATGTTTTAACTTTGTTTCAGCAAAAAAAAAAATCAACTTTTTTTTAAAGGGACACTTCACTGATATAGAAGTGCTTTAACATAATGTTTATTTAACTTGGGAGATTAGGCTGTTTTTCAGAGGCATGGTGTTTCCAAAATGCTCGTACATCTTTCCAGATTATGCCTGTACAACATCTGTTATTAAGTGCTGTGATTTTGCTTACAGTACCATTTATGTGTGGGAAAGTACTTGAGTGAATAAACCTTCACCCTCTTGAGTCCCCTATTGGGATTCAAGAGGAATAATGGAATTGCCCCATTACTATTTTTTTCAAGGACTGCAGCCATGAGAATCCATGAGGAAAGTAAGCTTATGAGATCACCTAGCTCTGTCCATGTGTTTGTGTCCCCACAATCAACTTCACATTGCCTGGACTGATTTGGATCAAATTAGGTACAGTTGTAATGACACATAGTGGCACAGTTTGTGATGATACCATCCACTCCAAATTCAATATGATGGATGTGTGAACGTTTGAGGCACTAGTGGGCTAACTTGTGAACCATCTACTTGATTTGAACTAAATTTGGTACAGTTGTAAGAACACACAGGGACACCTCAACAGCATAGTTTGTGATGTCACCCATCCCAATTCAAGATGTATGAACATTTGAGGTGGAAGTGGGCTAACTTGTGAAGCTGGTAATTATCATATAAGATTATAGTGAAAGGAAAGTAGGCAGATTAGTTATTACCAGAACTTCTTGTTCAAAGTACACAAGTAATAGAATTGCCATTTTTTGACATCCCTTTCTGCATTTTCTGCACTGGGCTGAATTGGTATATAATTGCATTATCTTGGTAAGGAAACTTTTTTTCTGTACACTACACTCAGTGTTCAAAGTGTAGCACCCATTAGTTGCTCTCTGCATATCTCAATTTTATCAATCCATCAGAATTGTATTAGTCCATCAGCCATTTACCATGCTTTAATTTAATGAGAAGAAAAATAAACATACAGGTCATGGAATCAGTTTGTTCAGAAATTGAATCATGTTGTAGTGTTGCATCAAGGTAAACCATTAATAGAAAGAAAAGTAGGTAGGCCCTGCTTACTTATTAACATTAATTCATTTTTATTAAGATTAAAACATGAATAAAGTTTGAAGTATTGCATTTGGAAAATTGGTGTACTGCAGTTCAGTTCACATAACTTGCATGGTAGGTACTGAAAAATGGTAATGGTTCCTGAAGCTAGTGACAGGTTCTGGCAATTTTTGAACTCCTTGTTGTTCCGATGCCCAGCACTGATTTTCTTACCAGGTGAAAGGAAAATATCATTCCATTTGTATTGTGCTTAAAAGGAACTTCCATCTCTGGCTCAGACATGGAAACAGCTTAATCAATGTAAAGCCACTAGTCTTCCTGCCTGAATACTGCAATCTCTTGTTGCATTTTTCCTCCTAGGGCCTCTTGGTATTTCTGCTAACTCTATGCAGAACTACACATTTAATCATGCTTTTACATTCATGTATTCCAGGCTCTGTGGTCACCAGGAGTTGACATTGACTCGATAGCACACTTTACCTTTATTCCAGCCTACCAGAATAATGGTTTTTACATATACATATTGCACACATGTATACATATATATTATTATATGCATAGTTTACATATACATTACATTATCTCACACACACATTTATATTAACTATCGTATACATTTAGTGTAACTTACATATTTCTCTTTGCTATCCATATTTTATATAAGTGACATCTTTGTTGTTAATGAATGTTGCCTTTTTGTTACATATTTCAGACTTACTGACTGATAATATGGCCAAGGTACAGATTTAAAATGCATAGAAACATAGGAAGCTGCCTTATACCGAGTCAGACCATTGGCCCTCTAGCTCAGTATTGTCTACACAGAGTAGCAGTGGCTTCTCCAAGGTTGTAGGCAGGAGTCTCTCCCAGCTCTATCTTGGATATGCCAGGGAAGGAACTTAGAATCTTCTGCATGAAGATGTTCTTCCCAGAACGGCCCCATACCCTAAGAGGAATATCTTCCAGTGCTCATATGCAGTTCCCCATTCAAATGCAAACCAGGGCAGACCCTGCTTAGCAAAGGGAACAATTTGTGCTTGCTACCACATGACCAGCTGTCCTCACATGAATTATTAATGTTTGCATGAATTATTGCAAACATTTTCTCTACAAAATGGCATTAAATTTGGTCAGTTTACATTATTTTTAATTTTTTTGTCTCTGTCTTCATGGAATTGCCCTTCTTTTAATACAGGCCCAAGATGTTTGCACTGGCCAGCAAACTCACCATAATTTCTTGGTGACATTACACAATGGCATGCAGTGGGTGGGATTAGCTTGAAAGAAATAGACAAGGCCATGGCCGATTTGGTGCGATGCCTTATTAAACAAATCTCTGGGCTAATTATTTGGTTTGGAGAACTAATCACTGCTAAGAGAGTACATACATTTTAAAAAATGAAAATTCCCAGGACTGAGTATTGCTGTCACACTTCGTTTTTTCCATCCATAATGCATTCTCAGAGGTGTGTCTTGTTTTGTGGTGACTTTGTGATTTCTTCAACAGATAAAAATGACAAAATACATTTCAGGGATTTAGTTTATTGGAATTTGGTTTAGCAAAATAAGATAACATCTTGCACATCCTCTACCTACCCACCTCACAAAACCTAAGCATTGTTGGGAAGGATGTCTTTTGGTATAAGAGTCTAAGCAAAGCATGGCTGTTTAAAGATTCTGCTTTAGAACAGTCATTTTAAGACATATCCTGCTCTGAAGCCATTATTTGGTTCTTTTTCAAGAAAGTAGAAACTGGATGAAATGGTCAAGTGCTTTTGGAAGACACAAATCTGGGCACAGTCCACCAGAAAGCTCTCATGTCTAGACCTAGTAAAATAAACAGAAGCTGCGCCCAATGATTATTGTATTACCACATAGGTAACATTGTTTGTTTTTGTGTAATACTTCCCTTTGATCTTATGTTAGGCTTAACCCACTCCCTGTTTAATTTTAAATGAATGTGGAAGACTTTTTTTTTTTTTTTTACAATTCTAGCATGCCTTTCCCTAACTTTATACATTTTTCTCTTTGTCTACATGTCTATGATTTTAGAGATGTGTTGTTAATTTTGTTGTATGCCATCATGAATTCTTTTATTAAAAAAGAATGGAGGCATATACAGTTTTAAATAAATAAATCCAACACAGAATTAGGCTTGCTTAAGACCAGTGAGATCAGTAGATGTCAGCACATCTTGTATTATGACCACTCTGTTATCTAGATGTATTTGCCTTTGATTATAGATTTGGAAAGCTTCCCCAAAGCTATGTCAACAAGGCTTTTTGCAGGAGTACAGAACAATAAAGACTTATCTGGCTAGTTTCGCATAAGCAGTGACATTTGCTGATTCAGGAAAAATACCTGGGAGTTCTAGACATTGCAGGTTAGTCACTGATGACTCGCAGTGCTTGAAAGCACAGGGAAGACAGAGTCTTTCCCCCCTCCCCTTCAGTTCTGCAGTTCCTCAGGTTTGTGCAGTTCAATTACACATTTGTCCAAACAGAAATATGCACTCATTGTTTTCAGTGGCGTTACCATGGTGTGCTTTAAGGGCTTTACAACATGCTGAGTAATTAAATAATCATGGGTTGACAGGCAGGTTGACATCAAGTGTGTGATGAAATCTTCCCAAAATGTGTCTCAACAATGTAAAAACACTACAAACCTGCAGCCTCCAAATTAGCTGGTCATCACAAATCAATATGTCTTCCCACACTGCTTTCTAGCCCTTGTTGCCCTCTTAGAGCTGCCAGATCACAATGCTGCAATAACAGAGGCCACAGCAGGAAGATTTCTCTCATCGTGATCCAAATTGTAGATCTTCATACTTCAGCATTGCAGGATTTACTTTGTGTCTTACAAGAACAGAGTTCTAAAGTCACAGGCTGGAGTGAGGTCGAAAATTGTGGTTGAGATGCGTGTGGGGAACTAGATGCAAAATACCTTTTGTATTGTTACCACACACTGGGATGACCAGCATACACTAATACAAATCCATACTGGAATTATTACGGATCAGGTATTCAAACATAAAACTCTAAAACTGCTGAGTTTTACTGATACCCCTGCGAACTGAGCAGAGAAACAGTTTTTAAAGTAGTGATTCTTATATAGCAGGGGGAGAGCAACTGGACCTATCCAACCCCAGCACAGCATCCCTCAAGTGGCTGTTGCTGGTATCTGCCTTACGTTTCTTTTGTGAGCCCTTTGGGAACAGGGAACCATCTTATGTATGTGTGTATTTTTCAATGTAAACTGTTTTGAGAACTTGAGAACTTTGGTTGAAGAGTATTTGTATATTCGTAGCAGTAGTAAAACTGGCCAGCAAAGTTGCACAGGACTGGGTCAAAGGCAACTAATTAAAATCCCTGTATTATGGGTGGAGAACACAAAGACTGAGAGATGAGCAATTAGCACAAGACCTACCTTGGCTGAGAAACTTTTTAATTACTGTTCTACTCGCTATTGTTGAACTTGTAGGAGTTGGAAGCCCTTGCCCATCTCCTGCCAATCTTCAGAAATCTATCAGTAGTTCTTGGTCTACCTTCTGCCCACCCTTACTCTAGACCAGTCTTCCCTATAACAGGGATTCCCAGATTCATTCATTCATTCATTTATTCATTCATCATTAAATTTCATACCACCTTTCGTTAAAACAATCTCAAGGTGATTTACAAAGCATTTAAAACAATATAAAACTTCTTAAACAGTTGCACAATAAAAATACTAAATTAGAATATAAAAATACAATTCTAATTAAAAGTTTTAAAAATATACACAATTGGACTATAAAATACAGAGCAGCAACAACAGAAATAACATTTATGTGTAAAAAACCCCAAGATTTCACTTGCTTTCTATTTAGTCAAGTTATAAGTTGCCCTTCAGTGCAAGACACCCTGGGTAGCATGTGGTGTAAAAGAAAAACAAATATTATAAAACTAGCTGGGCCAGGTACAGAGCATTTGCGCCTCCACCAGCTAGCTTCTCCCCCCTCCATTCGGCGCTTTCTGCCTTTTAAAAAGTTGCCAGAGATGGGGAGGCTCTTATTTCAACAGGGAGCTCATTCCAAAGTCCAGGGGCTGCAATGGAGAAGGGCCGTTCCTGAGTAGCCACCAGATGAGTTGGAGGCAGCCACAGGTGAACCTCTTCAGATGATCTTAGCTGGCGGTAGGGCTCATAGCAAAGAAGATGTTCTCTTAAATACCCAGGGCCTACGCTGTTTAGGGCTTTATAGGTAATGACGAGCACCTTGTATTTTGCCCCGAAACGTATCAGTAGCCAGTGCAATTCCTTCAACACAGGAGTAATATGGTCTCTCCTAGATGACCCAGAGACCCACCTGGCTGCCGTGTTCTGAACCAACTGTAGTTTCTGGACTACGTACAAAGGCAGCCCCACGTAGAGTGCATTGCAGTAATCCAGCCTAGAGGTTAACAGCAGATGTACCACTGTTTTGAAGTTGTTCATGTCAAGAAACTGATGCAGCTGGTGTATCAGCCGGAGCTGATAAAAAGCACCTCTGATTTTTTTGCAGATAAAATATCTCATATTCAGGCCGAGCTGGATTCCACAGTTACTGCAGAGTCTACTGTGGAGGTGTCCAGCAACTCCTCTTATGGGATTAGATTTGATCATTTTTCGATTTTGACTCCTGAGGAAGTGGACAAAGTGATTCGGACAGTGCGTCCTACAACCTGTTCTCTTGACCCTTGCCCACTTGGCTTATTTTATCAGGGTTAGAATCATATATATTCATTCATTCATTCAATTTCTATATTATATTATCAAAGAGGGTCTGGCAAATATTATAAATGCTTCTCTGAGGAAGGGCAGGATGCCCCCTTGTCTTAAGGAGATTAATATTAGACCACTTTTGAAGAAACCTGCATTGGATCCCTTGGAGTTAGCTAATTACAGACCTGTTTCTAACCTTCTGTGGTTGGGCAAGGTGTTTGAGTGGGTGGTGGCCTCTCAGCTCCAGGCAATTTTGGATGATGCAGATTATCTAGACCCATTTCAAACTGGCTTTCATGTGGCCTATGGGATTGAGACTGGTTGGCCTGAAGGTGATCTCCAACTGGCTATCAACAGAGTGAGTGTGACTCTGCTGATAATTTTGGATCTCTCTGCGGCTTTCGATAGCATTGACCATGGTACCCTTCTGGACCACCTGAGGGAGGTGGGATTGGGTGGCACTGTTTTACAGTGGTTCCATTCCTACCTCTCTTGTAGATTCCAGATGGTGGTGTTTGGAGACTGTTCTGCAAAGCGAGAACTAAAGTGTGGAGTTCCACAAGGCTCTATACTGTCTCCAGTGCTGCTTATTATTATTATTATTATTATTATTATTATTATTAATTACATTTATATCCCACTCTTCCTCCAAGGAGCCCAGAGCGGTGTACTACATACTTGAGTTTCTCGTCACAACAACCCTGTGAAGTAGGTTAGGCTGAGAGAGAAGTGACTGGCCCAGAGTCACCTAGCTAGTTTCATGGCTGAATGGGGATTTGAACTTGGGTCTCCCCGGTCCTAGTCCAGCACTCTAACCAATACACAATGCTGGCTCTCCAATATCTACATGAAACTGCTGGAAGAGATCATCAGGAGGTTTGATGTAGGTTTGATCAATATGCTGATGACACGGAGATCTATTTCTCCATGTCGACCTCATCAGGAAATGGCATATCTTCCCTAAATGCTTGCCTGGAGGCAGTAATGGGTTGGATGACAGATAACAAACTGAAGTTGAATCTAAATAAGATGGAGGTACTGACTGTGAGGGTTTGGAACTCGAGAGATAGTTTAGATTTGCCTGTTCTCGACTAGGTTACACTCCCTCTGAAAGATCAGGTACGTAGCTTGGGAGTACTCCTGGACCCAAAGCTCTCCCAGCTTCTCAGGTTGAGGCAGTGGCCAGGAGTGCTTTTTATCAGCTTTGGCTGATACGTCAGCCACGTCCATTTCTGGAGGTAAATGACCTTAAAACAGTGGTACATATGCTGGTAACCTCCAGGCTTGACTACTGTAATGCACTCTACATGGGGCTGCCTTTGTACATAGTCAAGAACTACAATTGGTACAGAATGCGGCAGCCAGATTAGTCTCCGGGACAACATGAAGGGACCACATAACACTGATTTTAAAAGAACTGCAGTGGCTGCGATATGTTTCTGGGTGAAATACAAAGTGTTGGTTATTACCTATAAAGCCCTTAACAGCTTGGGTCCTGTGTTTTTAAGAGAGCACCCTGTGGCCTGTTACAATTTTCTGGGGAGGTCTGGTTACGGTTGCTGCTGGCCTGTCTGGTGGAGACCAGGCTTTTTCTGTGGCTGCCCCAGGGGCTTTGGAATATGCTCCCTGATGAAATAAGAGCATCTCCTTCGCTGTTTGTTTTCAGGAAGACCCTCAAGGCTCACCTGTTCTCACAGGCTTTTAATTAGAATTAATTTTAATAATTTGTTTTAATAACTTTTATGCTATTGTTTTTATTGTTTCATGGATTTTAATCTATGGCTTTTAAAATTGTTTTAAATTTTAAATTTTGTACACCGCCTAGAGATGTACATAAGGCGGTATAAAAATATGATAATACATAAATTCTGCTCATGCTTGTATTCTTCATATGGTCAATGGCTTCATGACAAACAGAAGTTAAAAGTGAAGGAAACGGATGCCTTCCACATTTGTGTACTTCTCTCTGAATAACATATGGTGGAAATAATAGCATTGCATAGAGGACAGGACAAGAAGAAACTTAATTGCGGTCATAGACCAAATAATATATAAAACATATCCACATTACCGAGATTCTGAGCGAATTTTACAAATTATATAACAAAATCTGGCCATTTTGGTATGAACCTCAACATCAGGGTTTGAAAGCAAAAATTTTAGGTTGAACTCATCCGTATATCCAGGAAATTTTTGCAGGAGTGGATAGACAAGTTTTAATCGTGCCTCTCTATATAATTCACAGTACAATATAGCATGCACGGAGGTATCAACTACACCAGAGCCACAAGGACATAGAGGACAGGCAAAAAGGGAAATAACTGGGTTGCCTCTACTTTCACTGGTCATCACATTGTGACTTTCCATGCCTTGTAGGAAACTCTCCAACTCCTCCCTCTGCCCTAGTAGTAACAGACTGTGTAAGCCTGTCAGTCATCAAAAGGGTCTAGATATTCTTGGCAGGTTGTTGAGCTGTTGACTGAGAGGAAGAAAGAATGAGTTTAAGGAATCGGAGTCAATGTACCTATGATGGCTGCCATGTGGAGGCTACTTGAACTTCTCTTACATGGAGGCATTTGCCTTGTGGGAAGCCGTTTGTGTTCAGAAGCTTGCCATATTGCTGGCAGACAATGTTTGATTTTGGGAAGGGGTAAGGTTAAAATTGCACAATCTGTGTGGTGAGCCATTTTACTTGAACAGCTTACAATGTGGTGACAAGTAGCCACATCCCATAATTTAAAGCAGCCTCCATGTGGTGGCTATGGCATGTGCACACAACCTATGAGGCCTTCTCTGAGGAATCCCTATTCCTCTTTGTATTTGGCAACACAAAAACTAGTTGCTGCAGTTTTTGCTGTCTTCATCATAATTGCTTCAATTGCTCTCTTCAGATGTCTTTGACAGTCCATTGCTGTAAACGAGTAAGTACTTGTTTGACTTCTTTGCTCTCAAAATGACAGAGTCGTGGGACATTATGTCTTCTGGCATCTGTGGTGTGCCTCCCCCCCTGCCCCCCGGACCACAAATCTTAAGATATTCCAGCAGTTCATGTGTATTTCCTAGGGACCATATTCTATGTGACCACAAAGTATTTGTAGGCATAAAGCTAAAATAATGGATGATGATAATAAGGAACCAGTCTAGCACACACTCACTTTAAGTGGCGCAGTGGGGAAATGCTTGACTAACAAGCAGAAGGTTGCCTGTTCGAATCCCCACTGCTACGATATCAGGTAGCAGCGATATAGGAAGATGCTGAAAGGCATCATCTCATACTGTGCAGGAGGCAATGGTAAACCCCTCCAGTATTTTACCAAATAAAACCACAGGGCTCTGTGGGCGCCTGGAGTCAAAATTGACTTGACGGCACATTTTACCTTTACTTAGCACACAAGGAATAACATACGTATTTAAATAAGTGTTTAAAGCAGTGGTGATTCAAGACCTCCCTGCACCTGAGGCAGGGGTTCAAATGCCACCCCTTTGTGTTCACCTTCCTCTCCATCTCTCCCCCTCTTTTTGAAGTGGAGGGCAGGAGAGCATCTTGCTGCCTCACTGGCACCCCAGTAACCTGCCTGAGGTAACTGCCTCACTTTACCTCATGAAAGGGCCACCCCACTGTGAAGACATACCTCATAAATTAGTTTTATACAGTTCCATCATGTTTTATGTGTTTTTCCCCTCAGTCATAGATCTGTCAGAAAAGGGGATTTTAATGGAAGAGGAGAATATAAGCTTAATATATTCTACCAAGCAGTGACAGTACATTCAAACGAAGAAGGTGCCATCACATTATCGCGCTCTAACTAAATGTTTCAACTTGTCCTACATGTTTTCTCTGAGGCTTGTTTACCTATTGTACAGTTCAGACTTGCCTGTCCTGTTATGCAAGTCGTTCCAAAGAAAATGATAGTAACATTACCAAAGCATATTCTCTCAGTGCACTACCTATAGCTGCTGCCATTGTGTTTCTGTGTTCTTCTGAGACAAACAACATCCTGGTTATCTTATTTTCTGTCCAAAAAAAAAAAAAAAAAGCAGTCTTGAAGAGTTATAGCTCTGTTTGTATATGTGTGTGTAAGCATGCTCTTTGTAAAGGACATCGAAACAAATCAGTTTAAAGGAAATAAAAATCATTTTGCAAAAAAAAAAAGTAGATGTGATATTTATAATTTCACGCAATACTATAAGTGGTAAGATAAAAATCACAGTGTTTAATAAATCAGTTTATTATTTGCATGTCAATAAATTCGTTTCCTTCCCTGATACTAAGTTTTTGGGATATGCCGGAAGTTTAAAGTGGCATCATATCTGATGAAACCAACTGAAGGTAGTCAGGTTACTGATACTCCTGTGTTGCCTCATCCACATCCCAGTGGTATAAAAGGTGCAGGTGTGTTTGGGTGTGTGGGTCTAGCAGCTAGCCAAGGACGAGTAACAATTGCCTCTGGGGAGTAGCTTGCTAGATCTGCCACCCAAACTGTGTTGTGACTGACAGGTACACTAAATCAGCTTAGTAAGCTTTTTGTGACCTCATCTGCTCTGTATCATGCTTGTGGCAGAAACCTCTGAAGTTTTATGATTATGTTTCTAGAGAAATTGGTGCATTGGGGATAACGTTTGTTTTATGATCTTCATATCTCTGTTTGTTATTGAATGCCATGCACCCCTGAATATTTCAAATATCAGAAATCAGAATATTTCAAATATCTAAAGTATTTATAGGGTGCTAACAGAGGACTTCATAATTGCAATGGATTTTCTGAAGCCATCTATTTGGCCCATTGTGTGGTCTTCTCTTCTTTTGCCCTCCATGTAACTCTTCATTCACATACATTGCCTGAGGCCCAGGGTGGTGGAGAAAGGCATTTTTATGATTTAGCTGCTACATATCGCAGCCCGCAGTGGCACATATGCAGCTACTGTAGCCCAATGACTAGATCCTGGATTCTCAAACCCTGGGTTCACATTCCATCTAGCTGCATGGTAGTCACACTGAATGGTTTTTAGCAAGTAATCTTTCAATTTCCTTTCTGCAAGACAGAATAAATATTTTTAAAGAGTTTGAGTGTGTTTGAGATTGTAGGACACTATGGCACAGTTTGGATGATACTCGCTTCCAACCAGTGGTAACCAAGACCCTGTGGCACCTGAAGCAAAGGAGCAATATGCCGCCACCCCCACCCCCCCAACAGGGTGTGAAGCTTGCTGGCCAAATCTTGCCTGACCCTCCTTTCAATATCTGTTTTGATACCCGAGGAATATCAAGGAGTATAATATCAAGGAATATAACAAGGAGGTTATTCACATGATTGTAGAAAATTGGGCTAGCTTCCGCTAGCCCAATTTTCTACAACTGTGTGAACCACCGGGTTTGGCTGCAAGCCTGGTGGTTCCTGAGCAGGTAACCTGCTCAAGTAACCCTCCTATTAAACCGGGTTTGCGGAGCAAGTGCTCCGCAAACCCAGTTTTTTTGTTCATGACTACTCACGGGTAGATCATGCAGCTACTCACGCGGCTACTCACGGGTAGATCCCCTCAACTGGGAGGCTTAAAAGCAGAGTATGGTCTCTCCAGTATGGTCTCTCCAGTATGGCCTGCACGCTTGTGCAGGGCATACTGGAGCTTCCCGGGGCTGCGCGGCCCCCGAACTCCCCGGCTGGCTCCATGATGGAGCCGTAGTCATGTTGGCGGCCGCTGTGGCTGTCCAGAGCAGACTGACTGGTTGTCTGCGGGGGGAGAGTGGGCTAAGGCTGCTCTCCTTGCTCACCCTCCCCAGGTGGGTCTCTTTGATCATGAGACCTGCCTCAAAGTGTGCTGTGCAAATGTTTCCTCTGCTTCAACTGTTGATGCCTTCCCTTCCACCACCTCATCCCAGCATGTCATATTCTCTCTCTCTCTCCCCCCCCCAGCTTCCTCCGGCCTTTCCATACACCCCTACCCCGCCCTTCTCAATCTTACTCTCTCTTCTTCATTTCCACTTAGGGTAAGCTAAGGGCCAGAGCTGTCCTTGCTCTGCTTCATCCTCCCTTCTCTGCTCCAGTCCTGGCTTTTGAAAACCAGGCTAGAGCAGAAGGAAAGTGTTTTGAACTGGAGAGTGGGTTGCTGTTCTTGAGTGTGTCTCCACAGAGACACTCTAGGCTAGCACTCAACTGATCTTGGTATGCTCCCTTTGGCTCCATTTACCAACCTCTGGCTTTTCTCAGAGTGCTAGTGGAGAAACCAGACATGGAGGACAACACCATAGCACAAGCAAGAGGAAAAGGGCCATCTCAGGATATTTCTTTGCTGAGTGGTGACTATGCCACAGCTTGGCAAAGAGTTGCTCCCATGATGGCGTATGGCAGGGGGAAGCAGGTGAGGCTGTGGGGAGCAAAACTGTGGTTTAGATGAAAAGATTGCCCTGTGGTTCCCATGTTGCTTTTTGGCCTTCCAAACCACTTTTCAGAGGATTGGGAATTTGTTGCAGCTTGCACACACATTTCCTTCTCTCTTTCTTGGTTTGTCCTAAATATAGCTTGTTATGACATCTGAATTGGTAATGGGTAGACTGTGGTGAGCACCAACTAGGAACTGCCTTCAGGGTTAGGGTTGCCCACTATGGATACAATAAACCAGGAAAGGGAGGAAAGAAACTGCACTTGGTGAGGGAGGGAGTACATGTGCCCACAGCATTTTCCTGATATTTCAAACAATGGTTTGGAGGATTGTACTGTGTCCTCTGAACTGGGCTGTTGTCCATGAGGAGTTGGGAGCTGAAGTGTGTGTGTGTGTGTGTGTGTGTGTGTGTGTGTGTGTGTGTGTGTGTGTGTTGGATATGTTTTGAACAAAAAGATTTATTTCTCTGTGGATGTCTAGACTGATTTTTGTCTGGAAGCTAGTGAGTAAATGATTGCAGACATTACATTTTACCTTAAGATTTCTGGTCTTTTCACATTATTTGTTTCATAATTACCATCTGCAGGAGTTATGTTGAATCTCCTGCTTTCCACCCTAGAAATCTGCATCATGGATTCCATGATGATTTAGCATGCAAAGGTTCTCTTGTGGCATTCTGATCATTTGTCCACATGGGATCTTGTCATATGAACACATTAGTCCACATGAGCAGTTTCTGCCACTTCCAGAGTTGCTGATACTACAGAAACTACCTAGCTATTAAGTTTAGATGGTTGTCTCTTAAAGTACTGGTGTCCTATGTTTACTTGATCAGTGTGCAACAAGGCTATTTTGGAAAATAGCAGAGACTAAATAAGAGACTTGAGAACTTGTTTCTAAAGAATGAGCAGTACATCATGGGATATCTTACAAAGGAACAAGTCTTTAGAGTGTTGTCCTTTATCCTATAATGATGTATTTTTAGCCTACTTTCCAGTCGGCTCATGAGATCACCTGGCATTCTGTGTGTCTGTCTGTCTGTCTGTCTGTGCCCCCACATCAACTTCAGATCCGCTGGACCAATATGAACCACACTGGGTACAGTTGTAGGGACACATCAACAGTACAGTTTGTGATGATGTTATCCACCCTGATCCAATATAGCAGACCTGTAAACGTTTGAGGTGCAAGAGGGCTAACTTGTGAACCGCCTAACCAATTTGAACCAGATTTGCTACAGCTGTATAGAAACAGGAGTGCCTCAATTGTGTAGTTTGTGATGATGTCATCTACTCTGATTCAAGATGGCGGACATGTAAACTTTTGATGTGCAAATACACTAACTTGAGAACTGTCTAACTGATTTGAACCAAATTTGGTACAGCTGTAGTGAGTGACACACAGGAACACCTCAGTGTGTAGTTTGTAATGATGTCATCCACTCTGATCCAAGATGGCAGACGCATGAACATTTGAGGTGCAAGAGATCTAACCTGTGGGCCTCGATCTGAACCAAATTTAGTCCATAAGAACAGCCCTGCTGGATCAGGCCCAAGGCCCATCTAGTCCAGCATCCTGTTTCACACAGTGGCCCACCAGATGCCACTGGAAGCCTACAGCAGGAGTTGAGGGCATGCCCTCTCTCCTGCTGTTACTCCCCTGCAACTAGTACTCAGATGTATCCTGCCTTTTGAGGCTGGAGGTGGCCTATAGCCTTCCGACTAGTAGTCGTTGATAGACCTCTCCTCCGTGAGGTAATCCAAGCCCCTCTTAAAACCATCCAGGTTGTTGGCTGTCACCACATCTTGTGGCAGAGAATTTGTAGGGACATTGTAGGGAGTCCAGTTGTAGAGACAGTGAAAGGAAAGTAGGCTGATTAGTTCTCACTAGAACAACTTGTTAAGAGTTAAGAACACATGGCAATGATCTACCTCTTCTATGTCTGCTCTTAATATCCGTGGCAGGTATAACATGCACTATCTCAGAATCTTCCATCAATAATGTTTTTGCTACAGTGCTTGTATGTTTCTAGACCACCCTGTCTTTAATTTTTCCATAGTTGCATCTCTAGCCCATTCAGACATTATAATGCTTCTGTATGCACAGGATGGTAATGATGTTGAGGTATCAAGCTCCCTGCTTGACCCATATGCTTTTAACAGAGCTTGTGAAGAGAGCACACAGACACAGACACACACACGTATTACTGTATGCACTGGAGTCTCTCTTTACACACTGAAATGAACCCATGTAGGTTGAGGGAGGAATCTGCCACCAGAATGGTACTTCTTCCTCAATGTTCACAGAAGCTTTACAACATCTGCAAAGAGGTTGCATTGCTTTTTCTCTGCTATGAAAACAGAAGCAGTCTTTGATGTAGGTTGGGCTCATCTTCAAGCTCAGAACCATTCTTTATTTTCAGCAAGTTAAAGGAGTGAGTTATTTAACTCTGACTTATTGGAGTCTAATTGAGCAGGGGTGTGTGTGTGTGTAGAGGGGAGCTGATTTGCCTTGAATTTATGATTGTGTGATTTCGTGCCCCAGTCATTTTTGATAGCTAAAAATAGAAAGCATAATTTAATTATAAAATTCTCCTTCATGTTTGCATGTATTTGTTCATTACAGTTTATGTATGCTATGCCAGTTCAGAGAGCACACTGTTCAACTGGAATAACTTGTTTGACATTTCAGCCCAACTTTGAAACTTTTGCAATTTGCGGCTCTTAATCTGAAAGCATGTGTAGTATTACTAATCAGTAAACTACTTCTGTACCTGCCCTTTGGCTGGCTTGCAATACATTTGTGTACATGTTTACAAATCAACTCTGGTCTGTCACTGATAGGAAATTAGACTGTGAGGTGAACTGTGGGGGAAAGTGCTTAGAAAATGAATTTTGTGGTAACCCTTCAGAGACTATATCTTCTCTGCATTGTGTGTGTGGCGGGGGCAGGGGTGGGGGAGGAGGAGAGCAGGCAATAACCCTTCAGTCCTTGGAATAAAAGTTACCCACAAAAACTTACCCACCCTGGACAATTTTAAAGGAAGAGCCTTAAAATCCTTAAAATCAAATTTTGAAACTGGTCAGTGTAAGAATTTGTCTCCAGAGGGCTCAAAATGTCTGGAAAAGAGCTGCAGTATGAAATTCTGATCATTTTATTAGTCCCAGTGGAATAAACTGATGGGAGAATGTGTAGCTACACAAGCATACTCCAACTCACAGAATACTGGCATTCTGGTTAAATGAATTTAAAGCAGTTTGTTGTTGGCACTAGGCATGCTACTTAAGAAAGCATATGAATCAAAATAATATGAGCAAATAAAAACAATGGAAAAGTGAGTTTGCATTGTATTGGAAGGAAATAGTGGTTGATATCCTTCCAGTTTAGTTCTTAACTGGTTTAGCAGTGCCTGGCATCCAGACTAATACTGTGCCATTGTGTGTGTGTGGGGGGGGGGATTTCCCCCCCTGAAGTCCACTGGGTGTCCAGAAAACACATTCCTGAGGGTTGCACAGTTCTCAGGGACATATTTTTGGGATATCATGACCCGGAGCATTTTTCTTCACTCTCCTGAGTTTTGATTTTAATGGCCCATAATTCATTCCTTCGGACGGTTTGTTCAGTACCCCACCCCCGCTTTACTCTGGGTTCTACTAGGGGCCAAAGGCATTGCCAGATTTATTCAGGCTATTTCACCATTTGGGCTATCTCGACGATTGGAACGCGAATGCAGGGGAGTGTAATGAATTATGGGTCCTAAGCTCAAAAAAAGAACTATTTCTAAATCCAAGACTCTCCATAAACTTAAAAGAGCAGGGAAGAAATGTAGCCCTTCAGCAAATACCTCTTCGGTGATTGACGAAAGAGTGCTGCAGTCTGAAGGAGCGGAGTATTCTCCTCCTAGGCGTTTCTCCTTATCTTCCCAGCTGTCCTCCCCTGTGCAATTAAGCTGTAATTCAAAGGATATTATGGAGGAGGGCAATTTTCTTTCGCCTAGCCACACTTCTGAGCCTACTGTTTGTTGTTGTATGTACTCTTCTGCACGCTGTGTGGCTCATAAGAATTCTTCAGCTCCGCCTGCTGCCCAGATGGAGAGTGGAGTTGAGGAACCACCTCTTATTTTGCAGGAAATTCCTGTTACCTCTCCTCTTCCCAAGCAAGGATTGGCTACAAGTCGAAAGCCTTTGTTTGAGCTTGCGGAGGGATCTGCGTCCAGTATGGCTCTTTTGGTTCAGGAGTCCCTGAAGCTGCTCTTCCATCGTATCACAGCTGTTACTGAGCTGTTGGAACACCTGCTATCTGAGATGAGGAGAGCCTTTAGGTGTTATCATCTTGATGGCAATTTGCTTAATAAGCCTAACAAGGGCTTCTCCACTACTATTGAAGCGGGGACCCAGACAGAGGCGTCTTCTTACTCCCTCCTGACTTCTCTGGCCCAGAGCCCTCGCCACCAACAAAGAGGAACCCCTTTACAAGCTTTTTTGGCTGAGAAGGGGAGGGTATGTGCTGATGAGAAATCTTCCTATTCTCTAATTTATCAATCTAACCAACTGTTTTTGGAAATTTTTTTGAACTCTTTTATAATAGTGACAGATGGCATTCTAAG
Source organism: Hemicordylus capensis (assembly GCF_027244095.1). Lineage (NCBI taxonomy): Eukaryota > Metazoa > Chordata > Lepidosauria > Squamata > Cordylidae > Hemicordylus > Hemicordylus capensis. Next base: position 59,532,865 of record NC_069661.1, read on the forward strand.
GACCAAATTGTTAGCTCGCTTGCTTCCCTGCTAGCATTTCATCCTCACGTGGTTGATCTGGAGGACTTTTCTCAGCTGGATTCTACATCACCTTATATATTAAAATTACAGCTGATGTTTACTAGAGATTTGATTCCTTTGTCCTTGTTACATATGAGGGACCACTTGGCAAAGTGGAATATCGTCCCTAGATAGGCTTCTACAGAACTAATCAATTCTGGGGAGGTTAGGAACAGGGTCTTTCAGGAACCCCCTGATTCTTCTCAGTTAAGTGCCCCAAGGGGATCCTCTCCCACCCATAAAGAAGCCCGGCTGTGCCGCTTAACATCTGATCTTCCAGTCTGCTCTTTGGATGATAGTCTCCTGGTGTCCCCTGCGTCTGTCTCCTCTATATCTTTTGACCCTGCCTTACTTCCATTGGGGGAGTCCAAGGATTTCGTCCTATTGACAGTTTCAGAAGTTGGCCTGATTTCGGATCCGTTTATCCCTGATCTGTCTGATCTTATAGAAAATCTGCTGGACATGCCTTCGACAGTGCCACCTGCTGCCAACCAGGGCCTTCGGAGATCCTATCAGTTGCCTACCTCGCCTGACATCTCGGAGCCATCTGTGGTGGAGGATGATATGACCTGTGATCCTCCCTCCCTCCTTAAGGATGGCCTTTGGCCGAATATTGCCAGATTATCCCGCCTTGAATCCATCTTGGCCGATAACCATAAATTTAGGAAAAATCTTCTCACTGTATTTCCTGGGAGTCCAACTTCTTTCCCAAGCTCTGTTTTGGAAAGGTCTTCGGCCTTGCTCCCTCATGGGGCTATTTGTTCCAGTATAGAGTCTGATTTGCCGGTTTCTCATTTTCAAAATCCAAGGAAGAAGACGCTACAGGAGGGAAGTGTAAGAGATATTATTACACCTCCTTATTTACAGGAGAATGATAAATTTAACTCCTCCTGCATGAAGGATAATTTTTTTTCTCCCTTGGAAAAGACCTTATGTAGCTTGGAAAAGTTATCAAGTCCTCTTTTGCAGAAATGACAGTTTCAGTCTGTTTTTGATAAGTAGGATTATTTGATGCCTATGTCTGGTTTTGCACCGTCTGAAGGGAATATGGAAAGTTTTTCAGAGGTGAAATCCCCTGCGCTAATATTACTGACAGGAAATGGCACTGGACCTTTATTTTCGGAATCTTCACTTGAACGATCTATTACTGCTCAATTGGAGATTTGTAATGCAAGCTGTAAACAGTCAACCTGGAAAATTCTTGATTGGAATATTGCTGGGTGGAATGGGAAGAGATATGATATAGAGTTTATTACCTTCATACAACAGTGGGATGTTTTAGTGTTTCAGGAGTCATGGACAAAAGAAGAGATTAATATCAGTGGCTATACTATTTACTCATTGAAAGCTCATTTGGATACTAACAGGGGAAGGCTGAAGGCCGGATTAGTATGCTGCATATTAGTATGCTTCATTATGAGCCCCACCACCCACTGAGGTCATCTGGAGAGGTCCGTCTCCAGTTGCCGCTGACCTGTTTGGTGGCTACACAGAGACGGGCCTTCTTGGTCGCTGTCCCGAGATTGTGGAAGGCGCTCTCTGCTGAGATACGATCCTCCCCATCTCTGGCAATTTTCAAAAAACACCTGAAAACCCATCTTTTCACTCAAGCTTTCTCAGCTTCCTAAATTTTGGGTTTTTAAATATCTGGTCTATTTTAAAATTCAAAACCTGATTTTGGGTTTTTTAATCACTGTAATTGTTCAATTGTTGTTTTAAAATGTTTTTAAATTGTTAATTGTTATATTGTTTTATTTGTTTTAGCTCTTTACTGTTTTAGTGGTTTGTTTTAATTGTAAACCGCCCTGAGCCATTTTGGAAGGGCAGTATACAAATAAAATTAATAATAATAATAATAATATCATTAGCTTTGAATGTAGAATCCTTTCGATTATCTGACCTTCCCCCTTATGCTATGGCAATTCTGATTAAGGCTAAGAGCGGAGATTTGTTATTGTTTAATGTTTATCTGCCTCCGGGTCAAATACTCAATTCTTCTACTACTATTTGGCAACAGTTGGATTTATATATAACTGAAGCAATATTGAACTATCCTTATGCTTCTATAATCCTTATGGGGGATTTTAACTCTAGATGTGGTACTGATGATACAACATTGATGGCCTCCCATTTTTGGAAATGGGGTGACTATATAGACGGTGCCCCCGTTTCCAATCGTTTTTCTAAAGATAAAGCCATCAATTTATCAGGAGCCCAACTGATCTAACTACCTAGGATATTTGAGTTGACAATATTAAATGGTACTATACTCCCGGATATTCCTGGGGAATACATGTTTCTTTCCTCGTGGGGGAGTAGTGTTGTGGATTATGTTATGGTTTCTGAATCTATTCTTCCTTATGTCACTTCTTTTGAGGTGGGGGTGCAAATTTTTAGTGATCATTTTCCTATGTTCATTTATCTAGATCTTCCCCAGGAAAAGAGGGATAATCTTTTTCCCTGTGTTTTTGATGATAGTTCTACCAATTCAAGCTGCAACATAAAATGGTCGAAGGAAGTAGAAAGTGAGATATCTATGTTCTATGATTCTCCCGAAGGTAGAAATCTATATAACTCTATTGTGCAAGCACATTTGGGCCTGCAAACCATTACTGCTTATGTAAAATTAGAAGATGCTCTTATCCAAAAGTTTTCATGTCTGAACAAGTTACAGTCTTCATATGCTCACTGCAAGAGAGGAACTAATGATTGGTTTGACTCACACTGCAGGACACTATGCAAACAATTGAAGAGTATTTACAGAGAGTATAGATCGGGCTCAGAACAAACTCTCCTAACAATCTATTTTCAGATAAAGAAAGCATACAAAAGCAATCTCAAATTTGCTAAACATCAAGCCTCACGGAATGCCTGGAATAAGCTTATAATGGCTACTAATAATAAAGATAGCCACACTTTTTGGAGAATTGTTTCTGTAACAAGCCGAGTTAACATGCTTTGTAGGATTTCGGCTAGATCGTGGGAAACCCACTTTTTCACAGTTTATAATGATGTGCAGCCCAGCTAGGTTTTTGTACCACCTCTGATCGATGTGTTACCCTGTTGGCCCCCCGTTACTCCTGCAGAAATAACAAATTTAGTAGGATGTTTATAAACTGGAAAAGCCCCTGGTCCAGACCTTATTCTTACTGAACTATTAAAAGCTAATATAGAATGGTGGGCCTTAGTTTTAGTCAATTTATTTACATCTATTAACAGCACAGGAATTATACCAGAGCAATCGAAAACAGCAATAGTTGTTCCCATATTTAAAAATGGTTCTCATTTGGATCCATTATAGGCCCACAAGTTTGCTGTCCGTGGTTGGTAAGTTATATGCTCTTTATCTATTGGATAAGCTTGAGGTATGGATCTCAGAGAACCAGATTCTTGGGATTGAGCAAGCAGGTTTTAGAGCAGGCCGCTCTACTCTAGATCATTGTATGATCTTGTATCCTGGTTTTCTCTAAATCCAGGAAAGTATACAAATGGGTAGTAAACCAGAACCGTATTGAGCAGGTTTACAAATAGTGCCTTTTTGCGCTTCTACTATTTTAAAGGAGGCCAGTATATACCTATGGCACTCCAGGTATTTCGGGCTAAGATTGTGGCTCAATTACTTTTTAGACCCTCATTATGGATACAGGGGGTAACAATTGAATTGGAGAGAGTACAGTCTATATTCCTAAGTGCAATCTTTGCAGTGCCTAGGTGCGTGCCATATTCTGTTCTTTGCCTGGAATCTCGGTCTTTTTCTATAGTCTGTAAAGCTTGGGAATCTACTTCTGATAGATGGATTCGACGCTGTTTAGAGATTCGGGAATTTTCTTTTTCCCGTTACTTATGGTTGGACTCTTATCCAAACCCCTGGCTATCTTATGTAAACAACAAAATAACGCAATTGGGACTCTCCTTCTGAACTACTTACTCTGGAGAATAATAAGATGAAGGAAACACTATTTCTACGGTTGCATGATATTGAACGTCAGGAACGTACGTCTTCGGCTAACAGGACCTGCTCTCCCCTACACTTTGGGATTTCCCCCCCTACAGGAGATAGGGGTGCAAATTATCTAACAACACTTCAATTCTCCAAGTTTCGGGTGGCGTTTGCTTGGGCTCGCTTAAATGTGCTGCCCTCCTCTCTTTTGGAAAGGAGGTTCGCTAAGGATTCTTCAGCTATGGTTTTCTGCCCTTGTGGCTCTGGCCTTCTGGAAACTGTTACCCATGTTTTGTTATATTGCTCTTTGTATCAAGGTGTTAGAGAAGAACTTATTTCCCCCCTGTTAGTTAGATTTCCTGGAAGGTGTGAGCTTTTTTATACACAATATTGCCTTGCGGATACTAGCTGTGAGATCACAAAAGTGGTGGCCAATTTTTTTTTTATATTACTAAGGTCTCAGTTTTAGGAGTTGTTTTACTGTTTTTAAAGTAATCTATCCTGGATGTTTGTATACTGTTTTATTGTGTGTAATTTTCAGTCACTATTTGTGTATATTAGTTATATTTGTTATTCTGATTTTTATCTCTTGGCTGGCCAATGACTGTAATAAAAACCAATTGATTGACATATTTTTGGGAAGCACAGGGGAGACTGTTAAAAACTGCCTCTCTTTCACAATGGTGATGGTCTGGATGTCAGCCAGTCTCCTTAAAGGCAGATGATGAACTCTTATCAAACTAATTTATCTTCCCCTGCTTGCTCCTGCATTCAGTATTTGGAAGACCTAAAATTTCTGGCCTCAACAGTTTATTAAAGAAAAGAAACACAGTCTAAAGGCATGTGAACTTCTTGCATGAAATAAGGTGCAATGTATTAGAGTACACAGAAGAGCTATATAAAATAGAAAGAAATTCTAGCAGCCATCTAACCCCATAACAATTTAACTAAGAAAAAATATATAAAATTTGATATGGACCGATCTTCAGGTGGGAGAAACTTCAGGTGTCTCTAGAAGTTGTAAGCACTCTATTGATTCTCTAGAAAAACAACGCGTCACTTAGGGGTGCCTTACAACATGGAGAAAATGAGCAAATTATTGAGTGAAGGATTAATTAACAATGTTCGCTTAAACACTGGTGAAACTTCTCCAAGAATCTTCAAGGAGAAGAGAAGTGAACAGAAAAGGAACAGGTGCAAGGAACCCAAAAGGTTCACTGGCTCTAAGTTAGGTTGAAATGAAAGGAAGGTTAAAATGACTCCATGGTGGAAAGTAAAGATAAAATTGAAGTACTATTATGGTATGGCCAAATGTAAAAATCAGGGCAAAATCAAACATTGCCATAAAGAAAAGAATGTTTAGCTAAAATGGGGGGAAGGGGCAAGGAACAGAACAAGAACCAGGAAGAAAATCTCCCTTTAAAGAAAGCATTCAATTCTTAGAGTGCAAATTGGAAAGGATAGGCTAAAGCAAAACAAAGGAAGACCAAGAAACCCCTTTTATTAGCAGTCCATCACTTTTATACTCCAATCGGATCACTCTAACTTTTCTGGCATTCTCATTGGCTCTCCTCTCACTTGGCAATCCAACTTCTTTTGTATGTGTGTGTATGTTAAATCATTTATTCAGTAGTAATGATAATGGAGATTATTTTCCATTGTGGGCAAAGTGATACAAGTAATGTATCAAGAAGGATGATTATCTAGACCAGGGATTCTCAACGTTGGGTTCCCAGGTGTTATTGGACTTCAACTCCCGTAATCCCCAGCCCCAGTAGCCTTTGGTTGGAGATTATGGGAGTTGTTGAAGTCCAATAATATGTTGGGACCCAGCATTGAGAATCCCTCATCTAGACCCTGTTGTGATCTAGACCCTGTCTAAAAAGCAAATGATAGCTTAGAGTTGTTACTTCTTGACCCAGGCTATCAAAGATGGATCCTTACAGGTCAAGCCGCCTTCTTGCCATACCTGGGCTAAAAATATGCCCTGGGTTACACAATGTATTGAAATATTTTTTTGGAACATCATGGAAAAAATGTAGAATAGGTGGTGCAAAATGTGTAATATATGTGGAATGCTGCCAGATAAGGAAAATCTTATTTTTCCATGAGAGAACTTCCAATTGTCATTATTCTTAAATAAATTGTTCTGTAAGATAGGAATATAAGAAGTTGTTTTATTTTAAATCTAGATCAGTGTTGTCTACATTAACTGGCAGCAGCTGTCCCAGGATTTTGTACAGGGGTCTTTAACTGCCCTTCCTGAAGATGCCAGAGATTGAACTTGAGGCCTTTTGTTTGCAAAGCTTGTGTGCTTCTGTTGAGTTGTGGTCCCATCCCCAATAAGAATCATGCGGGAGAGTAGTTGACTCCAACACTTTACATGGATTGAAAATGTAGAAAGCACATATAGTAAGATAGTGAGCACTTTCTCACAATCATGAGAAAGGGCTCCAAGGGTCAAGGGGAGGAAGCCTTTAAAAGCATACCTCCCCCGCAGACGATCCTTTCCATTTTACTTGGTGTGCCGATCATACATCCAGATGATCCTCCACTGCTGCCGGCAGCAGGGAGGTTTGGGGGCTGGGAGGCTCTCAGAACTCCTATAATGCACTGTGTGAGTGCGCGGTGCATTATGGGGATCCTTCGACGCTGGCAGGGAGCCCTGCAATCTCACAGCCCCGGCTGCAGGCAGTCGGGGCGGGCAGACGATTGACAAAACGAGGTCAAAGGAGTGCTTACTCCCTTAACCTCACTTTGAAGGTGGGCTCCAGAGGCAGGTTTGTCATCACATGTGGTTGCCACATTCTGGCTCTCCAAATCCGGGTGCCTAATTTGTATATTATGTACATTGGCTGGAAAATAATTTCTGAGCAGAATAGTGACTGCATGTTTTGCTCCATAACTCTGCTTCTACAAGGGCTAGTACTTAGCTTTTTTTTTTTTTTTTTACTTAAATGAAAGCTGAAAGCTGGGAGAATCTGGGTGAGCTAAGCAAGCTGGGTGAGATGCTTAAAATCTGAGTGAAACCCGGAATTTCGGGGAACATGGCAACTCTACCACCGTGCCACCACCAGGAGTCATGGGGCTCTGGCGGTTCTCACATGCCAACAAAACTGGGCTGGTTTTGACTGTGTGTGAGAATAGCCCCAGTTTTGCTGCTGGTAGAAAAGTGCTGGCTATTGCCTATAAAATCCTGAATGGCTTGGGCCCAGGGTATTTAAGAGAGCGCTGCCATCTTCATGAGCCCACTACCTGTTAAGATTCGGCTGCGGTTAACACCAGCTCGTTTGGTGACCCCAAACTGGGTGCTCTCTAGGTTTGCTCTGGGGCTCTGGAACTTGCTCCCAAATGAAACCAGAACCTCCCCATCACTAATTGTTTTAAAGCAACATCTGAAAATGCGCCTATTTTATCTGATTTTTGGTTCATAATGTTTTAAAAGTTTTATTGATAGTTATTTTAAAATGTTTTACATGATCTAATGTTTTAATCGTGTGCTTTTAATTTGTAGATTGCCCAGTGTTTTTATATGGGGCGTTATATAAATAGATAGATAATTATTTGCTAGAGGGTTGCCTCAAAATGACTCAGTGATGGTCTTCCCATCATGGCCTAAATTGGCAAGAGTACTGGCTAGCTGAATAGATGATCACCTTCTTAAAAACTATTGAGATCAAAGGTTGGATGATCAAGTTTTGCATATATATGCGTAATATCTGTAAATGTTGGTGATTTCTAATTGATTTGACAGTTGTATTTAAATTATAAACTTGTGACCCAGTAGGCTGAATGCAGTTTACTCTCCAGAAATGCTAGCCCATCAGGGCTTAATATGCATCTTGCTTTTTCCTTCTTCCAGGGAGTTCAAGAAGAGGAGTGAGTGTGTTGAGCATCTGCCAGAAAGTGTGTACACAGTCCTAGATGCTTTTATTAGCCTGATTTTTATTTTTAAACCTGTGGCTTAACAAAGCCTTTCCCTTGCATTTAGTCATCTATGTGACTTTGCCATTAAGTTCTTCAACATGGTCTCTATCTTCTACACATATGGGCTATGTGCCTGCGCAGAGACCTCATTGGAATCTAAGAAGCTCGATTTCTCCTGCTTTGGACGGGAACTCTGCCCCTAGCCGCTATATACGGCTGCACGACTCCTCATCCCCTCAGTCTTTTTTCGTCCACGCTTCAGCGCACATAGTGGAATCTTCAGCTCAGCAATGAGTAGGATCACGCTATCCCTAGTTGGTTTTTCTCCTGTTTCTCCTTTCCTAAATTCTTTTTCTTGGTTTTCGTGTACTGGCATTTTTTCTTTGGTGTTTTGTTTTAATGGTTTCCCTTTAGCGTGGTGGCCTGCCGGCCTTCGGTGTGTATGCCGGGCACAAAGAACTTAAGAAGTGTGTCCACTGCAGATTGAAGATCCCTTCGCCCGATACGCACATCTTTTTGTTCTTGGGGGAGTCTTACATTGTCAAGACCTGTCCGCACTGCCAGATGTTTACTAAACAGGCTCACAGGAATAGAGTTCTAGCTTGCACACAGCCCTGTGGGAGCTGGCTCTCCGTTTTTTGGAAGCCTTGTCTTTGAAAAGGTAATTGAGAATGGCTGCATCGATACCGTTGGACCATGCGTCATCTGCTATTGCGGAGACTGGAGATCAGGCCCTGATACTGGTATTGATGCCCTCGAATGCTTGGCCTTCGATGGATTCGAGTGAAAGGGCGCACTCAGATGAGCTCCCTTTGTATCAACCCCCTATGGTACCGAAGGCCTCTCTGAATTCATCGGGATCAGCACTGAAGGTCAAGAAGAAGACGTTTAAACTACATAGACAACTGCCAGCTGGTCAGTATCTGCCTCCGATTGCCAAAAAGAAGAAACCGGAAGACGTCTCAGTATCAGAAGCTCTGGCACTTAAGAAGACTAAGACAGCCTCAGATCGTCCGACACAGAAATCATCTATATCAACGCACCCTAATTCACCTGTAGCAGCTGAGGCTTTCGAATTGGTCGTGACGGAAGAGCCGGCATATGCTTTGTCTGAGGAAGAAGCCTACTCTCTGCTCAAGCTTGCTGAAGGTGATTTGTGGTTGCCTAGACGTAGATCGCCCCCTTGACAGTATCAAGAGGAGCGCTCCTCAACTTATTGGCAGGATCTTTCCTGGGATCATCAGGATTAATATCGTACACCGAAGTATCGTTTCCCCTGTTAGAGGCTGAGCCTCCCTATGGCACTTGGCACCGAGACTCTGGTTCCTACAATCGATACCAGGCAGACTATAGGTTGGACTACTCGGTCTATGCCCGGCCCCATTATAGGTCCCACTATCTGGAAGAGCCTGGGCACAGATAGCCCATGGTAATGAGGGCTTGGCGTGAGCCCCCCTTGCATTCTGAAGGGTGACTGTGTTCCCACTTGCCACATCGTTCCCTGCAGGATCGAGCTGACCATGGTGAGGCACTTCCCTCAATACCACCGCTACATCAAGATATTATACCAACGTGGGGGTTGTTGTTGGATCCCCCAGCTTCGGTACCGGACACTCCCAATGACACACCGGGCTCCCCTTTGGGTTCGATGCCAGTGTCAGTCCCTCTGGACCCTTTGTCTGACAGTGTTGCTAGCTCTCAGGACTCTGAGGTTGTATCCCTGGGGTTACAATATCCAATCTGACTCTAAGCCGGTCTCCCCATCAGAGGATCTCAAGCTGTACATGGCCTATGTGGCCCGTATGGCTTTGGCCTTGGGTGTGAAGTTGGGTAGCCAGCAGAGCTGGACCCCTTGTTTAGCTTGATTGACTCGGAGGCCAAGGTGCCTGCTGCCTTGCCCTTCAACCCAGCCTTATTAAAGGTTGTGAAAGTCCACTGGAAGAAACCTAATACGCTATCTCAACCAAAGAGACATCTGGAGAACTTCTACAGAGTGCAGTTCCAGGACGACACGACCTTTTTGAAAAGCCACCCCACTTCGAACTCTATCGTCATGGAGGCGTCCTTACAGAGGACCAGGGGTCATAGCCAGTTAGCACCGAGCGATAAGGAAGGTAAGAAATTGGACTTCTTTGGGAGAAAACTTTATTTTGCTGCAGCCTTACACTTGCATGTGGTCAATTATCAGGCCTATAATGCCTGATATAACCACTTTCTGTGGGAATAAGTGGTTCCTTTCCTGGATCTCTTCCCACAGGACAAAAGGGATTCTGCAAAGGCTTTTTTCAAGGAAGCTATTCAAGTGTCTAAGCAAGATATTTACTCAGCCTGACATTCAATGGAGTGTGCTGTGGAGTGTGCTGCTAAGGTGATGGCCACATCTGTGGCTCTTAGAAGCCACACTTGGCTTCGATCATCCAGCCTGCACTATGAGGCCCGTGCCAAGTTGGTGGACCTGCCCTTTGAGGACTCTAGCCTCTTCTCTGAACAAACTGATGACATGCTCCAGAAAGTTCAGAAGCTGTGGAGCACTGCATGTTCAAAGTCATACACTTTGCCTACTTCGAAACCACATAAACCTGCACAGTGGTCGCCTCATCGGGCTCAGAGGGCCCCAGTCCACCATCAGTTGCCTTCGGAATGGTCCTTTTGGGGAAACAAGTTCCTACTCAGATACAAGTCAGGAGACTAGCCCAATAAGCCCACTTTCCAGAAACAGCACCCAAGTGTTGAAGAAACAATGACGCGCGGTGCTTTGGGATGCGCTTGGCCCCGTTTGTGGTGTGTTGGGACAAGGTGACTACGGACCAGTAGGTTTTGGACATGTTTCTTGGGGTTTGGACATATTTTATTCTCTTCAGGATCTGGGCCATCTAGACCGCTCACCCCCTCCTTGGGTATGGGAGACGGTGCGATAATGGACAGAGTTTTGGCACCTAAGTGTTGGTACTCCTTTCCAAACACCTCCAGCCAGCAGGATTGTTACAACAGATGCGTCGGAGCTTGACTGGGGAGCTCACCTGCATGGGTTTCATCTGAGTGGACACTGGTCACCTGCAGAGCGGACTCGGCACATCAACTATTTGGAGCTCTTGGCCATTTTCAATGCTCTCAAAAGCTTCCTGACCCTACTGGGGGGGTCGTTCAATGCTGATACAGACAGACAATACAACGGCAAAAGCCTATATCAATCGCCAGGGAGGCACGGCCTTAAGGAGCTTTTTGTTTCTGGCTTTGGACCTGTGGCATTGGTGCCTGGCACACAGGGTATCGCCTCAGGCAGTCCATATACATGGTTTGCTGAATGTTCAGGCAGACACTCTGAGCAGGATGACTGTGGTCTCCCATGAGTGGGAGCTACATCAGGGTGTTCTGAGGGACATATTGGTAAATTGGGGGGTTCCAACTCTGGACCTGTTTGCTTCCCTGGACAATACACAGTATGCCCTGTACTGGTCCAGGCGAGGAGAGGACAAGGGTTCTCTGGGAGATGCCTTTGTCCGGTCTTGGATGGGCCCTCTTCTATATGTGTTCCCTCCATTTCCTCTCATCCTGAGGATCTTGCGCAAACTGAGGGTGGATCGGGCCAGGGCAATCCCGATAGCCCCATGGCCTTCGTTTCCGAACCCTGAAGCACATGGCGCTTCAGGAGGGCTTCGTTTCTGACCCTGAAGCACATGGCACTGGACTGGCGATGCCTACCTGTTGTCTCAGGAAAAGGGACGGGTGCTACACTCGGTCTGTTCAGTCCCTCCATTTGACTGCATGGCGAGTCCTGCTGACTTCCCCTTGAGACTGAAGGAGGTTTTGGTGGCTGCTAGGAAGCAGTCCACAAGAAAGTTATGTGACTACAAATGGACTCGCTTCACGTCCTTTGCTTCCCTGAATGGGTTTGATGTGTTTAATCCGTCTATACAAGACATTTGTACCTATCTATCGTCCCTTAAGGATTCTGGGTTGAAACTGACATCCGTTAAGGTATATTTGGCTGCCATTGTGACTGGCCTTCTTGGTTTAAAAATCCTGTGGTTAAAAGTTTCCTGAAAGGTCTGACACACTTGTTCCTGGACGATCCAGTCATGTCACCGGCCTGGGACCTATCTGTGGTATTGGCTGGTCTTCTACAGCCACCCTTTGAGCCTTTAGTGTCTATTGACCCTCGTCTCTTGACCTGGAAGGTCACCTTTTTGGTGGCCATCACTTCCCCCAGGAGGGTGAATGAGTTGAGGGCCCTGAGGGCCAACCAACTGTACCTGCAGTCCCATAAAGTTGTACTTGGGACGGATGTCAAATTCCTTCCAAAGGTGGTATCCATGTTTCACCACTTGTCCCCACTCACTTTACCCGTGTTCTTTCCAAATCCTTCATCAGATGCGGAGAAACAGCTACACCATTTGGATGTTCGAAGGGCCCTGTCCTTCTACATTCAGAGATCTGCTGAGTGGAGAAAGTCTCCCTCCTTGTTTGTTCTATACAATGGGCCACGTAAAGGGCTCCAAGTCTCGGTCCAATCTATGTCCAGGTGGATAGTCTCCACTATTGAACTTTGTTATCAGTTGGCCCATAAGCAGTTGCCTGCTACTCTGAAGGCACATTCTGTTAGGTCCGTGGCGGCCTCTGTGGCCTTTGACTGTGCAGTCCCGTTGGACACTATATGTCAGGCAGCTACTTGGGCTTCACTTCATTCATTCATTCAGCATTATGCTATTGATGTTAGGGCACGTAATGATGCTGTATTTGGCAGGAGTGTCTTGCAGTCTATTTTCGCTTGTCCTGAAATAAATTCTTTCTGGCTGTTTACCTGTTGCTTCTGTTTCTTCCCTCCTCCTTGGATGCTTGCTTGTTGTGCGCCCATATGTGTAGAAGACAGAGACCACGTCTAAGAACTTCAGGTTACTCACCTGTAACATTGGTTCTTCTAGTGGTCATCTGTACTTCTACATGCCCTCCTGTCCTCCCTGCAGGGTTCACTGAAGCTGGACTCTGTGACTGAGGGGATGAGGAGTGGCGCAGCCATATATAGCGGCTGGGGGTGGAGTTCCCACCCAAAGCAGGAGAAATCGAGCTTCTTAGATTCCGATGAGGTCTCTTTGCAGGCGCATAGCCCATATGTGTAGAAGTACAGATGACCACTAGAAGAACCAATGTTACAGATGAGTAACCTGTAGTTATAATAGGTTGTATTTTTGCTGTTGCAGTCTTCTCCACAGCAACATGTGCTTCAATGCAACAATCTTATATGTTCTTTCTGTGGTAGTTCATAAAATTTGAAAAGAATGGTTAGAATCGGTGTTCTCTCTAAGGCTTTCTCATGTGCACACGCTGACAAATTTTTTGAGGTCTGCTCAGTTAATGTTAGATCTGGTTCAGGTTGAACCAGGAAGACCCCATTCTGAGTGCATGTGGGCACACGCTGCATTGATATTGCCGCCTAGAACAAAACTCATTCTGCACACAGATATTGATGAAATTCTTCTATAGTTCTATTTTCTTTGGTTTTTGTTGGATATTTTGTCCAATATTGTTTGGGTTGTTTGCATAGGAATTGTGCAGCTAATGAATTATGCAAAGAATAGATGTGAATTCATTTAAATGCTGCCAATGATTCTCCTACTTGTTTTCAATACTATAATAAATGTTCCTTTGTGTGTGTGTTGCTCTTGTGGCCATTTGATCCTTTCAGTGCATGTTTTTACTCCCCCCCATCCCCCCCACCCCAAATCTATACAAACTATGAATGTTTTCTTTACAGCCCATGCCACTGTTGCTTGTAGTGAATAATTTCCACATCTTTTTAAATGCAGTTTTTAAATATAAATTTTGCTTTTAATCTAACAGAAGAATTGTTCCCATTTTACAGGGTGGGGACTGAGGGGGAAGGAGGGAGGGAGAGCAAGAGACTCACTTGCACACGGAGTGTTCCAGCTAGCATGGAAACAACTGTGAGCTGTGCTTCCTGCTTCCATGCATCTTTTGTGTCACTTTTGAAAAGGGACCTTTCCTTCTCCTTCATAGGGAAATGTAGCTTCCTTCTCAGACACTACAGAAGTGAGACAGGAAGCTTGATTCACTCATACTTCACATTTCAGAGCTTGTTAATGTGTGAATGTACCCTGCGGTCACACTAGGCATTAAGCATATGCTAAGTAGCTGCATGCCCGCTCTTTCTTTGTTAGATTGCACAGGGGGAGAGATGGGCAACAGGAAGGTGCTCTAACCCTTTCTTGCCACTGTGGTCCAATGGGTGGCAGTGCTAGATTTTCTTTCTGGTCAAACAGCAACTATTGGGGGGGGGGATTCTGATCAGGACTATGGCTTAAAGCCTTGTTCCCCTTTTGCTAAGGTCCTGATCCAGAATAGGCCCTGGTGTGTGTTATTTAACAAAGGCAAAACAAACATGCAGCTTTATAGTCCATATTTAAAGCAGGACTTGACAAACGCAGGTTGGAGGGAGGCATGGTGCCTAGAAATTTAACTGTGGTTCTTGGACTGGAATATTCAGAGGTAGGCTATCCTAGTCCTTGGCAGATGTAATAAAATCCATTTTTGACCCAGGCAGCCCTGTTTCTCTCCTAAGTATGTTACTTGTTTTTACTTGTTAAAAAAAGAAGCCCAGATTATGCCCCCCCCCCCGGTGGTCCCTCTAAATTTTTTTCATCTGTGTGCGGAATGAATTTTGTTCTGGGCAGCAGTATCAAGGCAGTGTGTGCAAACATGCATTCAGAGTGGGGCCTTCTTGATTCAACCTGAGTGGGATTTAAAAGTAACTGAGCAGACATCAAACAACTTGTGCACACGCCTTAGAGGGAACAGTGCCCCCCCCCCTGGTCCATCACTAAGTGGTAATTTTATCAAGCATCTATTGTCTGGCTTCTAAATCTAAAGAGAATTGGTCAAGGCCTGGTTTAAAGTAACAATTGGTCCTGAATCTTTGGCTCAGTAGTTTAGTGTTGATTGATCCAGACTGAATGCTCTTACCACCGCCGTAGAGTGAGTATGTATGTATTTAACTTCTATACCGCTCAAACTTTCATCTCTGGGTGGTTAAGGAGTTTTCCATAACTGTTACAGGAGTTTTCACAACTCCTGTAATTTGGTGTTAAAGTACTGCTGAAATATTCAGCAATAGTTTGCTGCTCAGATAGCTGGAAAGAAAGCAGGTAAATACAGATAATCATTCTCAAATAGTAATGTAACTGGTTGTGTACAAATAACAGTGCAGCAATACTTGCTCACTGGATACATGCCCAGCTCTGATGAGTTGCGACTTGTTAAACGGTTATCTGTATTTGTAACGTGAGAGTAGTAGAGTGTAACTACTGCTATCCTGTTGAGCAGAAATAATTGTGAAAGTGCCCTTTTCAAAGGCAGCATACTCCATGCCACTTACTCAAGGTAAAAGGAAATATGGAACAGTCACTGCTTTTATTCTCAATGTGGATATGATGCTGAGATGAATAACACAGTAGCTTAATCTGACTGAAGTGGCTGTGTAAACTACTAGTGTTTTGAAAAGAGAAATGTGAGCATACATTTTAATGCCTCTTGAAAGCCACCTGCTGGATTAATTCTTAGTTGAGATTGGTCATTCTGATGTAGAACATGGTCATATTGACTGGTTCTTGGTATGCTTCTCAGTGTTGGTTAAGTGAGATAGCAATAGAGGTATAAAGACAGATTTAAAATCTTTGTCAATTATACAAAGTTTAGAATAGCATTTTCCATTTATTTCTGCCTCCAGGCATCATTTGCATGAGTAGTGAGTGAGTGCATTTGTACCACTGGCATACTGATTGACGTACTATCGGTATAGGCACTCTTTCTGAAGCTAAACTTGAACCTTGTTCTGAGCAGTTGTGATGACTCAGTAGAAATGTGATAGTCTTCTAATGTAGCAAAACTTTAAAGTTTGTGAACTGGGGAATGAAGAAAAAGCTGAGGCCTGTGGAAGAATTGCAGTGCCTAAACACGAACACCATTCCAATTTTTTAAAAAAAGTTAGTTCCATTCCCTTTTCTGCCACCACTGCATGTATTGCTTGGATTAGGTTTTGTTATGTTCTGCTGAATAAAGGTAGGGCTTCTATTACAAATGGATTGTGAAGCCCTTTCTGTTGGAATTTGTGCTTAACTAGTTATTCTTTCTGTGGCAAAGAACAAACAAATTCATCATTCTCTATTTTTCCCTCTGAGAGAGTCTATTGCAAAGGACAGACTACTCTGTGTGAAAATAATTTCATTATTTTTCCAGTGGAAGCTCTGCTCTCTTGTGGTGTGTCGCACTTTTTCCACGGAGTGTAACTTGTCAAATTCTAATTCTATTACCTTTGTCTGCACCTTTTTGTGCTCATAAAAGTGTTGCAGCTCAGCATAACCAGAATAAAGCTTCATCAATCCTTAAGAAGTAGCTTGTGACTGGAGGAACAGATGGACAAAATTCTCTTCACACTGATGAACCCCACCCCCAAAGTCTTCCTGAGAAGTTATAACTGTAAGAGTTCCTTTGTAGTGCAATGCATTTCTTTTGTACCCAAAGCACAAGGCATTTTTGTTGAGTCATCCTACAAATATTTTGTATTCCAGAATCTGCCAAGACTTGTCTCCTACTCTTCATTGGCGTACTTATATGGGATAGGATAACACATTTAAGCCATTACATTTTTGTGTGTGTTGCTTGCACATGTAGTTTGAAAAGGCAATAAAGCACATTTATCTGTGAGTTTCAGAATAATTAAGTGCTGTTCATAATTTTGTACCTTCATCCTTCCATCAGCGTGACTGATGTGGGAGAAGAATAGGTTCAGAATCACCAAGAAGGATATTTATCTGCAAACCTGGAGAATGGGCCTAGATAATGATTAGAAGGCCACAGATGTAGTTTCATCTTGCTTTAGCTTGGGCAGTGGCTGAATGCAAAAAGAGCCCTATATATATGCCATTCTGAATTTCTTGGAGGAAGGATGACATATAACATATGACATATTGAAGACTTTTCTTTTTTGCCAGGCTTTTGCCCTGTAGTTTACCTATTTGGTTTTTTATTTTTTGTTAGTTAGTTTAGTTTTTAATTTAGAATGTAATTTTAATGCTGTCTTGCTTTGCATGTTTTTGTACACCGCCTAGAGGCTTCAGAGTGGGCGGTATATTAAATGTTTCAAATAAATAAATAAAATATGATAAATAAATAATTACATATCCATACTCAGGGTCAAAAATATGATGCAAATAAAATTCAATTCAAGCCGTGAATCTTAGTTTAGTCAGGGCTTCTTCCCACAACCTCTTGAATACTAAGCATATGCAACACAACTAGAGTTCTCTGAGGGAGGGCAGGATGCCTCCTTGTCTTAAGGAGGCAATTATTAGACCTCTTCTTAATAATAAGAGGTCTCTTAAGAAGAGCATTAGATCCCTCAGAGTTGAATAACTATAGGCCTGTTTTCAACCTCCCATGGCTGGGCAAGGTAATTGAGAAGGTGGTGGCCTCTCAGCTCCAGGCAATCTTGGAGGAAACTGGTTTTCGGGCAGTGGGGTGGAGACTGCCTTGGTCAGCCTGATGGATGATCTCCAATTGGCAGTTGACAGAGGAAGTGTGACTCTGTTGGTACTTTTGGATCTCTCGGATTTCAATACTATTGACCATAGTATCCTTCTGGAATGTCTGAGGGTGTTGAGGGTGGGAGGCACTGTTTTACAGTGGTTCTGCTCCTACCTCTCGGACAGATTCCAGATTGTGTTGATTGGAGACTGTTGCTCTTCAAAATCTGAGCTTAAGTATGGTGTCACTCAAGGTTCCATACTTTCTCCAATGCTCTTTAACATCTACATGAAACTGCTGGGAGAGATCATCACGGGATTTGGAACAGGGTGTTATCAGTATGCTGATGACACCCAAATCTACAGGAGATGGCATAACTTCCCTAAATGCTTGCCTGGAAGCAGTAATGGGCTGGATGAGGGAGAATAAACTGAAACTGAATCCAGATAAGATGGAGGTACTTATTGTGCGGGCTCAGAACTCTAGAGACAATTTTGATCTGCCTGTTCTAAATGGGGTCACACTTCCCCAAAAGGAACAGGTTCGCAGTCTGGGAGTACTTCTGTATCCACACCTCTCCCTGGTTTCTCAGGTTGAGGTGGTGGCCAGGGGTGCTTTATATCAGCTCTGGCTGATACACCAGTTGCGTCCGTTAATTGAGATGAACGACCTCAAAACAGTGGTACATATGTTGGTATCCTCCAGACTTGACTTCTGCAATGCGCTCTACGTGGGGCTGCCTTTGTACATAGTCTGGAAGCTTCAGTTGGTACAGAACGCAGTGGCCAGGTTGGTTTCTGGGTCATCTCGGAGAGACCACATCACTCCTTTGTTGATAGAGTTACACTGGCTGCCATTAGGTTTCTGGGCAAAATACAAAGTGCTTGTCATAACTTATAAAGCCCTAAATGGCTTAGGCCTTAGGTATCTAAGAGAACGTCTTCAACATTATGATCCCCACCACCCATTGAGGTCGTCCGGAGAGGTCCGTGTCCAGTTGCCGCCAGCTCGGCTGGTGGCCACATGGGGACGGCCTTTCTCAGTTGCTGCCCCGAGACTGTGGAATGCGCTCACTACTGTAATACGATCCTCCGCATCTCTTACAATTTTTAGAAAGCATTTGAAAACCCACCTCTTCACCCAAGCTTTTTCTTTTTAAAAAATTTTTAAGGTTTTGAGTCATGGCTGATTTTTAAATTGTTAAATTGTTTTAAGTTTTTGTATATATTTTAACTTGATTTATACTATTGTTAACCGCCCAGAGATGAAAGTTTGGGGCAGTGTACAAATGTAATAAATAAATAACAGCAGATGACGTTAGCCCTTTAAATGTCCGCCTGCTGGCAATAATGGATTGGATATAGGATAATAAACTGAAGCTGAATCCAAGCAAGATGGAGGTGCTCATTGTTGGTCGTAATCTGTAAGATGGGGATAGAACTTCCTGTTCTGGACAAGGTTACACTCTCCCAGAAAGAACAGGTTTGTAGCTTGGGAGTGCTCTTGGACCTGGGTCTCACTGTGGTGCCTCAGGTTGAGGCTGTGGCCAGAAGTGCTTTTAACCAGCTGTGATTGATTTGACAACTGTGCCGATTGCTTGAGGAGAATGACCTAAAAACAACGGTACACCAGCTGATAACCTCCAGGTTGGACAACTGCAATGTGCTCTAAGTAGGGCTGCCTTTGTACATAGTTTGGAAACTTCAGTTAGTCCAAAATGCAGCAGCCAGATTGGTCTCTGGGTATCTCGGAGAGACCACATTATGCCTGTTCTTAAACAGTTGCACTGGCTGTTTATGGGCAAAGTACAAAGTGCTGGTTATCACCTTTAAAGCCTTGATGGCTTAGGTCTGGATTACTTGAGAGAGTGCTTTTTTCTGCAAGATGCCCACTGCTTATTAATATCATCAGGAGGGTACATCTTTGGGTGCCCCAGTTCATCTGATGGCAACCTGGGACCGGGCCTTCTCAGCTGTCGCTCCTAGGTTGTAGAATGCTCTCCCTGTGGATGTTTAGCTTGGCTTTAATGTTATCTAGTTTTAATTTTGATGAGTTTTAATCTGGTTTAAATTGATTTTTAAATTTTTTAAAATTGTTTTATCATGTGTGTTTGCTTTTAATGTAAACTGCCAAGAGGAACTTTAGGAAGGGTAGAATATAAAATGAATGAATGAACTAGTTATCCACTCACCCTCAGTAACAACTGACCTGGTCAAAAGGCATGTGTACTGGGTAAGCTTAAGCTCCATCACTTCATTATGAATTAAAATAATAGAATTTTAAAACTGGAAAGGACTTTGGAGATTTTCTAGTCCAACCCTCTGCTCAGCACAGGAAACTCCTATTATCACTGATAGATAAGAACAGCCCTTCTGGATCAGGACCAAGGCCTATCTAGCCCAGCATCCTGATTCACACAGTGGCCCACCCAATTTCCCAGATAAGCCCACAGGCAAGAGATAAGGGCATGCCCTCTCTCCTGCTGTTGCTCCCCTGCAACTGGTATTTAGAGGCATCTTGCCTCTGAGGCTGGAGGTGGCCTATAGCCACAAGACTAGTAGCCATTGATAGACCTGTCCTCCATGAATTTGTCCAAGCCCCTTTTAAAGCCATCCAAGCTAGGGGCTATCAACACATCCCGTGGCAGAGAATTCCAGAGATTAATTATGTGCTGTTTTAAAAAGTACTTCCTTTCGTTGGTCCTAAATTTCCTGGTCTTCGGTTTCATGGGATGACCCTGATTCTAGTGTTGTGAGATAGGGAGAAAAATGTCTTTCTGTCCGCTTTATCTACTCCATGCATAATTTAATATACCTCTGTCATGTCTACCCATTGTTGCCTCTTTTCTAAAATAAAAAGCCCCAGATGCTGTAGCTGCCTTCCCTCATAAGGTGCTCCAGGCCCTTGATCATCTTGATTGCCCTCTTTTGCACCTTTTCCAGTTCTGCAATATCCTTCTTATGATAGGGTGACTAGAACTGTACACAGTACTCCAAATTTGGCTGCACCATAGATTTGTATAAGGGCATGGGAATATTAGCATTTTTATTTTCAATCTCCTTCCTAATCATTCCTAGCATGGAATTTGCCTTTTTCACAGCTGCTGTGCACTGAGCCGACACTTTCAACGAGCTGTCCACCACAAGCCCAAGATCTCTCTCCTGGTCAGTCACTGACAGCTCAGACCCCACCCTAACAGTGTATATGTGAAGTTGGGGGTTTTATTTTTGTTTTTTGTTTTGGCCTCAATATCCATCACTTTACACTTGCTTACAATGAACTGCATTTGCCATTTTGTCACCCACTCCCCCAGTTTGGAGAAATCTTTTTGTAGCTCCTCACAATCTGTTGTGGATTTCACTACCCTAAACAGTTTGGTGTCATCTGCAAATCTGGGCACTTCACTGCATACCCCAACTTCTAGATCATTTATGAACAAATTAAAGAGCATTGGTCCCAGTACAGATCCTTGGGGGACCCCACTTCTTACTTCCCTTCATTGTGAAAACTTTGTTTCTTACTACCCTCAGTTTCCTGTCCTTCAACCACTTACTGATCCACACATGAACCTGTCCCCTTATCCCATGACTGCTAGGTTTATTCAAGTGCCTTTGCTGAGGCAGCTTTTTGGAAGTCTGAGTATACTGTGTTGACCAGATTACCTTTATCCACATGCCTGTTGACACTCTCAAGGAATTCCAAAAGTTTAGTGAGGCAAGACTTGCCCTTGCAGAAGCCATGCTGGTTCTTCCTTCAAAGCCTTTTCTTCTATATGTTTAGCAATTTTGTCCTTGAGTATGCTTTCCATCAGTTTACCCGGCACCAAAGTTAAGCTAACTGGCCTGTAGTTTCCTGCATCGCCCCTGGATCCCTTTTTGAAAATTTGAGTTGCATTAGCTACTTTCCAGTCCTCTGGTATAGAACAAGTGACATATTTTTGCTAGGAGATCAGCAATTTCCCATTTGAGTTCCTTCAGAACTCTTGTGTGGATGCCGTCTGGCCCTGGCAATTTGTTCATTTTTAGTTTTTCAATTCAGTTTAGAACATCATCTCAAACTGGCCCAGTTCTTCAGCTTCTAAGCCTGAGAATCTCATTTCCAGAGCAGTTATACGGTCAATATCTTCCACCATGAAGACAGTTGCAAAGAACTCATTCAGCTTCTCTATAATCTCTTTATCCTCCTTAAAGGTAAAGTGTGCTATCGAGTTGGTGGCGACTCCTGGCGACCACAGAGCCCTGTGGTTGTCTTTGGTAGGATACAGGAGGGGTTTACCTTTGCCGCTTCCCGTGCAGTATGAGATGATGCCTTTCAGCATCTTCCTATATCGCTGCTGTCCAATATAGGTGCTTCCTATGGTCTGGGAAACACACCAGCGAAGATTTGAACTGGCAACCTCTGGCTTGCTATTCAAGCCATTTCCCTGCTGCGCTCCTTAATAATCCCTTTAACACCTTCGTTGTCTAAGGGTCCAACCGCCTCCCTGGCATGTTTTCTGGTTCTGATCTATTTAAATAAGTTTTGGTTATTCCTCTTGACACTTCTCGTTATATGCTACTCAAACTCTCTTTTTGCATCCCTTATTGTCTCCTTGCATTTTTGTTGCCAAAAGGCTATCCAGCATCTGTCTGGAAAACTTCTAGAGAAGAGAGGGAAAGACTGCATGAACTCTTACATTTAGTAAACTCTCCCTAGTAATTTCAATCTACTGATTCTAGGTCTGCCCTCAGGAGCAACAGAGAATTTCATTCATTGCTACCAACATGGTTTCTTGTGCTTATTTACTTTATTTTTTTATTTAAGAAAGCATGCTGTCTGGTAAAGCTCCTGGGAGATGAGTTGGAACGTTCAAAGGATGAGACAAGGTGGGAAGAACCTATGCCCCAGATCCTGGGCAACCCTGTGACACTGGGATTCTCCACACCAGGGGAACCTGAACCAGTACCTCAAGTACAGCCTGAGGACACAGTCCTGCTTCCAACATGTTCTCCAACCAGGGGCATAACTACCATTAGGCAAGGGGAGGCGGCTGCCTGGGGGCCCCCACGCCTCAAGGGGCCCCCAGAGGCAAGTCACATGAGGCAAGTCACATAACTATATATTGTGAAGTGTGTGTGTATCCGCGAGGGGCCCATTTTAAAATTTTGTCTCTGGGCCCACTCCAGCCTTGTTACGCCCCTGTCTCCAACTCAGAGGAGTTCCCTGACGATTTAGGTTTTGTTGATCTGCCTACCCCCCCCCCCCAAAAAAAATGTATTTATTTGTGAAGTTGCTCTGGAAATTTTGATTGCTACTGGTGCAACTGGAGAATAAATAAGTACAATTTATGTAGTCTTGCCACTGGGTTTTTTGGGGGGAAAGCAGGCAGGAGAATTAAAGCAAAAATATTTTCAAACAAATAACCAACATTGTCTAGTTGTATTACATATGAAATGAAAGTTATGGATTGCCATTCTGAGTGTGTTTTCAGCAGTTCCTATGAAGTGGCTTCTCTATCTTTTTAAAAAATGCAGACAGTCGCTTGACTAAACCGTCTAATCCACTCCATTTTCTGTCTCTGTCCCCTGTGTGTTGCTTCTGTTACTGTATGAATATGGAGCAGTTGAAGTCACTGACTTGGCCCTAGGCCACTTTGTGCTCTGTGTATAGCTTCTGTGAAGACCACTTTAATGAACAGTGTGATGATGTGATTCAGAGATAAGCAGAGATTCAGCTAGGATGAAAGGTATGTTTTTCTCCTGTCTTGCTTTCTTCACTGTGTCAAAACCCTGCCTAAATACGTGCTGTCTTCTCTTTTCCACTCTTTATCCACCTCTCCGCATTTCACCAGAATAATTTTTGTTCTTTCTAGTTTGACAGATTGATTCTGTTTTGATAGCTAAGGGTCTGTCTTCATTAAGTAACATTCATTGCATGGAGAGAAGTCTTGCTCAACAGCTTTGTCAGTTAAGGTCAGTAGAATATCCTAGTGTAACATAAATACAAGTTGCTTAAAGCCCTTTTGTGAGGCAGGATAGCGACACTCAAATACCTTGCTATGAAGGTATAATGTTTATAAAAGATTGCATTGCAATTCAGCTGATGAGATTCACACACACACACACACACACACACACACACACACACAGTGTGGTGTGTGTGTGCGTGTGTTTGGAGGACATTTCTTAGTAGGCTTGTGAAAAAAATGATTTATATGGATGTCAAGAAGACAAAAAACTCAAATGACAAAGTCCAATTTTATGAATAGGACATAATGAATACATTACATTTTCATATATTAAAGAATTTAAAGTTTGTTTTTATCTATAGCACCAGGTTCATAAAACCTTGCATTTTATGTGGCATGTGATGAAACACAAACTTAAATGGCAATTTCATTTTCCCCATGAGAATATTTGGTGTACAGTTTTTAAAACAGATAAATCAATATACCCTGAGGAATAAGAAGCAAAACTATTAAAAGCTTGAGAGATACATCATCGTTTCCATTGGACTGAAAATTATTAGGGAAGTGTCACATGGCTTAATCTTGTTACTATTCTCCCTGCCTTTGTTAGTGGTTTGAATGGTTTCATAGTTGTTTTTTCTTTAGTGATTGTATTCTGGCTAACAATTAATAGTTAAGACTAGTAACTGGGATATTACTAGTCTGATCTTTTCATGTAGAGCATTACATTCTATCCTATCATAGGATAGAGGGTTCAAAATGATAAAAATGTGTTTTGGCTTTTTAAAAAATATCCAGAGTTCTATGAAAAAGTGGTTATTTTCATTGTATCTTACTGTTAAATTAAAATTACACATGTTGTTGATGAGAGCTTGTGTTGTGTAATGTATAGAGTATTGGCTTTAGACTGGATTCAAATCTCCACTCAGCTTTGAAACTCACTGTGTGACTAATCACGTGCTTGCAGCCTAACTTACCTCACAGGGTTGTTGTGATAATAAAATGTCAAGGTAGGCTATGTATGCTTCCCTGGGCTCCCTTCCATCAGGGCGCCCAAGGCAGTATACAGAGTATCCCTCTGTCATTTTATCCCCACAATAATCCTGTGAGGTGGACTAGGCTGTGAGAAAGTGAGAGGCTCAGGTGGGATATTATTCTATTCTTTCCCATGGCATGAGACTTTAATTAAGCCACATATACATCAAAATCTTTTCATATATATTATTTACATTTTTAATATGCTGACCACACTAGACTAATCTGTTGGAAATCATTATGTTAAACTACTAAAATTGTATTGCTGTGGATTATCTCATTTAAACAGAGGGCATGCTATTGACACAATTGGTTATTTATTATGACAGCTGTTTTAAGCTTCAGATAAAAACTGGTAACTATCTGCCTTGGTTTATTATGATTAAAGCTAATGATTTATCAGTCATTAAGACAGTGACTCAAAGCACAGTTAACTTGAAGAGGCCCTCTGAAATCAATGGAACTTTAAAGTATGTGTCTATATGATAGAAATCTGAGGACCAAACTACAGGTTTGGAGCAACTTTGTAGTTCTGTTCAGATATTACGTTGGTCATAGGTACAGGACAGGTGTCTGCACACACATTTGTGTTTTTTGTGTTACTGGAGCTGAAATTATTGTGGCACCAGACTTGCCCTCCAGAGGATCTTTGTTAAATGTGTTTATTCCAACTACAGGACCTCAGAAAAGCCCTGTAATGTTTTTCATCACTCCCTGGGCTGTGAGTGGGTAATTTGCTTAGGTTGGGAGTGGGTAATTTGGGGTTTAACTAAGACAGGATCCATCTCATCAGCCAAGCCCTTGCTAGGCAAGGCTGAGGGGGAAGCTAATTTATTCAATAAGGAAATTCGCACAAAATCCCTTCAGTATGAATGACTGTGCCTATGTTCAGTTTAAAAGTAAACTTGGGTAGAGGTCTCCTCAGATGCAGGGTACAGATTGGAGGTATACTAGTGTATGTGTGTCGAACATAGCGTGTGAATGACTACATGTGTACACTCTACGCAGACAATAATGCATTGAACATAATGTGTGAATAGGGCTTGTGCTTGTTAAACACTGCTTTTTCCATTTGCTTCTAAAGTGGTAATAGGGTCTGCTTCTTGTATTAATAGAAGTTCATAGAAGAGGTCAGCAAGACCTGCCGTCCTCTCTCATTGTCCCCTTGCTCAGCTGTTTTAAGCCACTTTCAGGATTTGAGCCAGGCTAGAGGAAATGGCAAAAAAGCAGTAGAGTAAGGTGAGGGAAAGCCACCTAATGGTGTAGTGGGAAAATGACTTGATTAGCAAGCCAGAGGTTGCCGGTTCGACTCCCCACTGGTATGTTTCCCAGATTATGGGAAACACCTGTATTGGGCAGCAGTGATATAGGAAGATACTGAAAGACATCATCTCATACTGTGAGGGAGGAGGCAATGGTAAACCCCTCCTGTATTCTACCAAAGACAACCACAGGGCTCTGTGGGCGCCAGGAATCAACATCGACTTGACAACACAATTTTTTTACCTTTACCTAAGGTGAGAGAAGAGGTAGTGTTCATTCCTCTTTCGCTTGTGTTCCTTTGGTATAAAATGTAGTCCCCATCATAGGTGAATGGGAAAGCATACATTTAACAAACCTGTGGTTGTCCCTAAAGTCTAAATTGACCCTAAAAGATTACTCCTTATACTATCCTTTATACCAGTGATTTAAAAAAACACAAAACTTTGATGGTAAAGTTCACAGTGGTATCTACACCTTTTGTCACATTGACGGGTGCCTCTTCCCAGAATGGAGAGTTCTGGTTGTGCATGCACTGCTTACATAAGCACAGCTGTCCTGTTCACAGAAGGACCTTCTGCTAGTAGTGCTGTGCCAAAGGTCTTGATGTTCCCCAGTGTCTCCTATCTTGTAATTTATATTCTGAACACAACCTACTGTGGCGTTTTGGTATAGTCATGGAGGTAAGGTTTGCTTACACACATTATCTTATATATATATATATATATATATATATATATATATATATATATATATATATATATATAATGGGGGTGGGGCTTTGAGATAGGTTTAAAATTAAAAGTTAGCCAACACAAACATCCTGTGCATGCATAATGAACTAGCTCTGGCAGTGAGAATAACCATCTGCTTGGTCAGTAGAGGAAAAAATCCATTTGCTATATTCCTTTTGACTTTCTAAAAAAGCTGGTTGTCCCATTTCTTGCGAAATTTGTTTGTTGTCCCATTTCTTGCGAGTGACATGCAGTATTACTGTCAGGCATTAGGAACAGGCCTTTCTGAACTCTTACATACCAGTTGCAAATTCTTCTGTAAAGAAGTTTTAAACTTGACAGAAAAACTCTTGAGATTTTGAGATGGAATTATGTGACTGTACTATCACAGTCTCCATAAGAGCCTACCTGAGCACTTCATTTCACTCTGGCTCTTCTCTGGGCCTATCTGCCATCAAATATATGGTGAGTGGATATCAAAGAGCAGGCTTTTTTGGTTGTGTTGCCCCAAATCCAGAAAAGCCTCCCAAAAGAGCCTGGACCCATCTCGGCTTGCTTTTTAACAAGCAGTGAGGACCATTCTGTTCCAGTGGGGTTTTCTGGGCTACTTTCAATACTTTATTTAGATTTAGATTTTTTAAATTTATAATTAGGTTTATATATCATAAAAAGTATCCATATTTTACTGCAAGAAATCTAAGCATAGTCTAATTACTGTTAAATCAGCTTGAGTATTACATAGAAAGACAGGATACATATGCAGGAATGTTTGTGGTTGCGGTGCCCTGCAAAGTTACGCTACTGCTGTGGGAGAGGAATCGCCTGAATGTATGTTGCACAAGGAGATCCCTATTTGCATATATACAGGGTTGTGTAAGCAGTGCAAGGAGTTCACTATTTGCATATATATTGGTTTGTGCAAAAGGTTGTGCAAGAGGCTGTACAAGTTGCAACATGTTCTTTTAGTACAAGGTCTAGTGGAATAGAGGTGAATTGCTTTGAGAGGCCGTGGAGGCCTCCGTTGTATAACGACTGTGCACAATGTCCTGAAGCTAGCTCAATAGTAATTAACGCAGAACAAGACTAGTCTGGATTCTGCCCAGTATAAATTGACAGCATTATGCATACTTGATGGACTACAGAACTTGATTTGCCCTTTCTATGGAAATGGAATCACATTCTTCCTATCTTTTGATGCCTTGGAACTACTGAGATGATTAAAGTGGGGAAAGCAAAATCCCGGTGTCTCTTAATTGTTATATTTTAGCCCTTGATCTTCTATGGATACTGGCGGATTCTGCAAAAGTTCTGTAAAAACTTCCAGTTGGTGTGAAAATGCAGAACCTAATTGTTCCTGCATGGTATGTAGAAATATACCATAAGGATCCTTGACTTCTGCCTTCTAGCACACATGACAATGTCTTCCTTTGTATTTGTGCTATACTTAGCATTACATAGCTGTCTGTCTGGGCTGCCTTTTCCTTGGGGATTGTTAAGTAGAAGCTATTGCCAGAAATAGTCACTACCACATAATGTAGTTCTCTGGCTAGTCCAATTATATATTAAGCTCAGATGAGAGACTAGAGAAGGTATGGGATCCATTCAGCTCCTGTTGTTTATGCCCATTTTTTGACAGCCTCCTACCCATGGAATAAATGACCTTTTGCTCAGAGAACACCAGCAAGGCTCTTCACTCGGTCATGAGTGCATTACATTTTCTTTAAAGCCCTTAATGAACAAAGCAGGAAATATGATTGCAAAATTAAAGCTGTAATCCCAAACACATTTAATCGAGAGCAAGTCCCCCCTGAACTTTGTGGGTTTTACTTTAAGTTGAGACACTTAAGATTGCACTGCACATCCGTTTATTTGTGGACCATACTGAGCAATGTGTGGAGGATGTTTGTCTGCAGGAAGTCTAAAAATACTATATAAAAGGTTTTTTGCTGCCCAGAGAGGCCTTAGAAGAAAAATAAAATGCACATTTACAGGTACATGCAATTTTGTCTGGCAAGAAGACCTGGAAATCTTCTTTTCTGCTTAAGTAGGAGAATAGTTTGCTGAAGCTGTAGATTTAAGATGTTTTGAAACTATGTTGAAAATTGCCTTTATCCAATAATGGTGTGCATTAGAGTCCAAGGCAAATTATAATTAAGGCACATGGGGACTTGAAATAATGTCATGTTAAGACTTGGTGGAAGAATTCTGTACCGAGGTATTTTTGCAATATATACAGCATTCTCTTCTCAGATATTTTCTTATCTGGAAATTATAGTAATTTTGCTGGATACACATGATGGAATGATTAATCAGCTTTTGCCATACTGGCCACAATGATAGATAAGCAGTAAATACTACCATGTATAGTAGTATAGTATAGTAATATACTACCAATACTACCATGTGTGCACTTATAGCATCAAATGAGTATGCTGATGATGTGGCTTTAATAGTAAATGACATTACATTGTTCTTGTGCTAATATTAGTGAAATCCAAGAGCTGCCTTATAGACTTGGCTTTGAAATGGCATGTAATCAATTGCCTCCCTTCTCTTTCCTTCTAGATATTGTAGAGCAGCGTGTCGGTGCTGTGTTTAGAGAGTAAGCTGATTAGCACTGTGCCAGGGGACTGGTGTAATGGGTTGCCATTCAGTCTACCCTGTGAAACCACACACACAAATTACCTCATCTCATTAGGTGATCGAAACTGTGATTTGAGCATTTCAAGATAATTTCATATCCTCAGTTGTAGAGAAACTATTCTAAAATCATAATTGTTTCATTTATTTGGGATAAGCTTGTGATGTCCTTGGCTACAATGAATGGTACAGCTGGAGAAATGTGACAGTTTGGGACTGTTGTTCCTCACCGGTTCTTGTTGCTTCTGCTGCCACTTGCCCAAGATGAATTGCACCATGCCCAACACTGCTGCTCTTCTCTTTTAGACTGTGCTCTTGCTGTACATGCAAAAGGAGCACATCCTTCCTCATGCTATCCAATATGCTTGCATGTGTAATATAAACATGTGCCGAAATAAATTGGTGGGGGGGGGGTGTCGCCTGGAATGGCAGGAGAAAACCATCTCCCTCCCTCCATTTTTTTAAAAGGGAGGAGGTCCCATACCATTTTTGAAACACCAGCCAGTTGGCAATCTAACTACACAGTGTATTTAATTTTGAGTCTTGGGGTCTAGTTTTTTTTCTTGGTTTTCTATGATTTTACAGACTTGACATAGGATCGGTGCACATCTGACCTTTGTGTCTACTTCGGAAACGTATCATAGTTTGTGGAGCAGCAGTTTTTAGAGCACTTTCAAATGTTACTCCTCTGGAGAGAAGCAAATTGCTCTGTTAGAACTTGCCTCAATTTGCAACAGATATAGACAGGAATGCCACATGCTCTCTAGGACCCCAGCCATCAGCATTGTTGATTTGAGGGGGTGAGTGTGTGTCTCCCCCCCCCACATTCTGTCTTGTTTCTCCCTGCCTCACTTCCCTCTTGCTTTTATTCATTCTCCTGGGCTCAGGACTGCTGCTACTACTATTTATTTACTGCTTTTCAGCAAAAGTGTATTTTTTAAAACATAAAAATAAATAAATAAGATGATAAAAGATGACATGTCTACTCAGGCGGACAATGATCTAGAAGATTTGGCAGACAAGCAGGCCTTGACCATACATGGGTTGGTTGCCTCAGTACTACGGAGTCATCACAGAAAAATTAAGACTGAATTAAGGGTTAGAGAAGAGACAACCAAAGGCAAATGGGCTTCACACAAAGCAAGCCAAAACAATACCAGACTGAAGCAAGTGGCTTGCATTGCAGACAACCGCTCAGTCAGTTCTTAACATTAAACTTGTTGGAATGTTCAGCCACTGCTGTTCAATGGTTCTTAGGGAACTCCTGTTGATGGAGGCAGTCCTTGCTGATATATTATTTGCGTTTTTGCAGTTAAGGCAAAAACTGATTGTGGCAGTCTTGGCTTAACAGAATAAGGTGGGTTTTTTTCATATTAATAATGGATAAGCCACAACAGGCAAATATATACAAGAGAGCTCTACCCTTGTATGAATCTTAAATGTACAATAATTTTAAATTGTACTGTTTTAACCTTTTTGTTATAATTTATTCTGTTTTAATTAATGATTTAATTTTTCTGTTATTTATTTTGTTTTAACTAATGTTTTAACTTTTTCTGTTTGTTTTGCTTTGTTGTAAACCACCTAGAGATGCAAGTTTTGGGCGGTATAAAAATTTAAGTAAAATAAATAAATAAATTGTTTTAAGGTTTTCATTTTTAATCTGTTTTATGTTGTTGTTAAACCACCCAGAGATGGAAGTTTGGGGTCTACAAATTTGAGAAATAAATAAATGTAATTGAGAGATAGTGCAGTTGGCAGCAAGTGAGGACTTGTATCCAAGGGTAGACTGCAAAGAATCTATTTTAACCTCTAAGTGGTTTTCTGGGGCTAAAGAGAGCCCAGGAATGTAGCTTGGAATCCAGCATTTAAATTTAAAAATATGTGCATGTTGCTATCTGGAGTATCTCTGCTCCTTTTAGGCCAGCCAAACCTGAAACTTTATTCGAGTGTGAGAAGATGCAGTGCCTTTGTGATTAGCTGGGAAAGGCAAGCTTGCTGAGGCTGGCAGTCTGTTTCTTCTTTCAGAAAAGCATGCCACTAAAGATGTGTGAAGAAAGTCTTGTCAAAATTCACAAGGAACAGAATTGAGACGATCTGCCAAATGTTGTGAGCTGCACTTCCTTGAGCAGCGGTTTAAGAATAAGTGATATATGCAGTATTGGTAAATGCTTGGAATGAGTAACAACATTGAGGATAAACATATGTCTTGTTTTGTTTGGGGTAATAAGTCCGTGCTGTGTAATGCTTACTCTGACAAAACCCTTGCATATTTTGGATATCTCTCTGTGTGTATATGGATGTCCGGCGAGGCCAGCTGTCCTTACCCCCGAGGACGGAGTGGTGAGGGGGCCCGAGGAGACAGGGATGGGTGGCAGCTGGGGAGAAGCGGAGGAAAGACTGCCAACGGGCAGGGACTCAGCTCCAGCAGAAGAGGGGCAGAGCCCTGAAAGAGCCGAAAGGGAGGCGTGCAAGGATAACATCAGCAGCACACATCCCGAATGGAGGGGTCTGAGCAGGAGGAGGGAGAAGGGAGAGAGACATTGGCAGCAGCTGTAAAGGGTAGACAATTACAGGGAATAAAGAGGGGCGTTGGCCTCATAATTGGGGGCAGGCGATGCGTAGCTTGTGAGGAGGCATATAATGAGCCGGCTGGAGATGAGAGACTGGCTGGTGGCAAGTGTCAGGGGCCCCCTGAGAGGAGCGGACACAAGGAGCAAGCAGCCTGGGACAGAGGAGGAACAGGGTGACACCCCCTCCCTGTCCCTGCTCTGACGCCAGACCCAGTCAGTAAAGTAAAGTAAAGGGGACAGGGACTTGTAGCTGGACAATGGATATGTGCCAATTGCACCCATTTAACAAGCATAGCATCTGTTTTTCCCAGTGAATTCCCGCAGTATACCAAACTGGTATCTAGTCAGGGTGTAGCAAGAGTGGGGCCTGGGTCAAAATGTGAAGATAAGCCCCTGCCCGCCTTCCGAGAAGCAGGAAGGAGGAGATCAAAGAGTAAGCCATTGCCCAGATGGAGACCTTCTCTCTCAGGAGTTCAGGAACATTCCCCACCCCACCCCTTCCCCCACTTCAGTTATAGCTATAGCCCTGTATCTAGTATTAAAGTGTATCCTCCAAATATCCCTAGTTTGATACATGTCTACTGACTTTGTTAGTATATACAAAGTTCTTAAGCTTTGAAGATTATAATATTTGGAAAACAGTTTGTCTATTGTGAAAAAAAATATAACTTATGCAGGCATGTTTTTTCTGAAGTGGCTATT
Source organism: Hemicordylus capensis (assembly GCF_027244095.1). Lineage (NCBI taxonomy): Eukaryota > Metazoa > Chordata > Lepidosauria > Squamata > Cordylidae > Hemicordylus > Hemicordylus capensis. Next base: position 59,565,220 of record NC_069661.1, read on the forward strand.
CTCTGTCTGAAACTGTTTTTCACATAACATAAAACAAATGTGCATAACTTTATTGGACTACTATTGCAAGATTTCTTGGTTGAAGTAAAGCTTCAGAAATATAGAGTAGTTTCTGTCTGATATATTGGGGCAAACTCCATTTTGTACAGTTGTAAGGATCTTTTAGTTTGGAATACATCACTTGTGAATGTGAACACAGGATCAAAAGAGGATGAGAGTTGCTTTGAATGTAGATTTAAAGAAGCAGGAAATATAAATATTACTTTGAAGGTCACTTAAGAAAATAGTCTGACAGTAGCTTGCAGGTCTGTGTTTTGTATTTTATGTAACACACACACACACACACACACACACACACACACACACACACACACACACACTCTTTGTATTCCCTTAATAGATATGCAGGTATCCCTTCTTCTGCGAGATGCATGTTTGACTAACCAAATTCTGTCTGTGTACATCTAGACAGTAAACTGGAAAGAGCAGGATAAGAAAGATCAGCCAAATACCTGTTAGTTCTGTGAGCCCCAAAGCTATGATAAAAACCCTAAGATGAGTTGAAACAACACTTAATTCATATTTAGAACTACAAAGAACTAAGCCTCAGCTTTATTCCTGCATTATGTTTGTGCGTGTGTGTTTGTTCCAGAAGCCCAGTTGACAAGTCATGTGTGCAATCGGAATTCTGCCGAATATTTAGCCCCAAGTAACCCCAAAGCAATGAAATTTGGATTAAAAGAGTTATTGGGAGTTGTTTCTAAGGTAAATAAAAAGCAAATACAGGTAAACTGAATGCTATCAATTGAGCATTGAGATGATTCTCAAATGGAAGAGCAGTAACAATAACAAGCAGAATTAGGACACAGTTCTTCTGTTGTTCAGAAACAAAAGATGAATGTATTATGCAGGATTGCAGAAAGGAGATAGATGAGTGTTCAATAATTGTTATGTATGAGTTGTGAGAGGACATCTCTTTACAATTTCTGTTGTAAAGTCTGGGGATCAGAACAGCTGATTCACAGTGACTGCCCATGATATCTTATTCTTTGTTGGCTTGTTCAAATATAATATGGGGTGGGGCTGAATTCTTATACCTTCCTAACTGCAGAAAAACGACAAGATACCACATTCTGCAATAATCCATGAGTAGATTGATGGTCTGGGATTCCTGTGCACCATTATCTTTACTAGCATGAACAAGGTTGGAGTCCCAGGAGGGCACCGAATTTAGCCACCTTGTTAAAACTAAGCAGGTCTTGGTTTGGTCAGTATCAGTCAGTGCAGACAATATTGAACTAGATGGATCAATGGTCTGGCAACTTCCTATGTTCCTATATCAAGGCACCTTCATGTGGTTCTCATAGTCTGAGAAGTTGTACTACACTCCCCTTCTGCTGAACTGATATTTCACCAAATATCAGAAACTACAGTGGATCAAAAGGCCCTTGAACAACAGCCAAGAAATTGAGTTGGAGTTGGATCAGGAGGGCCATACTAAATTGAAAATGCTTTTTATGTAAATGTTTCATTCATGGGAATGTACCTTTGGGTTCCTTCTCCATATTTTAATGCATAGGATTTGTGTCCACGCTGTGGATTTCAGCTGAAGTTGCTGACTTCAACTGCTAACTTGGCAAAGAGGCACCTTTTTAATGTGGTGATTCTCTTTATCCACCCCCAGCACAGTATCTCCTTAAAGGCAGGAGGAGTCACTCCGGCCGCGCTGCAAATGGGACCAAAATAACGCCCTCACGTCTGACGTCAGACATGGGGGGGGCATGTTTGGGGCTACACTCGCAGCCCATGATTGGTGGCAGCCTGGGTTCTTTGAACCCGTTCATCCAAGGATGACTCTGCCCCTGTTTTATAAGATACATTGCTACAGAAGAAAAGGTTTGGAAGTTCTCAGTAATTTATTACATGTTCTCAACATTTTTCAACATAGTGCTTTTCTACTTGCATTGAAGATACTACTTGCTTTTATAAGAATTAGCATAGGAAGAACATTCGGTGGTGGACTTAGCCACGGACCTTGGGGATTTGGCCCAGTCTCTCCAGAGCCCTGCCATTGCCCCACACCTGCCACGCAACTGCCCTGCCACGCAATGTAAATCTTTTTTGAAAAAAACATTTTTTCAACCGCCGCTGTGCGGTGGGGATGGTAGTAGAAATTGAGGGTAGGGTGTGGGCACTTGAGGAGAGACTGAGACAGGAGAGATGGAGATGATGGCAAGAGCTCCTTCCCTGCGCCCGCATGCTGCTCCAATGACAGGTCAGGCTATTTTCGGCCCATTTAGGTGCACGTGCACAGAGGCTTGAAATGGGATGAAAACAGTCTGACCTGTCATCTGAGCTGCAGGTGGGCTCATGGAAGGAGCTCTTGCTGCCTCTGCCTCCCCTCTAGTGTCCGCACACCCTGCCAGCCACCCCATCCCTGCCGTGCAGTGTCCATCCCAGCCTCGCATTGGCGGCTGAAAAAAAGTTTTTTAAAGAAATTTTAACTTGCCCCCAACCCCCACAAGCTCTCAAGTGGTGGGGGAGGGGTCCGAAGCCCTTCAAGTCCATTCTCCAAGATTACCTAGGTGCACCCCTGCTAACATTTGGACACTTGATAACAATTACGAAACAGGATTTGTGTGTTATGTAATAATAGTGTATTGCGTATGAATTGTGTTTGCAAGTTTACTGTATTTCATGTTCTGATTAGTATCTTAATCTATTTGATTATTTTCTATTATAATTCATACATGCTATATTGATCAAAATTACAGTTTTCTTATTTTTTATTTTTCATGAGTTGTGTTCATAGTTATTGAAAGCTCTCTGTATGATCTGAAGATATGTCCCCATGGCTGCATGACCCTTGGGGATAAATGTTTGGGTGGCATAGAATGCTTCCTGGGAAAGGGGAGGTCACTTAAATTTGCTCAGACTGCTGAGCCAGGAGTGGAGCTGAGTTAACTGAACTTTTTGGAATCATGGGTGCTTCTCCCTTTGCACTGGTGATTCATTAGATGAGGATGTTAGCCACTGTATTTGCTGTAAGGTGGCTACACATCTTACATCAGGATATGGAGAACTTCATCAGTAGGGATGTGCACAAATAGATTTTTTTGATTTAATTTGTGCACAAATTGAACCACCCCCGATTTGTTTTGTGTCCAAATCTGTTCCCCTGAATAACTCCAGATTCGATTTGGATTTGGACCACTTATAAAGGCCCTCGGGGCACCAAATTTGGGTGATAGGTAAGTCCCCATGGGTGCCACGTACCACCCAGATTTCAAGGCAGTGGGGCACTTGTTTGATTTTTAATGGTTTTTTTAAGCTTTTACTGATTTTGTATATTTCTGCCATAGGAAATAATGGGGAGTCGAAGTCGCCCTATCCTAATCCTAACATGGATCCCCAACTTTCATTAAAATAAAAAAACATACTAAGCCCTAGCCCTTGTAGAAGTGGAGTTATGGAACAAAATGTATGGTCACTATTTTTCAAGTGTTTGGATTCATTGGTGTATAATAACATTTCCTCAACATGAATCCCTATGAGGATGGGAATCTGGGGAAATTAATACGAAGAATCTGAATCTTGAATTGATTCGAATTGAATCTGGCGTGATTTGATTTGGACCTGAATCTAGGCAGTGGACCACAGGGGTGATTTGTTCCTTCTCCAAACTGTCCGAATCAACTATATTTGGGTACAAATTGATTTGGACCTGAATCAATTTGCACATCCCTATTCATCAGTGTTGGCAAGATGGAGAAGGTTAATTTTTAGGTTGGCACAAACCTGTTTGTCTTTGACCTGTACAGGCTTCTGTGTATCTCTCTGGTCTATGGTTGCCTCTTAGCACTAATGCACTTAACGAGACTGAAAAACAAAATTAAATTGCCAGGAAAGAAAACAGAGTTGTCGAGTTTAATCTTTTAAAAATTTTAAAGCTTAATTTCTTACAGAGTGTTAGGATTTACACACACAATGTGAGATTTCATTTAGTATTTGCTGTGGATCCAGTAGTGGAATAGTTAAAAGAAGGATTTTGAATATTTTCAGTCAAAGAATTAAAGCAGCTCACACACTGCAGAGGAACACCAAAGGAGGAAATAAATCCTCCTTAACCATGTTCTTGTAACCCCATGTTCTGCTCAGCTCCTCCTACCTATTCCAAGCAAATTAGTTGAGGTTCAGATAGCTACTTAGGTGAGCGCAGCAGCTTGTGAACTTGGTGGGATTTTTCTTAATTTTAACTTTGGAATGCAGGCTCCCATATTAAATCACAAACTGCTTGAAAATTCACTTCAGTTTCAAAAGTAGCTTGCTATGTGGGGTGGGAGATTGCTACTTGAGAAACTCCATTGGGTGTGCAGAACAAATTTTGCAGTTCTTAGGAATTTGATAATCAGTCAAAAGATTAATGCATCAGACAGCAAACAACTTTGAGAGGATGGTCTTGTCTCTTCTTTTTTTAAGCAGAATTGTTTTCAGGTCTTCCTTCCCAATCTTGTCTACCACACCATTAAACAATTTCGCAACTGCTAATCTAACACTGAAAACTTGTTTAAGTCTCAGATTTTATCAGATAAAAGAATCACCCAGTAATAGTACAAAAGGCAAAACTTGGATTGCTGATTTCTCTGTAAAAGCCTATATGATGTGGAGGTGGGAAGACTTGAGCAGGATATCCTTTTTCTGTTATTCCTTGGTGTTATAGTTGAAGGCTCCAGTTGCAGGATGAGAGAAGTGAAAACTATGATCTGAACTTTCTAAAAGCACTTTAGCTCATAGAACTAAGGAAGTATTTAGAATGTGCTCTTCTGTCAGTGTCATGTACACAAATATGGCATTGGGGAAAACAATAAACCATGCAAAGAACAGATAGACAGAATCAGGACATTGCATGATTCCACAATTTGGAAGGCAACCAATTCACTTCTTATGCTCTGCTTTTATTCACTCAAGAGTTCAAAGTGTCTTAGATATGGTTCCCTGTAGGTTACCCATGAAGAGAGACCTGCTTAACTTAAGCCTTTGAAGTGAAGTATATGCATTTAGACCATTTTCTTATTTCAAAAGCATACTTTCCAATTTCTACAAGCAATGAATATGTTTCTGCTAGAATATATATTAAATACAAAATGCACAGTGTTATCACAACAGTGGTATTTGAAGAACTGTGGATTAAAAAAAACAATTTTGAGATATTAAAAAAGAGATTCACAGCATATAAAGATGTTAATTTATAGAATAAAAGCTTTGACATGTAGTTTTGTAGGCAACACAAGTGCACATGTTGTTCGCTATTGTCATTGCATTTTACAATGCAAGAATCCTGTTGGAATGCAGGGATAAATTCAGTTTGTCCACCAATGAAATTAGTGTTGCTTTCCTTTACATTAAATCATTTTGAATACATACAATTGCTGTTATTTTCAGTCTATTGTGTCTGCTTCCTGTTGGTCAAAGGTTATTAGAATAGGGTGGTGTATAGTGAGATGGAAGGCTGACAGGAAGACTAAGGCCGTGCTTATTTTGGGGTAGACAGCTATTGAAATGGTCAGGAATTTGTGGCTATGCTAAAAACAAAAAAGAGGTAACTTTATTATTTAATTTCAAAAGCTTCTTATAAATAAATGTAGTCTTCTGTTAACATTTCAGGGGCAACTATATGAAACTTTATTTAAGGAAAATGTCTTCTATTTATTTTTAAGATTAATTTCTCCCCAGGAAACATTTTTGTGTGTTTTAGTGATGCATGTTAAAGTTTTTGTAATACTCAGGTATTCATTTTTTGATAACTTAGTGCTAGGTTGCCTTGGAACACTAAAACATTTACAAAAAATGTTGTATTCAATGTGTTTCGTGTTGCATGCAGAATTCTTAAAACATAATTTCTTGAAAAAATAGTCATTTGCATAAGGTGTGTTAAATATAAGCATGGAGAACTTTTGTAATTTTTTTCTAAGAGGAAATCTGTTATGGTCTCAGTGATTCCAAGAACATGCTAAACATCTTATGGCTTGTGGTGCTGAATTGTGTATTATCAAGCTTCCAAATGACATGATTGTTGTGTAGCTACAACTAACAATTCTTTTAGAGTAAATGTTGATTCATTGCACTGAAAGAGAATGTGGGGTGGCGGAGGGGGGTGGGGAGAGGACAGCAGAATAATCAAATACGAGGATCATAACTGAGCATTTCATCTCAAGTGCATTGCGTGTGTTTTTATCATTTTTTATTTCTTTGTAAAGCACGAAAAATCATTAGGCACCAAGTCCTGGCTGCTAGCTTAAAATCTAAAGAATTATAAGGAAAGCATTGTTTAATGAAATGTTAAAAGGAGTGCAATTAACTGATTAAAATATTATTTCAGATATTGCTCAGGCATGTGTACATAAAAAAGAATTGAAAAGGAAGAAATGTATATACTGTACTAGAATAAATCTTTGTGAATGTGAAGTGAGGCAGCTTTCCCACACTTTGAGGTGTGGTTGGAAGAGTCTGTTCTGTCTACTCCCTCCTCCCCCCCCCCCCGCCTGCCCCTGTCTCCTAAAGTAAAACCAGACCACAAACCAACTGTTTTTTGTGCATTTGTTCTGCGAATAGAAGTTTATGTGTGTAAAGGGATGAAGGGTATTTTGGATTTCCCCTTTTCTTTCTGCCTTAGGCAAACTGGATTATTTGAGACCTAAAGAATGCAGATTGCAGTAAAGCTTGCATGCTTTATTCAAAGAGAAGGATGTTTGAACTTAGAAGAATGCAATGAAATAGTTGTGGGACAGATGAAAATTTGGCACTGGTAAAGAGGATATGTGGAACAACTCTATTCAAGGGTACTAATATAAAAAGAAAGAGTGGAGTGGTTTTTGAAAGAAGGGTCAGAAAGCATCGGCTTGACCATTTAAACAGAGAAGCACTGGACTCCATGGTTGACGTAAAGATTAAATTAGTCATGAGTAGTCCCATTGAAGTTAATGGGACTTCTGACTACCCATTAGTCATTATTAACTTGTCCCATTAATTTCCATGGAACTACTCATGAGTAATTACATTACTATGTAATTGGGATGTCAGGCATTCAAAGGAACATGGTGGAGGCTTCTGAGCTGCTGTTTCAGTAATGTATCCAACATGACAAAATTGAGTGGGTGAAGCATGATGTGAAAGTAGCTTTAAAATCACTGGTCAAGGAAAGGAGATTAGTGAAAAATATATTTTCCTGAGATTGTCTGGTTAAAAGAACAGATATGGAGAAGAAGCAGGGAAAAGTGGCTTAAAGAATGGACAAGTAGTCTGATTCTGTATTGTCAACAGAGAAGAGGAAAAAATAGAAATAAAAAACTTAATGTGCATAATCAAGACACACACACAGAGTTGTCTACTTCTTGGCTTAAGAATAATTGGATAGGTGAGCACAGGACTCTATCTATCTATCTATCTATCTATCTATCTATCTATCTAAATGTTCTTATATACTGCCTCCAAATACTCTAGGTGGTGAACAACAATAATACCAATAACAATTAATTAAGATAATAATAATAATAATAAGAAGAAGAACAAATGCAATAAGAGCAAAAGGAGAAAAATCCACAACAAACAGCAAGTGCCACCTTTGTAAAGAAGCAGATGAAACAGAGGACCACCTAATCAGCTGTTGTAAAAAGATTGCACAGACTGACTACAAACAAAGGCATGACAAGGTAGCAGGGATGATACACTGGAACATCTGCAAAAAATACAAGCTACCTGTAGCCAAAAATGGGTGGGAACATAAAATGGAAAAAGTTGAAGAAAATGAAGATGTAAAAATATTATGGGACTTCCGACTACAAACAGACAAACATCTGCCACACAATACACCAGATATCACTGTAGTCGAGAAGAAAGAAAAACAAGTCAAAATAACTGACATAGCAATACCAGGGGATAGCAGAATAGAAGAAAAAGAAATAGAAAAAATCACCAAATACAAAGATCTACAAATTGAAATTGAAAGGCTGTGGCAGAAAAAGACCAAAATAATCCCAGTGGTCATTGGCGCCCTGGGTGCAGTTCCAAAACACCTTGAAGAGCACCTCAACACCACAGGGGCCACAGAAATCACCATCAGCCAATTACAAAAAGCAACTTTACTGGGAACAGCCTATATTCTGCGACGATATCTATAACAGCAACAACATTGACAATAAAATTCAGGCATCCCAGGTCCTTGGTAAGGACTTGATGTCTGGATAAAACAAACCAGTCAATAACACCTGTCTGACTGTGTAAACAAGAAATAATAATCATAATAATTCTCCAGGCTGATAACATTGCACACACTGAAGTTAAAAGAAAAACTGGAAGTGAATACATCAAGAGAGTTAGAAAAATCCTAATGTCCAAACAATGGCGGGAACACCATACAAGCCATAAACACCTGGGCTATACCTGTTATCAGATACACTGCAGAAATAATAGACTGGACCCAGGCAGAGCTAGAGACGCTAGATCGTAAGACCAGAAAAATGCTGCACCCCCACAGTGATGTAGATAGGCTATACCTCCCTCGCAGCTCTGGTGGAAGAGGAATGCTGCAAGTCCATTAAACAGTAGAGGAGGAGAAAAGAGGCCTTGAAGAATATATAAAGGACAGTGAAGAAGATGCACTTTAAATGGTCAATAACGCGAAACTATTCAACACCAATGACACAAAGCAGTCCTACAAGAAAGAACAAGTCAAGAACCGAGCAGAAAACTGGAAAAATAAGCCACCGCATGGTCAATATTTGCACAATATAAGTGGAAAATCAAACATCACCAAGACCTGGCAGTGGCTTAAGAATGGCAACTTGAAGAAAGAAACAGAGGGTTTAATACTGGCTGCACAAGAACAGGCACTAAGAACAAATGCAAAAAGAGCAAAAGTCGAAAAATCAACAACAAACAGCAAGTGCCGCCTTTGTAAAGAAGCAGATGAAACAGTGGACCACCTAATCAGCTGTTGTAAAAAGATTGCACAGACTGACTACAAAGAAAGGCCTGACAAGGTAGCAGGGATGATACACTGGAACATCTGAAGAGCACCTCAACACCATAGGCCACAGAAATCACCATCAGTCAGTTACAAAAAGCAACTTTACTGCGACGATATCTATAACAGCAACAATGCTGACAATAAAATTCAGGCATCCCAGGTCCTTGGGAAGGACTCGATGTCTGGATAAAACAAACCAGTCAATAACACCTGTCTGGCTGTGTAAACAACAACAACAATAATAATAAACAATGGCAAATGCCTGGCGAAACAGGTGGGTCTTAAGATGGGCAGCCAGGGAGGGGGATGAACGAATCTGGGGGTGGAGTGTTCCAAAGAACAGGGGCTGCCACAGAGAAGGCCCTCCTATAGGTCCAGGCACCATGCATTACATCAGGGCCTGGGACACTGAGGGCCAGCTGAAAAGACCTCACAGGCCGGGATACAACCAGCTGAGAGAAGAAATGTAAATGGTTATAGATACATCGTCTGGTAACTGAGTTTATAAAATGCTCCTCTACTACCAACTTTGGCCAAAACTCATAGCTTTCTAAGCCTGTGGCAGCCATGGAAAAAATAGAGTCCATCCTGATTTCCAAACATTTGGTAACAGTCTAGATTTCTGGCACACTAATGATGTGCCTTTCTGGCACATCAGAAAGGATGTGCTCTATATGACGAAATGTTGGAGCTGGAAGTTTGGTGAAGGGTAGTTTTAGCACATAGCTGTCACAGATTAAGATGAACATTGGAATCAGTCTTCATTGCAAGGACAAAATAGTTTATGTGAACTGCCTGGAGCCTTTGGAGTCAGGCAGTGTATAGATTAAATAAATAAATAAATATAATAAAATTGTGCGCAGATAACAGCAGCATAGGAACATTCTAACACAGAATGCTGTTACAAAGCTCAACAACCTATAGCTGGTATAATCCTTAAGTTGTGTATTTAAGTAAGATTTCTGATCGAGACACTTGTTTTCAATAAGAAATTAATATAAAACTAGTAGGTTTACCAGTTTGTGAAGTTTGCTTTTTACTTACACACTTATATATTAATAACTAAGGAGAAAACATCACAAAGTAGTAAATTCCGACTTTTCTTTTTTGTTCTGCCTTTTCCCCTTTCCCATGATTTTTCCCTATTTTTTCCAGTGTAGTTAAACAAATTCCATTTCAAATGGCCAAGCACAATGTACTTCAGTGCTGCTGTTCTGTTTTCAATGTTTTCTTTGTTTCTATAAGCAAGCTAAAGTTAGAACTGACCAACACAAGAGTAGCAAATGGTGACAATAGATTAAAAACAGGAAATTTTGGCCGTGTGTGTATTCTGAACAGATTATCAGGATGATAGTTGTTGAAGTGGAAACTTCCACTGAGTCTGTTTTTTCCTTATTTTCCTCTATGAGAAAAGATGGTGTTTCCTGGAAAACAAGTCTGGGTGTGTGTGAGTGCATATGTTTTTGTAACTGTAAGTAAAGGTGCACCAAATATTTTTCACACTTCATCCTTATTTATGAACATTTGCAAATGGAGTTAAGAGACTTAACGCAGATCAATTGATAACTATTATGGAACAAATAAATGCCTCTTGGAGAAATAGGCTTTTGGCCTGTCATTTTCTGGCGATGGTTCTCTGTCCAGCTGGCAACAATTTTCTATGACATACATTTGCCACTGTTATCGGCTAGTAGTATTTAAAACACATTGAGGTCATAAATGTTTAAACAACAAAATGTTCTCTGAAGGTTTTTTTTTTTTTTTGGTAAAGAATAGTGGCTGACATCCAGACTAATGAAGTACTGGTGCTGTGTGTTGCATATGCACTATAGGGCAGGGATAATTTTCATTGATGCCCCTGTCCCTCTGAAGCCTCTTGCGCCTCCTGAAAATATGTCCCTGAGGACTGTGCAAATCTCAGGGATACATTTTCAGGAGCTACCATCACTTCAGAAGGAAGGGGGCATCATCTCCGCCCTATAGTGTGCATGCAGCATCACAACACCAGTGGTTCATTAGCCTGGATGTCAGCTAACTGTTTTAATCAAGGGTAAGTCTGTACCTGTACAGTACCTGTACTAACTGCTTGTTAATATATTACTTTGGTTTCATGAGATTGAGTCTTTATTGTTGTAGAACTCATTGTGAACTCATTTCTTGATTTCTTACATTTGAGTTTTTCCAGAGAAGTAGCTGTGTTAATCTGTTGCACCAAAAGTAGCAAAGAGACTTGTGGCTTCTTAAAGACCAATGGATTTATTGTAGAAGCAGCTTTCGTGGACTACAGTCTTTTTCATTAGCTGATTGTATTTCACTGATGCCATAGGCATCCTAATCTTGTATTTCACTGTGACTGGCATCCTAATCCTAAATATTTTTTTTTGGCTAATGATGCAACATCCCTGCAGTGCTAACAATAATGATCATTAGCAATTTGAGTCATTATACTTTCATTACTCTTTTCTGACAAAATGACTAAAAAAGCCAACACTTATTGTGTTAAATTTCTATTGTAACGGCCAGTTGTTTTTATTATTATTATTATTATTATTATTATTATTATTAATTTGATTTCTATACCGCCCTTCCAGAAATGGCTCAGGGCAGTTTACATAGAGAAATAATAAATAAATAAGATGGATCCCTGTCCCCAAGGGCTGACAATCTAAAAAGAAACATAAGATAGACACCAGCAACAGTCACTGGAAGTACTGTGCTGGGGGTGGAGAGGGCCAGTTACTCTCCCCCTGCTAAATAAAGAGAATCACCACATTAAAAGGTGCCTCTTTGCCAAGTTAGCAGGGGATTAGCAGTTGATTCAGCAGTTTATTAGCAGTTAGCTGTTTATTCTTTTAAGCATTGTCTGGTAGGATAGGTCAGGTGTCCCAGCTGTGAAACACAATCAAAGCTGTTTAAATACAATAAGTACCTCTGAATGGATGAATGAAGAATAACTTTTTGTTTACATTCTGTTCATACACAAACATTTCAGTTTTGAGAAGCAGTTGCTGAAACATCTCTCTTTGCTTGGGAATGCAGTGTATCCTTCTGAAATACTTCTCAGTAAGGCAGTGCATGGCTTCCACCGGCAGCCAACACTGCAGTGTTAAAAATAGAACAAGCTTCAAGAATCCCAGATATTTTCAGATAACAAAGAGTGATTTATGTGGGCTCCCTTTTCAGTGGGACAAAACATAGAAGGGCCTTTGTACTATGATTAGCACACGTGCTGATGTCAGTTCTCTTGTCTAGTGTCGAGCTTTATTCTACTTCTCAATTGTGCTTTTGTGCTATAATCGAGAGAACCTTTGTGTCTGCCTTATTAGTGTGTAGTTTATGGAATTGCTTTTGTTTTTGAGTATAGTCTGTGCCAGTTTCAGTGAAAGTGACTCATTATGCTACTGAAATCAACATTCCCATTTTCACTGTGTGCAAAAAAAATATCTTGGGGATGGAAGGCGGTGGGGGGGCATACAAGCAGGTGTTAGTAGTCTAAAATCACTCAGATACTTGGTATTTTGTGGTATGCAGGGCTGAAAACAAGTTCTGTTTAGATTATCAATTTATGAAACCGGCCGCAATGAGAGCCTTATTTCAGTCTCAGTGTTGAATAGGGTCTCTGTTAGTACTGCAAATACAGAGGTGGTTTCAACCTATTAATTGCCAGCATTAGAAAGCAAACTTCTCAAGTGATCTGCATTTGGTGTGCCATGTGCACCTTGTTAACTCAGCTTATGAAGCAATTTTTTGTGCAGGGTTTTAGTCTGTGGTGGGTGGTTCTTCCTCACCAACCATTTACAGTTTTTTTTGAAGCTTCTAATGGAGGAACAGATACTTGGGAGTTGTTCCACTTTGTGAAATACCTAAAGCCAATAGTTTGGCTTCTGAAATAATGATTGATGTAATGGGTTTTTAGGCTTATTTGTGGACATCTATAAAACCCGTGCAATTGTTTATAGGTGTATGCAGCAGCACTAGTTAACTATGCACTAAGCAAAATAAATAGTTGCTTTCTAGGGAGCTGTTGGCCAGTAGCATCTTCAGTGTAGAATCAAAATTCAGCAAACAGAATCTGCCTCTTCATGCTTTGGGAGTGCAACTAAAAAAAAAAAAGTTTAAATCAAATAAGCCTTCTGTTGTATCTGTATCCATATCCAACTCAAGGAGGAAAGCTTTTAGAAAAGCTTATGAGTTTGGAAAACTGGGGTGTGACTGTTTCCCCCACCCTGTTGCCTCCATTTTGTGCACACTCTTGTGTCTAGCAAAATAGAATTTTTGTCCAAGAAAACAACTAGGAACTTCTGTTAAATGGAAATATTTCATCCGTACATAGTGCACTGGTTATTAAATCTATTTTCACTTTCTTTGTTTTAGCCAAAGGCCATTGCCTAATTTTTAAAAAATCAAATATGAGCTAAAAACAGGCGAAATGCATTACGTTAGAACAAGTTGCAGTCCAATAAAAAAAACCCCACAAAAAACCCCAGATAAGCACAACATAGGCAACAAGTGTAGTATCCTTCTGGACATTTAACATTCAAGTTCACACTGAAAATAATGTGAAGAACTTGAACCTTATTTTCTGTATGGCTAATTAAAATAGGGCCAATCTATTAGTCACAAAGTTAGTTTTGCCTTGCAGTAGAAAGCTAATCATAGGATCAGTTCACTACTGTTCTAGTTAATCCATTTGTTTTGAAATTAAAGGGTAAAGCTAGATCTGACCATATAAGTAGATTATGTAGATTATGACTGGAGATCCCCAGCGCATTATGATTCAGAATTAAGCTCAGCAAACTCAACTATTTTCTCAACAAAACAAAACAAAACCCTAGGAAATAGCTTAGTTAATTCCAAGCCCAGTTATACTATCATCCCCTGGTATAATCAAGAGTACAACTATCAGGGTCTAAATTATCTCCCAGTTACTTTATCTGGTGGTGAATGCATTGACATGAAGAAGGGAGATATTCTTAAATCTTCTCTTCCACCCTGGTACTTGGAATACCAAGAACGTTGCTGTAGAAGCATTTCAAGTAGCCTGGGGTGGAGGGAGAAGGGGAGGAAAAGAAAGAGACCTGCCGCTCTGTTGTTGTGGCAGCAGGTCAGCGAAAATGGGAGGAGGAGGGACACATTCTGTTCTCACTCGGATTACAACCCTAGCAAGGAGAAAGTGGCCTGATTTGAAATGCTGTAATACTTTATAAGTGCTCCAAATTCATATTCTAAACTAGGCCATTGTGAAGTTGAATATCACTTGTGGTGGAAGGGGTTTGAACACGTTCTGAAAATGCATTATGGAACAGTTTCTACAACACTTAAAATTTTACTAGCTTAATCCACACAGAGCATCTGCACACTAGTACTTGATTACTCTCCTCACCCGCTGCCACAGCTCCCCTCACCTCAGAGATCTCTCCACCCTCACCCGAGCTGCACTCCTGCTCCTCCTCCTCCATCCCATTGCTTCCATCTCCCTCACTCCTCTTGGCCAATTCTCCATCCCTTTACTCCATCCCCCTCTTGGTCACAGCTACAGCGTTGCTGGCGCCTATTAGCCAAGCTGCAAGCCCTATCCCCAGACACCTCCCCACCCTCCTGAGCCCTGCTTCTCCCCACAGAAATAGCAGCAGCAGCAGTTGACTGGGCCCTTCCTTGCTGCTACCACCACCATGGCCGCTCATTCCCCTCAGGCCATTGACAGGCCTGGGCCCATCCCTTGCCTACCTTCGCCAATGGCCTTGGTAGCCCCAAACTGCAGCAGTGGTTGACTGGGCTCCTCCTTGCTGCCGCCATAGCCATTTGTTCCCCTCAGGCCGCCGACAGGCTCAGGCCCATCCCTCACCCTTCCCACTTTCTCTCTTCCCCTCCCTTTTCTCTCTCTCTTTCTCTCTCCTCCACTCACTCTTCCCACCATCTTTCTTCTACTCCCTTCTTCTCTCTTTCTCCCTTCCTTCTAACAGATCTTGTTCATCTTGTTTCCTCATCTAATTCACACAGTGGCAGCCTCCTTCTCTTGAAGGGGCTCTTTCCTCCCTCAAGACCCCTCTCTTCACAGACCCCTGCCCATTATCTTGTTATATATATATATATATATATATATATATATATATATATATATATATATATCCTCTACAATCAAGAACATTTTCCGACCAGTAACAGTTGCATTCCAACTTACCTTAACCATCACAGGCTCCTCCTCCTTATCTGCTTATGGATCCCCACTGCCCATTCAGGTGCTTCTGCTCACGAATGCTCGCGAGAGCTGCCATGCACGGGATTAGCCATGGGTACCCTCGAGAGAGATTCCCTGTTTTCACGCGAAGATAAGAATGTTTCCTGTATTGGGCCTCATAAACTGCCTTTGAATGGACAGTGAGGTGAATCCTCCAATTCAAAGGCAAAATGACATCAGTACCTTTGGTGCAGATTCATTTTGGCATATCTGCCCATAAGTGCTGTGACTGTGAAGACCTGCATTTGTTAGAAAAACATGAGGTCAAATAGCTTTTGAATTCAATCTCCTCCCTAATACCTAGATCCTTCCAAACATATCCTGTTGATATAGCTTGGTAAAGGATTCTTTTTTAAAAAACAGCAACCACCAAGAACAGTTTGAACTTGAGAAGTGCAATGTTATAATTTTCCTGGGTGTGCCCAGGAAAAATACGTCCCGGCAGCCCAGCTGATTGGCTGGGCTGCGGGGGCGCCTGATTGGTCCTGGTGGCACACCCAGGAGAACGGCGGCGGCGGCCATGGCCGCTGGTGGGCCTGGCCTGGCAGTGACAGGGACAGGCCAAGGAGCCGAGGCGCCGGGCCTGGCTGGGCAAGGTGAGGCGAGGAGGCAGCGGGGGAAGCTGGGCGAGGCGGCGCCGGGCCTGGGCAGGCGGCGGGCCCGGCCGGAGCCGCGGCAGGCCCGGCCGGAGGAGGCGGCAGGCCTGGCCGGGAGGAGGCAGCAGGGGAAGCCGGAGGAGGAGGCGGGCCCGGGGGAAGCCAGAGCCCGGGGGAAGCCGGAGGAAGTGGCGGGCCTGGCTGGAGGCGGCAGCGGGGGAAGCCGGGCAAGGCGGCGGCGGGCCCGGCCGGAGCCGTGGGCGGCGGTGATGGGCCCGGGCCGAGCTCTGTGCCCGGGCCCACTAGTATATGATAAAAGTGAAGTTGTTTTGTTAATGTACAGGGAGTTACATTACATCATACTCATAAGCCCTTGGGTGGAGAGGGGTGCTGGCTGGGTTTGTTATTGTTGTTATAGTTATTAATATCCCTTTTCTGCTTGCAAACATGGTTTTCTGAAAAATCAATACAATTGTAAGTTAAAGCAGTGTTTTGTCTATATCTTTTGTAGATTGCACAAATGCAAGTTGTGCTAGAATATGTGCTTCAAATAGTTAAGTTTTACATATATAAAAAGTGAACTCTAAAGTACTTTGTAGTTCTATGCAATTTTGTTTCCGTTTTTATAATAATTCAGCCATTAAAATCAATCTAAGTGCAATTCATTGCAGTTTAAATTAAAGAAAGTAGTGCATAGGAACAAATATTCCAAAAGGCTGAGAATAAAGACAAGCTCTGTTTAAATGTGTTTTGAACTATTCTACCATCTCAGATTTGGCTATAATTTGTCACCTTAGACATTAAAGCAATGTCTTGGATCCTATAAAACAAATCGAATTTGCTTCCTCCCCCAGTAGTTAACAATTGACATTTTTGCTGTTGAAAGATTGAAGACTACTACAAAATCATGTTTGCACCACCCCATCTGAATAATTCAATAAAATTACCACTGGTTCTTCTGGAAGTCTCTATCTCACATTTTGATCAATGTACATCAAAACAACTTTTCAGGATCTTTGAAGATACTGCTTCAAAGACTTTTAAAGCAGGCTGGACCAAGTTACCATCTCTGCCTTGAGCATAGTGACGGATTTCCTTGCAAGAGGAGATTTCAATCTGCTAGCATCAAAATGAGAGCTGTAACTCTTTTTAATGTGAATTTTTCTCTAGAAGGTGGAAGAGACAATTACTCGAATTGACTCTTCCACATAGCTACCAGTAGGCCACTTATTGCATCAGTATGCTTTCTTTGCTCTCTTATGCCTTTGTACTATCTCTGTATATGAGCTCAGTGAGGTGATTGATATTTTAGATATTGATATTTGAAGTACTTCATTCTAGAATAACAGACTAGTATAAAATGTGGACTACCTGAATCTTTTCTGCCTTCCTTTCTGTAGGCATGGAAGAGGAGATGGTTTGTGCTCCGCAGCGGTCGACTGACTGGGGATCCAGACGTACTGGAATACTACAAAAATGACCATGCTAAGAAACCAATTCGTATCATTGACTTGAACTTGTGTCAACAAGTAGATGCTGGATTGACATTTAACAAAAAAGAATTTGAAAACAGCTATATTTTTGACATCAACACAATAGACAGAGTCTTCTACTTAGTTGCTGACAGTGAAGAGGACATGAATAAGTGGGTTCGATGTATTTGTGACATCTGTGGGTTCAACCCTACTGAAGATGGTAAGCTTTTATAGTTTCATTTGCATCTCAATCTTCTAGAAACCCTGAACAGTTTTATGAATGAATGGAGTACAGGAAGATTTCTGTATTACTTAATCAGATGAAAGAGAAATGAACAGTACTTGAGGGTTTGATTGTTTGGGGTCAACATGCAGATATATTAAGGAAAATTCTGTCTTGAATTCTTTAGGATTTTTAAAATCCTAGTTTTAGTACATTTTTGAAGAAAGATTTGCCTTCAGATCTTGTGGGTGGAGCATTATTTATTTGGATTTACAGGCTTGAATAATTTAAGGTGACATTTGCTTAATAGATAGTTTGTTTTCCCATCTTTTAATAGTTTTGTGTGAATGTAGATATCTTAAGATAAGACTTGATCAGGGCTTTAAGAAACGTACTAACTTAGTAGTCTATGCTGAAATAGAACCTCCACTGCAGTTTTTTTACATCAAGAGGCATTTCAAAATGTGATCTCTGCTACTAATGGAACTCTGTGGCACAGTGGTGGCTGGTAGTTCCTAGGATGGGGTGGGGACTAGGCAGGTAGTGAGAGGTGGGGCCAATTGTGGGCAGCTGCAAAGGTGGAGCCAGGACTAGCCGGGTGCCTTAGCAATAACTAGCAAAGTATAGATTTGTAGCTAACAAGTGGGATCAAAATACACACATGCACACAAATCTCAATTGCTCATCAGCAGAGAAGTATGGGAAATATCAGTTGCTTTATAGTGTTTAACAGGACTACAGTAGTGTGTAGATCTAACACGGCATGATCAAAACACAAGCATGCGCGCACAGCCACTGTATAAGCCACAAGTAAAGCACAGACCATCCACGAAAGGTTGCTTCTGTGGAGAGTAAATTCATTCTGAAGTCGCCAGGGCAGCTCTGTCTGTCTGTTTATTTCAAAAAGGAATACTACTACTAATAAATAACAAGAAGAAGAAGACAGAGAAGGAGAAAGAATTCTGAGCCAGAGGGGTACAGTGGCTAGTGTGCTGGACTAGACTGCAGAAATCCAAGTTCAAATCTCCATTCAGCCATGAAACTCACTGGGTGACTCTGGAACAGTAACTTATCTCTCAGCATAATATCCTCACGGGGCTGTTGGGAGGACAAATGTATCCATGTGCACTACTCTGGGCTTCTTGGAAAAAGCACAGGCTATACATATACATAGTAAATAAATCTATATAAGCAGAGACCGTAGCCACCTAATGGCTCAGCAGGGAAATGACTTGGCTAGCAAGCCAGAGGTTGCCGGTTTGAATCCCCACTGGCATGTTTCCAGACTATGGGAAACACCTATATTGGGTAGCAGCAATATAGGAAGATGCTGAAAGGCATTATCTCATACTGTGTGGGAGATGGCAATGGTAAACCCCTTCTGTATTCTACCAAAGACAACCACAGGCCTCTGTGGTTGCCAGGAGTCAACATCGATTTGATGGCACACTTTACCTTTAAAGCAGATACCAGCTACAAAAGTGGAGAACAAATGCATTCTTGAACTTACAAGAGCAGTTCTGCGTGCCTATTTCAAAAATGCATACATCATTAAAAAGGGTAAAAATCACAGGTTTTTCAGTGATGCTTGCTGCAGCTATGAACCATCTTCTGTAACTTAGAGGACACTATGGAAAGCAAAGATGTATGGGGACACATGCCTGCTGAACAGCTGGGTGCCACCCTCTGCCTGCCTTGGGTGCCAATCACTTAGTCTGGCTGTCCATCCTAGCAAGCAACATTTTTTTTCCTAATAGAGATCACTTCCTTAATCCTTGCCCAATGAACCATAACCCCCAGTGGACATATTAATGTTACAAATGGCCACAATGATCCAGATAAAAACTTGGTTAGTTCTATGCATAGCAAAAGTAAAAAAAAAAAAGTGGATTTTTAAAATTATTTCCCTTACAACAGAATCCATTCCTTCTCTATAGCCACTTCTGCAATTATTTGAAAAGCAGGTTAGACTCAGAAATCCATGCATATGCCCTATAAGAACTTCCTTGCTTCTTATGCGAATTTCTAATCTAATTAGTCCAGTCTTACAGTTTGCTGTTCCTTCCAATGTTTTAAGAACATAAGAACAGCCCTGCTGGATCAGGCCCAAGGCCCATCTAGTCCAGCATCCTGTTTCACACAGCGGCCCACCAGATGCCGCTGGAAGCCTGGTGGGCCGCTGTGTGAAACAGTTTTATGGCATGTCATTTTGGGAATGGGACAGAATACTTTGCATACAGATCAGATCAGAGAGCAAGGGAGAGAAAGCAGAGGTTGCATTCCTCCCTTCCAAACAAAGAGGTCAGCAAAAGATCAGACTAACCAACAGCCAGCCAGCCTGCCTGCCTGCTCTCTAGCCAAAATGTTGATTGGATTCTTCTGAGTAGCTTTAAAAAAAAAAAAAAAGACTTCTCCACCTTCTGGGCACTCTGGCTACTCAAGGAGTCAATCAGCCTTGTCCCTCTTTGATTGGTATATAGGATGGTCCTAGGACCACCCACTTTGCAAAAACAAAAGTGAGCATGCTTATTGGCTCCTACCTTACTAATATTAATATTGTAAAAGATCTGGGGCTTTCATTTGTCCTTTGCTTCCGTTGCCCACCTCACAACTTTTAAAGCAGCATCAGGCTGCAGGCAAGAGCATCAGAGAACAATAGAAGGAGGCAGCAGGCACATAAAATGGAGGCAAAGACAACATGGCTGACTGAGAAATTTAAGGTGAGCGCTGCCCATAGATAAAATCCACCTCTGCTGTGGCAGAGAGGGAGGAGGAGTGCTTGAACAAAAAGAGCGGAAAATTTCGCAGCATGAGGAATACAACATGACAGTCACAACACCTTCTGCTATTGGGGGAAAGATGTGTGAAGCTTTTTTTGTTTTCTCACCAGCCATTTCACAGCTTTGTGTTTCTGAGGGGTAAAGGGTTTGAAAAAGAGTTAGGACTGAACACCAATTTCCCCTCCCCACAAAAACGGGGTGGGGGGGATTAAGCCATATCTAATACCCCATCCTGGCCATTTGGGTTTAGATTCCCCCAAAATAGCTAGCTGACACCTCCTACTGAGTTAAGAGATCTGCAGGACTCTCCTGTAATGTACCTGCCTGAGCAGTATCAAGGCAAGAATGCGGGATGCGATACATTATGCTCAGATTACTCTTAGACCAGAACATGTATCGCATTTAAATGAATAAAGGATTTATTCGGAATATGTGACTCCAGGAGCGGACATTCAGGTGAAGAAATGATTCTAACAAACTATACTATAACCAGCATTATTCTTGTATCAGCTTTCTTTGTTGCCAGCCTCCTTTAATACCTCCTCCAACTGTCTTCTCAACTGACACTCTCACTCTGCCCAGCATCTTGCCTTGCTCTCTGGCTGTCACTCTTCCTTGCTCTCTCAGTCATCCTTCCGTTGTAGACACACTTCAAGACATAGATGAACCCAACTGGCATAACTGTTGCCACACTACTTCCCCAAGTCCCCTTTGTGGTAGGTATATGGATACTGTCTATTTAAGAATATATACAACCCCTCTGGGTTTCCTCCAGAACTGTGGGTGGAGTTTGTCAGGGATTCTGTGTTGGTCTTGTGAGTGTCCACAGTATTCTTGTGGTTAAGCATATTCTTAGTCTGTTGCCGCAAGCTAGTGTCCTAGTTATTTTTACACCCAGAACCAAGTAGAAAAGGATTAGCAAGGTGATCCACAAAATGAGTATACATAAGAAACCTATGGCCATAGGAAGACATTACACACTTCAGGGCAGTTTTCCATTTGATTCTTTATGTATCTTCAGGCATCCAACATTGGTTGAAGTTGAATGGTGGAGAAAAGCAGTGTAAAGTAGGGGTGTTACATAGACATTAAAAAGTTGTTGGTGATGATGAAACAGAGGAAAATGAATGAATGTTTCCTATAGGAAAATGTTCTCTTCAGAGTTACTATGTTTTCCTGCTTTTAGAACTACTGGTTGTCACATGAGAAACAAGAAATAGTCTTAATGTCTGGCCTGGACAGGGCAGGTGTGTCAGGAGAAAGATCCATCCAGAGATTGAGATTCAGGAAGCACACCACTGGGGCAAGCAGAGCACAGCAGGCAAAGGGTCAGGAATAAGCAAGGTTGAAGTCACATCAGGCAGGAGATCAGGTGACAATCAATTGATCAGAAGCAGGCAAGGTCACAATGAGCAGGAGGTCAGAAGCTAGGAATCTGAAAGAGCAGGGAACTGGAACAAGCCCACACGGGGACTAGAAAAAGTCCTCAGGGAACCCGAATATGCCCACAACAAAATTGTTTCAGCAAGATGCAAAGACAAAGCGAAGCCTTAAGAGGAGCCGCCAGAAATTCAGTTCCACCCAAACCTGGAATGTCTCAGATTTTAAAAGTCCTGTGGCCTGTTTTTTAGGTGCTGGCTGTGCGAAAGCTAGATAGCTGCTGGCAGAGTCTGTGGTGCCTCTGACTCAGAAGGTGAAACAGAGGTCCAGGACTGGGGAGTTTCAAGGAGATCAGCAGGTACAAGGAACCCTGGTGTCAAAGGTCCCTTGATCCCCGCCTCATCCTGCAAGGATGAGGTCCTATGTGTCAGACCAAGATATTACAGGGTCAGGCTCAGAGTTCATGATACTTTAAGCCTCAGTAATCATGCACAAAATATACTAGGCATAACTATTGACCCAAGACATTTGTTGCAATCTCTACCACAAGATGGATTGGGATTGCACTGGATTACTCTGCTCTACAAGCAGACCCTAGTCCTGCAAGATTTACATAAATCTCTTTGTCAAATAGGGCCACTAATGTCATTTTAAGGCTAATTCAGTTTTAAAATAGTTGCTTATCCTAGTTGAGTAAAGGAAATTGAGTAGCATAACAAGCCAGGTGTTGATTGGACTGCTACCACCACCCCGCCCCCCAGTTTTTAGCTGTTTGCAAGCAGCTGTAGTGTCTGCACTGTGGTAACAGGAAGAGCTTTTGAAATGCTTTGGTATGTGCAGATTTGTATCCCTAACACTTGATATAGAATTAAGGTGGTTCTTAAAAGCACCTTATATTCTGTTTTTTAAAGCATCTGAAAACTCAGATGTTTTAAGGAAACATATCATCAAACTTAATGATATACTTCAGATTAAGTAATAAAAAGAATAATTTATGTTTATTAACCTGAAGATATCATTTTAAGTCATGTTTGTTTAATCTGTAATTAATTTTTTCTCATTATTTTATTTAATTTATTTTTATTTAACATATTTTATACTGCCCAAAATTTACATCTCATATCTTACTTTAATCATGATTTTAAAATATGATTTTAAAATCTTAAACATGATTTCAGTTCACCTTTTACAGCTTCATTATCTGAAACTTTGGTTGTGTGTTGTCCCTGTCTGTGATTAGGGATGTGCACAGAACTGGCAACTGCCAGTTTGAAGTGGTGGGGGGATAGCTTTAAGGACTGGGGAGGGTGCTCTCACACATACACCCCGCCCCACCCCGTTTCCCCCACTGGCGCTGTGTTAAAAAATGGTCTAGTGAAGTGGCAGCGTACCTCCTTGCTGCCCCGGTACACGTTGGACCGGAAGTACCCCTGGAAGTATCTGGTGCATGCGCGTGAGCGCAATGTGTGCATGCACTCAGGGCACTTCCAGGGGTCCAGTCCAATGTGCAACAGGGCAGCAAGTAGGTATGCTGCTGCCCTGTGGGACCATTTTTAACATAGCCCCAACAGGGAGAAATGTGGTGGCGGGGTGGTGGTGTTTAACCACCCTTCCTGGTCCTTAAAGCTATCTCCCCCACCTTCAGATTGGCCGAGCTGCTGGACTTTTGAATTGGTTCGGAGGTCCATAAAAGGGCGTACAAACCGGTTTGCACACTTCCATATTTGTGATAGCATTTTTAAAGCCTGTTAAGCTATTGAAGGGATGTGATTGAGCTTTCAGAGTCCATACTTGGTCACAACTTTTATATGTGGATAAGGTAATAAGCTAAGCGAAAGTGGTGGTATCTGAGACAGGCCTATAAGCTGGGACATCAGCAAGCAACAGTGCTACATTTTTGTTGGAGTAGTTGATACTTACAAATAGTTGGAAGCCATTTTTTTCTTAAAGTCTTTCCTGGCCAGTCTTTCAGAAAAGGTTTCTGGAACTGCACCACTTCATCGTATAGCTGGTGGACTGAATGAATGAATATTCTGCCAGGGTTCAAACTCACTGCTGGTGGAAAGTAAACACATCAAGAACTCGGGTTTAGGGATGTGCCAAAATGTGATTTGGGCATCCTAAATTGCAGGCACATCCCTTTAAAAATGAGGCCATTGGAGGAGGCGGGGGGGGGCTTTCACAGCCCTTTTAAAGTGGAAGAGAGCAGGCTGGGCTCTCTGATGGCTGCCGTTGCTGGAATCCTGGCACTCCCCTGCAACCATGTGTATGCCAGTATCGCGCCCTGGCATGCGTGCATAGCTGGGAAAAGTGCTGGGATTATGGCAATGGTGGCCATCAGAATAGAAACAAGTATGAACCAGCTCTCCTCCACTTTAAAGGGGATGTGTAAGCCCTCATTTTTAAATGGATGTGCCCACGATTCGGATGTCCGAATCACGTTTCAGAACATCCCTACTCAGGTTCTAGCCAGACCTTCTCGATGCTTGTGCAGAAAGCACTAACTTCCTACACAGCCTTTCAGACATGGAATTGCCTCACCAGTGGTCAGCACAGTAGGAACTTTCCATTACATCTCTGCATCCCATATGATTACCATATTTAGATGGAATTGCTGCAGCACAGGATCTAGCCACAGTGAAGCAGCAGCCATAACATCAAGCAGTGTAAATAAAAGAAGATGCTTTAAGTAAGTAAGTAAATAGGAGTTGTTATTTAACCTGGCCTTTTTAGTATTTTATTTACTTTGAAACAATAAAAATAAATTTCTCATTTAAGCAATAGCATGCTTAGATTATGATTTAATCTCATCACAAACATGCTACACTTACAGTTTATTAAAACAAATTAATGGTTCTCACATATTGAGTTACCTACCAATCAAACATGGACATTGATTTCAGCTTCATCTCAGAAAATGGCTCTAGTCTGCTCAGTAACTACCAAAATTTCTGGGCTTTCTGTTTCTGTTCCTAAACTGGCTAAAGTCACATGTTCAGAGACAGGCTGTATAGTAGGATTTGGAGGTAGGTGGGGGGTGGACCAAAGCAGAGGAGTTAAGACAAGGAGACAGAGTAGAAAGTAACAGTGGAAAGAGAAATGGAAGGTATTCAGTATATGGCTTTCTGTGTTCTCCCATACCTTGCTGCAGAAAAACTGTCATGGCTTCTAGGTGTAAGAGAGATCCTATCTGGGAATATTTTGAAGAACTTCCTTCCCTGGTTAAAAAAGGGAAACCTATCAAATGTAAGCTGTACAACAAAGGGATGCAGGGCAGCTTGACATAAGTAGTGAGTAACTGAATCCATTACATTAAAAAAGAAGTATTTTGTATCATTTACTAAATTAGTAAAAAGCAAGTTATGAAAAAAATTACATGAAATATACCCTTCTATAGGCAATGTTCTATTAAGCTGTAAATCAACACGTTATCAGATTTGCACCATTGTTTAAGAAATATGTGGCGACGTATCAGTGCGAAACTTGATTTAAATAAAGTGTTTCTCTTGGTAATTTTAATAATGATTCAAATCTTTGATTTAAATCACCTTGATTTAAATCAATCCACACCACCACCAAGAAATGTTAAATAAGGCATTGCCTAAGATATCAAACACCCCTATAATTTTGAATATAATTCTGCATTTTTAAAGTTGGGATGGAAAAGGATATGAATTAAAAATATTAATAACATAGAAAATATGCAGCATGCTTCGTGTTTCATACCATCCAGTGATTTAAAGAGGTTAATTGTAATAATAAGTTGACTATATGCTTCTGTGTTTGTAGATGCTGTGAAGCCACCTGGTAGTTCTATACAGGTACCTGCTGAATTGCCTTCAGCTGTCAACACTTCCCTACCATCGATACAAACAGAACCATCCCTACCTCCTCCATACCAGCTAATTAACATCCCACCATTAGAATCTGCTTCTAGTCAAGACGATCCTCAAGATTACCTGTTATTAATTAACTGTCAGAGCAAGAAGCCTGAACCAACAAGGTAAATATTTAACCCCCCTCCCCCGAAGTATTTTTAGGAAGAAAATTCAAAGATGGTTATTATTATGGAAGGCCTTCAGCTCGAGAAGTATTCATTACAGAAGCTCTCGGTGGATCTTTTGGGGGTTCTCTTTCCCCTGCCCTTCACCTCAGACTTGAATGGAATGTGGTATTCATCAGTTCTGGACTTACTGTTGTCATCTAACTGTTGAAAGCCATCCTAAATTTATAACCATTAAAAATTATTTCTATATTATTTAAAACAAACATGACCACAGCCCTACAAACAGCTGTGTGCATCAATCCATTCGTTTCAATGGGCTTATGCTCATTTAACTCTCTCTGGGTTGTGGCCCATATGTTTGGCATATCATGGACAAGATTCTGATGCTCTATGAAAGTTCCAACTGATTAGTTAATCTAACATGCATATACTGTTTAAAATAACATTTTAATAACTGATTTTAAAAAGACAGGCTGAGTTTTCTGTTCAAACACGTTGTTTTTTGCAGACCAATAGTTTGCATTGCTGATCTTTCTTCATTTTTGTCACATATTCGTAAACTAGCTCTTACGTTATCTCGGAAGAAGGGGAGGAATACTTACTACTGGAGGATTTTGAAAGTAAAAAGGTTCAATTGCAGTGAGTGTAATGAGAATTGTGTGGGATCTGTGTTAGAAATTAACCACATAATTGTTACTTGCTTGAAATGATTTCTGTTTGTGAGTGTGTTGCATGTTGTGCTGTGAATAATTGTAATAGGCAATGCAAAGAAATACTGCTTGAAGTCTCTAAATGCACACAGAAGATGGTCACTCAAGACCTGGAGATAGTTATTTTTGTGGGTGCACCTTGTGCTTTAGAAGGAATCAAAGAAAATTTTAGATATTAATATCACTGAAGAATAGTGTCTGACCTATATATCATATAGGCCACTTTTCCTTCTGTATTGCTTCTCCCAAAAAAGATCCAACAGTTGTGAAACCATTGCACCTGTAAATTGTCAAGGTACCATGCTATTCATAAGGGGAAACTGGCATAGTTTAGAAAATAAACACATTCTCTCTGTCTAGTACATGGAGGTGTTCCCCCCCCCACCTTCAGATGGTCAGTTACACAATTTTAGATTGGTACCTCATGTAGCAAAGTGTTGCAAGGAGAGCAATTTGGAGAGAATCCCAATTAATATTAATAGGATTTCATGTTAATAGGATTTCCTTTTCCATACCATCATAAAATAATGTTAAAGTACTGTTTAAACAAATTGGATTAATGGCAATCCCATTTCTTTCACAGCAGAAATGCCTGAGTCTCTGATCTGGTAATAATAAAGTGTGACCAATTATTTGGCGTGTTCTTTGTGAAAACAAGGATTTTTGAAATGTTATTTTGTTAATTTAAGACACAGGCATCACATTCCAAATTATCTTCAGTCATTCATTAGCAAAAGGAGTTAACTTGGATTTTGACTATTAATCAGCACTGCAAATACTAATTCATAGAGTGGACACGTACTCTACCTTCCATTTGGCTGATTTCTGCCTTCCACTTCTCCAGCTGCTCTTCCAGGACCCTCCCTGCTATAAAGTTACAAGACAGGTTGAAAGCTGAGACCTTAATGCTACAGTGTGGAAACAAAGCACATCATTAGTTGCTGTTTTGGATCCCAGAATGAGAAGGAAACTCCACTTCTAGCCTCCATAGTGCTCATGCTATTTAACACAGAAGAAACCTCTTTCCCATGTCCATTTTATAAGCTATAGTTGCATGACAGTAATACAACCACAACTGTTACAGGCAACTGTTGGGATCTGCTATTTTGGCTGCCTTTCTTTCTTTCTTTCTTTTTTTTGGGGCAATGTATTTCTCTCCATAGTAATTGGGGCATGCCAATAAATTCATTTTTTAATCTCATTTAGGTCACAGCCTGATTCAGCAAAAACTGCCTCTTCTGAAACAGACTGCAATGATAATGTGCCTTCCCATAAAACATCTGTACAATCGCTGAACAAGCATGCTGTGAATGGATTTTTTCAACAGCAAAGCCTGTATGACTCTCCTCCACCACGAGCAGCCTCAGTGTCTGTAGATGGCAGCCTTTATAATCTGCCAAGGAGTTATTCGCAAGATGTTTTACCGAAGGCATCTCCTTCTGGGACTGATACAGATGGAGAGCAGCATGTTTTCAGTACCCCATCTGCAACATCTTCTCTTGAAGCACAAATGAGGCATTTCTCCATTAGTTATGACATTCCCCCAACACCTGGAAGTACTTACCAGATTCCACGAACTTTTCCAGAAGGCTCATTGGCTCAGAGTTCGAAACTAGAGACTATTCCTGATGTTCCTCCACCTCGGCCACCAAAACCTCATCTTCCTTCAGACCGCTCCCCTGTGGAGGTCTGTAACATGTCCCGTACTGCCTCAGACACTGAAAATAGCTATTGCATCCCATTACGAAGCAACACTATTTCAACCGTGGATTTGAATATATTTCGTAAAGGTTGGTGTCCTCTTGTCTTTGCAATATTGCAACAAGGATTGTTTTGTTCGTATTCCATTACTGTATTCAAAAATATTAGACCAAGATTGGCCAGCCTGAGGCCCTCCAGCTGTCACTAGACTACAGCTCCCATAATCATTGGCTAATAGCCAATAGCCAATGATTACTATAGGATTATTTATTTGAGGACTGCAGAAGTTATTTATTTATTTAGCTAGCTAGCTAGCTAGCACATTTGTATACCACCCAAAATGCAAGTTTCTGGGCAGTTTACAACAAAACAATAAAAACAACAAATAACAAGGTTAAAACATTACAAAAATTAGGGATGTGCAATTTGATTCAGGTACAAATCGATTTGTATCCTAATCTAGCTGATTCGGGTGATTTGGAGACAAAACAAATCACCCCTGTGGTCCATTGGCTAGATTCAGATCCAAATCAATTCATGCCTGATTCGAATCAATTCGAGATTTGGATACCTCCTATTAATTTCCCCAGATTCCCAGGTTCATTTTTTTAAAAAGGGAAAAAAAGAAAAAAAGCTAAGCTCTAGCCCTTGTAGAAGTGGAGTTATGGAGCAAAGTGTGTGATCACTATTTTTCAAGTGTTTGGATTCTTTGGGTTATAATTTTCCCTCAATGAATCCCTGTGAAGATGCATTACACTCCTTCATTTCTTCTATTCATTTTGACTGTCTTTTGGACAGTGGAACATAGGGACATAGGACGCTGCCATATACTGAGTAAGACCATTGGTCCATCTAGCTCAGTATTATTTACCCAGACTGGCAGCGGCTTCTCCAAGGTTGCAGGTAAGAATCTCTCTCAGCCCTATCTTGGAGATGCCAGGGGGGAACTTGGAACCTTCTGATGCTCTTCCCAGAGCAGCTCCATCCCCTGGGGGGAATATCTTACAGTGCTCACACTTCTAGTCTCCCATTCATTTGTAACCAAGGTGGACCCTGCTTAGCTAAGGGGACAAGTCATGCTTGCTATCACAAATCCAGCTCTCCTCCCATGACAGTGCCAACTGTCAGCTGCCATGCTCCAACTACATGCCACTCCCACCCGCAAGACAGTGGGGTACTACACAGTTTATGTTCTAGGATTTTTTCCAAGTGTTTAGGCTCTTTGGTGTCTAATAACCTTTCCTCATAATGAATCCCTGTGAGGATTCATTACACACCAAAGAGTCTAAACATCTCAAAAATTTCTAAAATATAAACTGAGTACCCAGTGGCTTGTGGGTTGGGGTGTAGTTGAAACATGGGATGCCACTAATTCCCCAACCCCAACTGCAAAGCAGTGGGGTCAAAATGAACAGAAGAAATGAAGGTGTGTTATTTGTTTATTCATTCAATGTTTATACTGCCCTTCCAGAAAGGCTCAGGAGAAGATACAAAAAGACTCTAAAACAGTTCAAAAATACCTAAAAAATAAATTGAGTACCCCAGTGTGTGTGGGGGTGGGGGTGGTGGTGTAGTTGACAGTTGATGAGTACCCCACTGCCTTGCAGGTGGGGTGGTGGGGCATAGTTGGCACATGGCAATTGACAGTTGACACTGTCCAGTGACAGTCAAAATCAACAGAAGAAATGAAGGTGTGCAATGAATCCTCATAGAGATTCATTATGAGGAAAAGTTATTATACACCAAAGAATCTGAACACTTGAAAAACAATGACCGCACATTTTGCTCCATAACTCCACTTCTACAAGGTTTAGAGCTTAGCTTAAAAAAAAAAATTAAAGCTGGGAATCCATGTTAGGGTTTGGATATGGCGACGTCGAATCCCCATTATTTCCTATGGTGGAAATGTTCAAAATCAGTAAAAACTAAAATAATTTATTAAAAAATCAGCCAAGTGTCCCACTGCTTTGATATTTGGGTGGTCGATGGCACCCATGGGGACCTACCTACTACCCAAATTTGGTGCCTGTAGGACCTTATTAAGTGGTCCGAATCAATCCAAATCCAAATAAAAGCAAAGCAAATACAAATCAAATCCGAGGTGATGGGGGGTAGATTTTGACACAAAACAAATCAGGGGTGATTTGTTTGGGGCACAAATCGAATCAAAAAAATTGATTTGTGCACATCCCTAACAACAATTTAAAATTTAAAACATTAAAACTATTAAAAACACAATTAAAACAATATCTAATTAAAAGCCTGGGTGAACAAATGTGTCTTGATGGACTTTTTTAAAGTTGTAAGAGATGGAGAGGCTCTTATTTCAGCAGGAAGTGTGTCCAAAGCCTCGGGGCAGCAACGGAGAAGGCCCGTCCCTGAGTAGCCAGCAGATGAGCTGGTAGCAACTGCAGACGAATATCTCCAGATGATCTCAATGGGCGGTGTGATTCATAGCGAAGAAGGCATTCTCTTAAACTTTGAGTTGTAGTCTGATATTGGCTGCAGAGCCTCAGGTTGGCCATTCTACTTTAGTCAATCAATAAAGCCTACATAATTTGGAGATGCAGATTGCACTGGAAATAATGATGTCATATAGACAGACACATTGCACTGTAGCTGTGTGTGCAATGAAGCCCCGTTCGCTTTTGCTTATTGCAGAGTGTTCTCAGAGAGGAAGATTTGTACTAAGGAATGGGCAGGAGGGAAGGGAGATAATTGCTAATTGCTTTCTTCCTGAAACTTTCCCATCAATTACTGTCCATTATGTTCTAGATCCACATTTAGCTTAAAAACATGGGGTTTAAACCCTGCAGAGGTTAAAAGTAGTTGGGTGGCAGGGTGGATGTTTTTTGGGGACAGCAACTTTCAGGAAGGTTTATTGCTCCCTTTCTTTTCCCAATACAAATTGCCCCTTCCTGAGGGAGCTTTGCACTGAGGAAGGTAGGGCAATAAAAGCAAGGCTATTCTTTCTATGACTCACAGTCAAGCGAGTCCTATTTCTGGCCTCCAATTGCTTGACTTTTTAAAAGAAGCTCTAATGCATGATTCCAGGGAAACTTTCTCTCACATGGGCAAGTATTTTGTCTTGATTTTTAACCTTCTGGCAGATAGTAAAGGCCCTTTAACATAAGGGATCATCTGAGAGCTAAGAAGCAGGAAATTGTGAATTGAAATCTCTTTGGGCAAGTAACAGCAGTGTTGCTCTATGAATTTTTACTACAAATGGACATTGCACCCAGACCCAAGGAGACACGGACACAGAAGTATTATGGAGGAACTGGTCACTTTATTAGGGGTACAAGGTTTTAAGACAGTGCCTGCACAGGCACGGCAGCTGGGGTTGGCATTCAGAGCAGCAACAGTGCGGGCTCGGATGGGGGGGGCACCACGTGGCCACCCCCGCCCTAGAATCTCATGGCACAGACACCTCGGCTCCAGGCGGCCCACCTTCCAGAAGGGGGCGCCCTTCGTTGCTGACCTAAGGTCAGGACCCTGCAATTTACATCACCTGTCCGACGCTGTAAAGCCATACGGAAGGGTGTCGGTTGCAGGGAGGTGGGAGCAAGGCAGCATCCCTGATCTGTAAAGCCTCAAGGGATCTGCCCCTCCACCTTACAGCTAAAGCTTACCTAAGGTGCCGCACCGCATCAGCCGCTCACCTCCGCACTGTGCCCGCCAACCCCGTGGTAAAAGTGACCACAAGCTATTCCCTGGCTAACTAATCAATCCCGCTAAGCAACCTTGCTACTAACTGGTATAGGTTGAGGCAGGCGAAAAAAGGTGCACGCTAAGGCCAATCAAGCGTATACCCAAAAAATTCCTGCCCGGCCCCAAACGGCGACCAGCAAAGCCCAACCTATGCCAGAGGGAGGGAGGGAGGGTGCTCGGTCAGGGAAGGACTGAGCCGGCACAGGCCTGCTGCCGGTTCACTGCTGCTAGCCCCGCCTCCGAGACGGAGCCGGGCCAATGGGAGCTAGCTCCCAGTGCCACGTGCTCCAGGGGGTGGGGCTGAGGGCAAACAAGCCGCGCAGCCTAGAGCGGCTGCGATCGGCTGGCTTGCACCCAGACCCAAGGAGACACGGACACAGAAGTATTATGGAGGAACTGGTCACTTTATTAGGGGTACAAGGTTTTAAGACAGTGCCTGCACAGGCACGGCAGCTGGGGTTGGCATTCAGAGCAGCAACAGTGCGGGCTCGGATGGGGGGGGCACCACGTGGCCACCCCCGCCCTAGAATCTCATGGCACAGACACCTCGGCTCCAGGCGGCCCACCTTCCAGAAGGGGGCGCCCTTCGTTGCCGACCTAAGGTCAGGACCCTGCAATTTACATCACCTGTCCGACGCTGTAAAGCCATACGGAAGGGTGTCGGTTGCAGGGAGGTGGGAGCAAGGCAGCATCCCTGATCTGTAAAGCCTCAAGGGATCTGCCCCTCCACCTTACAGCTAAAGCTTACCTAAGGTGCCGCACCGCATCAGCCGCTCACCTCCGCACTGTGCCCGCCACAGCGGGCGTCAGCCTAGCTTGACGCCCCGCCACCCCACAGGCCTAACAGCACTGTTGCCAACCCCAGCCGCAGATCGTCTAAGAAATACCTCATACCGAGGGGGGACAAGTGCACCCCATCACCCCTGAATAACTGGGGGAGCGAGAACGCGATGTCGTTGTGTGGGATGCACCCACCCCCCTTTGAGGCGATGAAGCGTGCCATGGCCGCGTTCACCCCGCGCCTAGCCCTATCTACCTTGTTCTGCTTCACCGCCCCCCTCCAGACTCGCCGCTGAGTGATGTCAGACCAGATGACCACCAGCCCCGGGCACCAGGAGAGGGCGACCACCAGGTCCTGGGCAATCTGTCTTGAGAGCGAAATGCCAGACTGGTCCACCAGGTCGTTGCCTCCAAAATGCAGCAGCAGGACATCCGGGACAGGATTCCCTTCCAGGAACTCGTGCAGCATCGGCAGGAACTGGGCCCTCCGCATGCCCCGCCAGCCAAGCCACTCCACAGTGGCCCAACGCCCCAAACCAAGCTGGGTTCCAGGGTCGGCGCTCTGCGCCCACTTGCGTGCCCAGAAAATGAAGGAATGGCCCAGTATGAGGACTCTTGCGCGCTGCCCGGCCGCCCTCGGCCCAGCCGACTGAGGCCCTGCGCAAGAGGAGAAAGCATTAGGAGTGGCACAAATAAATGGTTCGTGGGTGGGGGTGGGATGGGGCAGAATTTATGCGCCCATCTACCGCACGTATCGGCGGTAAGCCGCTGACCGCCACCTGCCCAGCCGCCGGATTTCCGGGCCCGAATAACCCATCCGAGCAGCCATGGAAGCCGCCCCAATCCGAAAGGAGTGGGGGGCCAGATCCTGGGTAGGCACCCCCGCCGCCACAAAGGCTCTCCTCATCACCGCCCAAAACTGGAATTGGGTCACGTGGCACCCATTAGCGTGGATAAAGAGGCACCCCATAGCTGAACCCCTGGCCTCCGTGTAGTCCTCCAGTGCACGGACTGGGCACAAGCCCGGGTCGCCAGCGGCATGCAGCGCGACACTCTGCCCCTTGCCTCTCTGATCTGTTTTTGAAAACCTAAGGTGCAGTACCACCCGGGAAGCACCCACGGTGAGGTCACTGAATTGAAGTACCCTACTCGTGGGGCCGCGCCTGCTCCTGGGGAACATCTCTCCTACCCTAAAGGCCCCGAAGAAAGCAACCAAGGCTGCCGCCCTGAACAGGACCTTCTCATAAGGAGACGCACAAACCCCGGCAAGTTGCCGCAGTGCCAGCTGCAGCGCCTCTGGGGTGACCGGCCTACGTCGGTCAGGTTGCATGGGCGTCTCCCTCGCCCAGCCCTCCAGCATGCGCCGGACCCTGAAGTCCCCAGAATGGTCGGGGAGGCCCCTTGCTTTCCCAAAGAAAGCCAGCGCAGCCAAATGGCCGGCCATGGTGCTCACCGCCAGCCCCTGGGCACGGAGGTGCACCAGGTACTGCATCAGCTGTTCCGGCGGCACAGGCCACACATGGACCAATCCTACCTGAGCTCTAAACTGCAGAAAGGCCCTGACCCTTTTGTCGTAGGCAACCCGTGTCCTGGGCGCTATGGAGGCTTGGATGGCCCTAAACGCCTCTACATCCCAAGGTTCCACAACCATTCGGGCACCTGCTCGGGCTCCTTGGCGGCTCCAGGTGCCAGCTTCCGGAAGCGCTGCATCTGGAAGCGAGACAGGGCATCTGCCACCTCGTTCTGCACCCCTGGAACATGCTGGGCGGTGAAGAGCGTGTTATGGCGAAGGCATGTTAGAACCAGTGCCCGCACCAGCCCCATCACCCTCTGTGATTTGGAAGTCTGGCTATTAATAATCTGAACCACGGCCAAATTATCGCACCAGAAACGCACGACCGAGTCCTTGAAGGACTCGGCCCAAATGTGCACCGCCACCACAATGGGGAAGAGTTCGAGGAAGGTGAGATCCCTTGTGATTCCCCGTTCCGACCAGCTGCCCAGCCATCGTTCCGCGCACCAGCGCCCTCTCAGGTACAGGCCGAACCCAAGGCCGCCCGCGGCGTCTGACTGAACCTGGAAGTTGGCCTCGAGCAGCTGGGAAGAACGCCAGAATGACACCCCATTAAAGGACTCCAGGAACCTGAGCCAGAGCCCCATATCCTCCCTCATGGCGGTAGACACCCTAATGAGGAAATGGGGTCGATTACACCCCACCATGGTCACACAGGCGCCTTAGAAAGGGGCGGCCTGGAGCCACCACCCTGCAAGCGAAGTTCAGGTGGCCAACCAGCGATTGCAATTTGCGTAGCGTTACCTTCCTAGCCTCTCTGCATTCCCTGAGCAATTCCCTCATGATGCCGAGCTTGTCCCCGGGGAGGCGTGAGAGCTGTCCCACCGTGTCCAGCTCTATCCCCAGAAATGTAAGCTTCGTGGTCGGGCCCTCTGTCTTGTCCTTAGCCAGTGGCACCCCCAGATCCCCGCAGAGTGCCCTGAATGAGCGCAGTAAGTGTAGGCATTGGCCAGAGCCCTCCCTTCCTCCGAAAATAAAGTCATCTAAAAAGTGAGCGGAGGAGCGTAGCCCCGCCCTCTGGCGCAGTGCCCATTCCAGCATAGAGCTGAAAGCCTCAAAGGCCGCACAGGAGACCGAGCATCCCATGGGGAGGGCTCTGTCGATGTAAAATCCCCCTTTAAATGCGAAGCCCAAAAGGTCAAAGTCATCAGGGTGCACGGGCAGGAGGCGGAAGGCGGATTCAATGTCGCACTTCGCCATCAGTGCCCGAGGCCCGCAGCCCCTGATCATGGCCACAGCCTCATCAAACGATGTATACCGTAC
Source organism: Hemicordylus capensis (assembly GCF_027244095.1). NCBI lineage: Eukaryota > Metazoa > Chordata > Lepidosauria > Squamata > Cordylidae > Hemicordylus > Hemicordylus capensis. Next base: position 59,600,681 of record NC_069661.1, read on the forward strand.
TGAGCAAAGGTCCGCCGGTATCCCATCGTTAACCGAGTCGCCCCTTGGGTAGGACAGGTGGTGGATAAGCCTATACTCTCCCGGCGCCTTCTTAGGGACCACGCCCAAAGGGGATACCCGCAATGTTGGCAGTGGCAGCCTGTCAAAGGGGCCCAGCACCCTCCCCAGAGACACCTCCTTGGCTATCTTTTTCGCTACTATGTGTTCCATCCCCCTAACCGATTTTAGGTTGCGTGCAAAACTATGGACCCGCCTGGATTGGCACGGAATCCTAAACCCCTTCACAAAACCGTCCTCAATATAGCGTGCGCGCTCCCTGTTGGGGTAGTCACGCAGCAGCCTCCGGAGCACCGGGATTTTAATTGGGCTGGGGCCCTTTTCCAGCCGTGGCTGCTGGGCCCTTTGCCCCTCCCGGGCCTTGGTATCCCCCTTTTCCCCTAAGGGCTTTGGCCCGCTGGCAGTAGATACTGGTGTGCCGCCCACCGCAGAAGCCACAGTCATGCCGGTACTTGCACGGGGAGCGGGCACACTTCCCGTTCTTGTTAAATTCCCAGCACACCAGGGGACCCTGAACCCCCTGTGCGCCTGAGGCCGAAGCCGCTGACGCTGCCGGTGTTTTGGAAATGAGGTGCCCGCTGTCGGCGCGCTCGCCAACCAAGGGCCTCGCGGGTGTCATAATCTGAAGCCATAACTCGGGGTGCTGCCTTTCCCAGGATATACCCGCATTGCTGGAGGCGCGCTCGCGGAACGCTTGGTCGTAGCGCTCCCAGGCATTACCAGCAAAGTCCATGAAGGCTCTGTGTATAATATCAAAATACTTAACGAGAGCGGGGCCCCGCTCTGGATATTTCTGCATCAGAACACCCATGTAGATTGTGTACCCCGAAACCCAATTTGCCCAATTATGCTCAATGGGCTTCCGCTTTGTCCTCTCCTTGTCCTTCCCCTGGGACCCCTCCTTCTCCAGTGGCTCCGGCTCCTTGAAGAGCAATTGGAACACGTCAATGCACTCTCCTTTCCAAATCCGTTCCTTAACTGCTGGAAGGAGGTGGTCCCCCAAGGGTACGGGCCCATCCCCAGTATGCCAAGCAGAGCTGAACTGTGCCGTTGGCCCCTGGGTGGGCAAAGCAGCACTCCCCCCTTGCCAGACCTGATTACAGGTGGCGTGTGGAGATGCCCAGTTAACTGGCCCTGGGAACCACCCGTATGGTCCGTAGGGGGTGCTAAAGGGCAGTCCCCACGGCCAGGCCCCCTGTGGGGACTCACCATTGTCGTCCCTGCCGTCTCCTGGTCCTGAGTCCGCCGGTTGTGTCGTGATCCCCGCTGGTTCCTCGTGGGCAGTTCCCGCCGCCGCCTCCAAAGCTGCTAGACGGTCAGCAAAGCCCTGCATTAGTTTTGCCTTCTTTTCCGCCCTGTTTGACTTTTTTGCATGTGGGGGCACCCCCGAAGGCCCCCCGCCCGCCTCGTCGCCCTCTAGAGTGGTGCGCTGCCTCTCAAGGGCCTGCAGCCGTGCTATAAACGCCCTGATGGCGCCCAGTTCCAAATCGCCCTCATCGTCGGAGGAGGATTCGGCGGGTGCGTTTGGCCTCTTAGGTGGCCGCGTTGGCTTGCCACCCTTCTTGGCTGGAGCCTTCCCACCCTTTTTAACTGGGGCTTTCTTAACTGGGGCTTTCTTAGGGCCCATGTCCCAAAGGATGAAGCTTATGGGCCTGTACCCTGCCCTCAAGTGCGTAAACGAGTGACCTGGCCGGCGCAAGGCCTGACTGAGGCCTACGCTGGCAAGGAAGGCCTATGAGTCACAGCGCCTGCCCCACCTAGCCGTGGTAAGGCCCAGCCCCACTGAAAGGCCCCCAAATGGAGCTTAGGCCCGGCAGGGGAGGCCCACGAGCCCACCAGGGAGGCCTAGTCAATGCAGGCCCCCAAAATGGGTGTGTGTGGAGGGTTAAGCCCTACAGGCCCGACAATAAAGGCAAAGGCCGCCCTTAGCAGAAGGCCTAAACGGGCCCTGGGTTGAAGGGGTTCACACAGTTCAAGCCAACACCCCCAACGTCCAATCAACCCTCCCCCCAGATGACCGGGTTAGTCAATTGCCCCCCCGCTGAAGGCCTGGCGCGGCCTACTGAGGGCCTGGGGCGGCCTGCTGCCCTCACTCGATGCCGGGCAGCTTGGGCCTGCCGGGGCCTAGAAGCCCTTGTGTGGAGAGGCCTGAAGATCAAAGGCCGTTCCGAGGAGGACTTAAAAGCCTCTCCTGTGATCCCCCCAGAGCCCGTTACCACAGGCGGCCGGGCTACAGAGGCCCTGGCCGCCGAGCCGCTCCAATCCGCTGCTCGCTCGAAGGGCCGCTGCACTGCTCCCCGACGTTCCGCTCCCGTGGGCCTCCTGCTCCGGCTTCCGCTTCGGGTACCCAGCCGGCCACGTGGAGGCCCCAAAGCCGAGCAGCAGCACGTCCTTCCTTCTGCTCGGTCAGGGAAGGACTGAGCCGGCACAGGCCTGCTGCCGGTTCACTGCTGCTAGCCCCGCCTCCGAGACGGAGCCGGGCCAATGGGAGCTAGCTCCCAGTGCCACGTGCTCCAGGGGGTGGGGCTGAGGGCAAACAAGCCGCGCAGCCTAGAGCGGCTGCGATCGGCTGGCGTATGCTACATTATCTGCTAAGTACAACAAGAGAAATTCAAGAGTGTTCTAATGCTCCCCATTATGTTTTAATCTCTTGGGCACCAAAGAATTATTTAGGGTATCTGAAAACCTTATGCTACTATATGCATTTGTCTTACTCAAATAGATGTTTTTAAAGTCTTGAGTATGCTGAGATAAGTGGGAATTTGCCTTGACTGGTCAGTTCTCTTGTGCTCTTTGTGTGTGTGCCTGGACATTTTACTGCTTTGGGACATATCCAGTTGAGACTGGGCACTATTTAAAAACCTACTTAGTAATAATTGTCATTTGCAGGAACATAGGAAGCTGCCTTATACTAAGTCAGGCCATTGGCCCTTCTAGCTCCGTATTGTCCACACTGACTAGCAGTGGCTCCCCAAGGTTAAGAACAGCCCTCCTGAATCAGGCCCAAAGCCTATCTAGTCCAGCATCCCGTTTCACACAGTGGCCCACCAGATGCCTCTGGGTAGCCCACAGGCAAGAGGAGAGGGCATGCTCTCTCTTCTGCTGTTACTCCCTTGCAACTGGTATTTAGAGGCATCTTGTCTCTTAGGCTGGAGGTGGCCTATAGCCCTATAGTAGCTATTGATAGACCCGTCCTCCATGAATTTATCTAAGCCCTTCTTAAAGCCATCCAGGCTGGTGGCTGTCACTACATCTTGTGGCAGAGAATTCCATAGGTTAATTATGCATTGTGTGAAAAGGTACTTCCTTCTGTCGGTGCTAAATTTCTTGGCAATCAGTTGCATTGGTTGACCACGGGTTCTAGTGCTATATGAGATGGAGGAAAACTTCTCTTCCACTCTCTCCACACCATGCATGATATTATTGACATCTATCATATCTACCTTTGGTCGTCTTTTTTTCTAAACTAAAAAGGACGAGGTTGTAGCCTTGCTTTATAAGGAAGGTATTCTAGTCCCCTGATCATCCTGGGTGCCCTCTTCTGCACCTTTTCCAGTTCTATAATGTCCTTTCTGACCAGAACTGTACACAGTACTCCAAATGTGGCCACACCATAGTATTGTATAAGGGCATTATAGTCTTAGCAGTTTTATTTTCAATCCCCTTCCTAATGATTCCAAGCATGGAATTGGCCTTTTTCACAGCAGCCGCACACTGAGTTGACACTTTCATTGAGCTGTCCACCACAACCCCAAGATCCCTCTCCCAGTCAGTCACTGGCAGGCAGCTCATACCCCATCAGCATATATGTGAAGTTGGTGGTTTTTTGCCCCAATATGCATTACTTTCAACTTGCTTACATTGAATCACATTTGCTATTTTGTTGCCCACTCCCCCAGTTTGGAGAGATCCTTTTCGAGTTCCTCGCAATCTGTTGTGGATTTCACTACTCTAAATATTTTGGTCTCATCTGCTAATTTGGCCACTTGGCTGCATGCCCCAACTTCTAGATCATTTATGAACAAGATAAAGAACACTAGTCCCAGTACAGATCCCTAGGGAACCCCATTCCCTCCATTGTGAAAACTGTCCATTTATTCCTACCCTCTGTTTCCTGTCCTTCAACGAGTTATCGATTCACACATAAACCTGTCCCCTTATCCCGTTACTTCTAAGTTTACTCAAGAGCCTTTGGTGGGGAACTTTATCAAAAGCTTTTTGGAAGTCCAAGTATACTATGTCAACTGGATCACCTTTTATCCACATGCTTGTTGACACTCTCAAAGAACTCCAAAAGTTCAGTGAGGTAAGACTTGCCCTTTCAGAAGCCATGCTGGTTCTCCTTCAGCAAGGCCTTTTCTTCTATATGTTTAACAATTTTGTCCTTAAGTATGCTTTCCATCAATTTACCTGGCACCAAAGTTAAGCTGACTGGCCTGTAATTTCCCCTATCCCCACTGGATCCCTTTTTGAAAATCAGAATTACTTTGCCTACTTTCCAGTCTTCTGGTACAGAGCCTGATGGTAGGGACTAGTTACATATTTTTGCTAGGAGATCAGTAGTTTCACAGTTAAGTTCCTTAAGAACTCTTGAGTAGGTGCCATCTGGCCCTGACGATTTGTTAATTTTTAGTTTTTAAAGACAGTTTAGACCATCTTCCCTTGTCATCCCAAACTGGCCCAGTTCTTCAGCCACTAAACCTGAAAAGTTTGATTCCGGAGATGGTATATGGTCAGAATCCTCCGCAATGAAAACAGATGCAAAGAACTCATAAAGTTTCTCTGCAATTTTCTTATCTTCCTTAATAATCCCTTTCATGCCCTCATTGTCTAAGAGGCCAACCGCCTCACTGGCAGGTTTTCTGCTTCTTATATATTTAAAGAAGTTTTTGTTGTTCCCTTTGACACTCCCCTCTCTTTTTGCACCCCTTATTGTCTCCTTGCATTTCTTTTGACAGAGTTTATGTTCCTTTTTGTTATCTTCATTTGGGCAGGACTTCCATTTTCTGAAGGAAGTCTTCCTCCCTTGTATAGCTTCCCTGACTCTACTTGTTAGCCATGCTGGCATCCTCCTGAACTTGGTTGTACCTTTCCTCCTTCTAGGTATACTTTCCAACTGTGCTTCTAGTATTGTGGTTTTAAATAAGTTCCATGCTTTCTGGAGTGATTTGACCCTCCTGACTTTCCCTTTCAACCTTCTTACCAGTCCCCTCATTTTTGAGAAGTTTCCTCTTCTGAAGTCCAACACACCTGTGTTGGACCTCCTTGACAATTCTCCACTCGCATATATGTTGAATTGGATCACACTATGGTCACTGTTACCCAATGGTTCTGCAACTCTGACATCTTGCACCAGGTCCTGGGCACCACTCAGAATTAAGTTCAAGGTCACCAACTAACTGTTCTAAGGCATAGTCATTTAGCATGTCTAGAAATTTGGCCTCTATTTCCTTACCTGAACGTGATTTACCTAGTCTATGTATGGGTAGTTCAAGTCACCCATTATTGCTGCCCTGTCTCTCTTTGATGCCTCTCTTATTTGCTTCTCTAACTCCAGGTCATTCTCAGTGCTTTGATCTGGAGAGTGATAGCACATCCCTAATGAAACATTTCCTTTCAGTCCTCATAATGTTACCCATATTGATTCTGTGGAGGACTCCAGTCCACTTGGGTTTCCAATGCTACTCCTCTATCAGTCCTCCCCTCCCTTCCGCTTCTGTAGAGTTTATATCCAGGAATAACTGTGTCCCATTTGTTCTCCCTGTTCCAGGTTTGCGCTGCACCAACTATATCTTGCTTTTCATTAGTAACCAAGCATTCCAGCTCACCCATTTTTGCTTGGAATCTTCTGGCATTGGTGTATAGACACCTATATGCCAAGTCCCTCACCTGGTGATGTTGTATGCCATGCCCCTTACCATCATTTGACCGATTTGGCAAGCTGTCATGTGTTTCCTTCTGCTTAACTCTTGGCTGTACTCTATCCCCTTCTGGTTTAGCCAAAACATATGCACCCTCACACCTTAGGGTATTTTGCTGACCAAACCAGATATTACCCAGTTCCTGTTGGCAATTCCCTAGGCATCATTTTAAAAACTGCTCTGCGACCTGCTTGATTTTAAGTGCCAGCAGTCTGCTTCCATCTTGTTTCAAGTGGAGCCCATCCCTTTTGTACAGTCTTCACTTTCCCCAAAATGTATCTCAGTGCCTAAACCCTTCCTCCTGGCACCAACATCTCATCCACACATTGGATCCCTCAGCTCCGCCTGTCTCATTGTCCCTGCGCATGGAATAGGTAGCACTTCAGAGAACACTATGCTGGGGGTCCTGGACTTCAGTATGCTACCTAGCAACCTGAATTTTGCTTCCAGGACCTCCCGACTGCATTTCCCATTGATGCCAGTGTGCACCATGACAGCTGACTCCTCCCCAGAACTGCCTACCTAGATGCAACATGACATCTGCAACCTTCACACCAGACAGGCAAGTCATCACGTGCTGTCTACATGTGGATCATAGCCCCATCTCTCTATGTCCCTAATGATTGAATCACACACTACTAGGAGGTCCCCACCCCCTGGAGGACTGTCCTCTGAGCAAGAGGAAATGGGTGCATCACCTAAGGAAGGGGTCCCTGCTAAGGGAGTGTTTAAGAACATAAGAACAGCCCTGCTGGCTCTGGCACAAGGCCCATCTAGTCCAGCATCCTGTTTCACACAGTGGCCCACCAGATGCCTCTGGGGAGACCACAGGCAAGAGGTGAGGGCATGCCCTGCTGTTGCTCCCCTGCAACTGGTATTGAGAGGCGTCATGCCTCTGAGGCTGGGGATGGCCCACAGCCACCAGACTAGTAGCCATTGATATGCCTGTCCACCATGAATCTGTCTAAGCCCCTTTTAAAGCCATCCAAGCTGGTGGCCATCACCACATCCCATGGCTTTCTCGCTTCCTCAGACCAATGTCCTCCTTCCCTGAGACCTTCACTCTCCATGACAGCAGAAAAGCTATCAGCCGGGCAGAGGGATGCTTCTATCACGTCCCTCAAGGTCTCATCCATGTACCTCTCTGACTCTCTGAGCTTCTTTAGATCGGCCACCTTGGTTTCAAGGGAACAAACTTGTTATCTTAGAGCCAGGAGCTCCTTGCACCAAGCAAACACCCATGGCTTCTGCCCATCGAACAATATATGCAACACTCTGCTAACTGAGGAACCCCTGCTAACTGAGCAAAGAGTCACCTTTTTAAAGTGGTGATTCTCTTTATTGAGCATGGGGAGAGCAACTGGCCCTATCCAGTCCCAGCACATCGTCCCTTCTGTGGATGTTGTTGGTGTCTATCTCATGTTTTTCTTTTTAGATTGTGAGCCCTTTTGGGGACAGGGATCCATCTTTATTTATTTTTATTTATTTATGTAAAAAGCTTTGGGAACTCTTGTTGAAAAGCGGTATATAAATATTCACCATCTTTGGCTGTGCAGTACACTGGGAAGTGGCCCCTCCCCTACTGGCTTTCTGTCTTCATGACTTGTTCTGTTGACTGTTTAGAATATTTGGAGATTGCTTATTTGAAAGTTAGGTCTTAGTTGAAATTGTCAGCTCTATGAAAGAGCGAGTAGTACTTCTCTTCCTGCTTGGGCTTCTTGTGAGCAAGGGGGCTCCTTTCAAGCTCCCCTACTAAACTCTGTGCAAAACTCGTATGACACCTGTTTGTTAATTCCTGTTCACTAATCTCCCTATAGAGAGTAGGCTTTAAGCTGAGGCAACCAGGTTCCAGGCAGGAGTCTCTCCCACCCCTGCCTGAAGATACCCAGATAGGGATGTGCATGAAACTGATTTTGCGTTTTGTTTCAAGCTTGAAACAAAAGGTAAAATGGCTGAAACATTTCGTCAAAACAGTGGCCAAACCAACTCAACATTTTGAGTGTTTCAGCCATAGGAAACAACGGGGAAATTTGAAACACCCCATTGTTCCCCATGGGTAGATCCTATGGACACCAAAGTGGCTTGGATTGTAGGGCATGATGGGTGCTACCTACCATCCAACCCACAAAAGAAATGGGCAGACTTTCCCCATAGGATTGTGTGGAGGTTTGTGGTTAGCAACCATGCCTTGAAAAACATTGCAGAAGCACACAGTAAAAGGGAATCTGTCCCTCCCAACACAGAACACTCATTTCAAACACAGTCCAAAAATGTCCAAAAAGAAATCACTGACTCAGTGGTGCACCTAGGCAATTTTGGAGCCTGGACCTAAAGGCCTTTGGAGGTCCCCCTGCCACCCCTCAAGGCTCCCCTTCCTGCTGCTCCAAAATAAACTGCAAAGCACTGCAGTATTTCTTAAACCAGAACATGTTTACACCAGAACAATTTGCATGGACAATGCTGCCATTTAAATTAGCTGAATGCACTTTTTACACCAGAATTAGCTCAGGCAAAGCTGGAACGTGTGTATTTTCAGAATAAATTATGAATAATATATTTCCCACTGACCTGCATGATGGGTAGTCCTGCCTGCCACTCGCCTCAGTTCCTCCCTTGCCCCCACTCTGTGAAGTGTGCCAGCCCCAGCAAAGGCGGTGGGGGGTGGGGCACATACAGTGAAGAAATTCCTGGGAAGGGGTGGTGGCAGGGCCGGGGGCGGTGGGAGAGGAAGGAACAAAAGAAACACAGAGGTGATGGGGTTGATGGCAAGGTTACAGCACAAACAGGGAAAAGGGAACTCCAAATGGGTGGAGGAGGAGGGAGGGAAGAAAGAAGACCTAAAGAGCGATGCAAATCTCTCCATGAAAATAACGCTAGTAACAGAGAGGTAGTCTGCAAATTGGGTCACAAGAGCCCCAGGGCGACCTAACGGAGAGGGGGTCGAGAGTTCCATCATCACAGCACTTTGTAAAAAGGGGAGAGAAGGAGCCCCAACTCTATGGGATACTCACCCCATTGATCAAGCCCCGAAAGCTAAGCCAACTACCTGCTTGCTTGCTCATCCCACGTCTTGCCCACCCCACACGAAGGGGCTCTGACAGGCACTAATCCCTTCCTGGAGGGGTGGGTGGAGAGTTTAATGTGCTCCCTCTGAGTGGGGAGCATCAAATATAGGAAGAGGGACACAATTTCGCCTTAGCTCAACTTTGGTCACACACTCTTGGGGAAGGAGAGGACTATAAGGCGGGAGAGAGCAACTCCAGCTGCCTCTCTCAATGGAGACACTATTGAATTAAAAAGCTCCCCTCATGACTGCCATTCCTTTGTTCTGTGGCCAATCCTAGCCCGGTCAGGCAGCCTCCGTCTCCTCACAAACACATACAGCAACCCTCACGGTGTCGGTGGCTGGATGATCCCCGCATGCAGTTTCCTTCCTACAAAGCAGATGCATCTGTCACCACTAACAGCAAGGTGAGAGCAGCCTTGAAAAAGCCGTTGCCCCATTGCCCCTGCCATCCCATTGAGTTCCCCTGGGGAAGGAGTGGAGGAGTGCAAGCCTCGCTCGCTTTTACTGTGCCCAGCAGCAGCAGCTGGAGCCTGGAGCTCATTCCCCCTGCACCACTCTTTCTTCAGATGACCCAGGCTGAAGAGCGGTGCCACCTGTTTAGTCCTGCTCCACCAGCTGAGTGGTGCCTGCTGGCTGGGGAAAGTTGGCTCCTTTCAGGCACAGACTGTGGCTGGGTAGAAGTGTCTCATGCGGGCTGCTTACGGCCAGGCCCCATGTACACTGTCACACAAGTGAAGAGGTGGAAGCCGCCCTCCGCAAGATTTTAAGTTCCAATCTCCCCCCCCCCCCACATCTCTCTTCCTTACCAAGCCAGCGCTGGAACTAGTAGAGAGAGATCATCAGGCAGTGTGGGTGGGCTGGTGGCAGGGACCTTCTACAACAGGAAGCAGGTCTTTCCTTGTGTTGCACATGGCTCCCTGGCCTGTGCAGATTGCCGTGGCTGCATCCCCACTGCCACTTGGAGGCTCTCCTCTGACTGAGCACTACATGGCTTGTGTCGAGGGGCCTGCACACATGGCCAGCTGCGCGGGCAGCACGGGGACATTTGGAGGCTCCCCCCCCACCCCCCGCCAGGGAGCATACATAGCCGACCAGCCCACAGGCCGACACGCACATGGCCACCACCATTTGAGTTGCTGCCGATCCAGCACGGGCAGGTGCACCACCATGATGGAAGCCCGGGGGACATTTGGAGCCCCCCCCCCGAAGATCGGAGCTGGGCTCGGAGGTCCAGTCCAAGGAGCGCTACTGCACTGACCCAGAATCCACTGCCAGCCACAGTGCCTTCCCTGTAGTAACATCATTGGGACAAGTTGCTCTCTCACAAACAATTATGACTCCTTACATTCCTAACATTGCCACAGCAGCACCCTTAGCAGCAAGCATAGCCATATGCTCAACAGAGCAATTTCACCCAAATTTTGACTGAGTACAACAGCTTGCAGCGAAGACTGCAGAGCAGACTGGAGCAGTGAGTAAAGCACAAGTTTCTCTCAAGGCCAGACATGGAGCTCATCACAGCAATCACCAAGAAATCTCAATCTCACTCACTCACCTGCCACTGTCCATTTTTCTCCACAACACAATCTCACAAACAAAACAAACTACAACTCATGATTTGCTATAACCTCTGCTTCCAGATAGCTATAGCAGCAATAAAGTAAGTAAAGTTTTTCTGTCGAGTCGGTGTCAACTACTGGCTAGCACAGCATATTATACTCAGTGCTGAGAAAAGAAAAGCACAAAATCTAACCTTCCTTTCTCCTCTCCTGGTGCATCTTCTTCTTCAAGAGAGGCACACTGTAAAGGCTCTCTCTGCCTTGCAGTCCATTTGAATGCATTGTTAATTAACCAAAAAAAAATTGCCTTCAAAGTTCAGAACAAGCACCTGCAAATTATCTATTTTAATAGATCTATTATGGCACTATTGTGGCTAATTAAATCTAGTGGCTAACATCTAGACTAATATGACACATGCAGGATAACATTTTGTGCATATGATGGGGGAGGGGCAATTTTTGCAAATTCCCCATTCACAGTCCAGTTCTCTGTACCATATATACACACACACATACACACACACACACATGCCTCTGAGGGTTGCAGGACCCCCAGGGACAGCTGCAGAAGGAGGAGATGAATGGTAAATACCATTCACAACAGTCCTTGTTGTGTGTGCAAAATGTAATTCTGTATGCACAGTATCAGTCTGGATGTCACAACGTATGTCAGTGTGCTGTCCCACTTTGTTGTTTGTTCTTCCCTTTGTTCAGTTTACACGGTAAATTCTTTGGAATAGACTTTTGGTCTGCAAAGTAACATGTGCACTGATAACACTTCATGAATAACACATTCACATACCTCAACCATTTGTTGTGCCTATGCAAATTGGTAGAATTTGATGAATATCCTGACAACCCTTGTCCTTGGATTTAACCCGTCAGAATGGTGTAGAGCTAAGGATACTAGTAAAAGTAGGAAATTAAAAGTCAAAGTTGAGTAGCAAGTGGAAGCCAGAACAGTGGTTAGGGATGGAAAAAATTGAGGAAGGGCCAGCAAAGCATCTTGTGATAGAGAAGAGGAAGGAATAGGAAATAAAGGGGGAACAGGTGTATTTTGTATGCATGTGTTACCCAATAAAATAGACATGCTGACTTAACTCATCAGCATATCTCATAATGATACTGTATTTTTGTGTCATTGGACACTTACATTGGGGTGCACAAAATTTGTTTCTACATTATTTCAGAATGTTGATATGTGTTAAATGATGCCATTCCTGATGACAAAAAATCATTTTAATTAAGATGTTTGACATACTACTTGAGATAACTCTGTTTCCTCTTCACTCTTTCCTCCTAATCTGATTTCTGCAGCAATGTTTATAATGCTAAAGATCTTTATAGCATGCTGAGTTACACATAGGCAGTTAAACAAATGTAGACAGTGGAAATTTAGCAGAGGGTAATTTTTCTATTTTGACTTGTTACACATCATTGGATATTCTTGTACAGTGGTATATAAGATGAGAAAACAATGCTTGCTTTCTCTGCCTTTCTTTAGATGTTGGTTCTCAAGACTGCTATTTTACTCCACGGTCATTTCCGAATGACAGATCAAGCTCACTGGAAGGCTTTCACAACCACTTTGTAAGTATGATTTAATCTTCACCATTGACGACATAATGATGTAAAGCATTTGCACTCATTTATATTCTCTGCTATGGACCAAGGCCAAAGACTATGAAATAGCTTTGCACAGATGCTTTCTGAGTAGGCTTGCTTGCTCATTGCTTCCCATAATGCAGTGGGACTGGGGACGGCAAATCAATCCTGGCCATGAGTAGTTTTAAGGGATAGCATAGGTATGAGAACATAGAACATATATCATATCATATCATATATCATATCATATCATATCATATCATAGAACATATCAGGTTCCCATCACATCACCAGCTTGGCTAAAGCTATCTGTTTGGCCTGGCCTTCCAGGATTTTTAAATTGTTGTAAAGGGTTTTTAATGTTGTAACCTGGTTTTTTAGAATTTTTAAATTGTTTTCATTGTTTAATTATTGTTTTATGGTGCTTTAATAATCTCTGTTTTAATTGTTAATTGATTTTAACTGTTTTGTTTTAATTGTAAACTGCCCTGAGCCATTTTGGAAGGGGGGGAGGTATAGAAATTGAATGAATGAATGAATGAATGAATGGAGGAGTGTGGCAGCCAGTTACAAAATAGAGATAGAAGTTAGAAGGCCTGGGAGATGCTGGCCATTGGTGCATAGTTTGCTACACAATAGGTTGATGGGATACCGTCCCATTGGAAAGAATGTCTGTATGAAGCCTGGATTAGGGTTGAGCACGAACTGGTTCACAGGCCATGTTGGGGGTCCGACGAACCGGCGGGGGGAGGGGTTTGCTTTAAGGGAGGGGGGTGTACTTACTCCTCCCGCCACTTTCCTCCTCCGGCGCTCCAGTTTTTGGCAAAATCTTCGGGGCGGCAGCGTTCCTCCCTGCCGCCCCTGCCTTCTTCTTGTTCTCCAGAACTGGAAGTAACATAGGCGCATGCGCCTGCTGCCACCACACGTGTCACTGTGATGTGCGCGGTGCGCACGTCGACAGCAGGCGCATGCGCCCGTGTTACTTCCGATTTTGGAGAACAGCAAGGGGGTAGGGGCGGCAGGGAGGAACGCTGCTGTCCTGAAGATTTTGCCAAAAACTGGAGTGCCGGAGGGGGAAAAGCAGCGGGAGGCGTAAGTACAACCCCCCACCCTTAAAGCAACCCCTCCTGGCATCGGACCACGCCTCCGTGGTCCGTGCACATCACTATCCTGGATCTCCTAAAAGGGGGAAAGACTCACATGATCAGAGTTCATGTTCAGAGAAATGTTTGCTAATTGTATGACACGTTTCCTCTTTGGAATGTTGATTAATTTCTTGTTTTAAATGCTTTTTATTTATAGAAAAACAAAAGCCTTTTGCATGTAGGAAGTGTTTCAAATGAAGAACTGGATGAAAACTATGTCCCCATGAACCCAAACTCTCCCCCGCGGCAGCATTCTAGCAGTTTTACTGAACCCATCCAAGAAATGACGAACTATGTGCCAATGACTCCAGGCACCTTTGACTTTTCGCTGTTTGGAATGCAAGTCCCACCACCAGCACACATGGGCTTTAGGGCTAGTCCAAAGACTCCTCCCAGAAGGCCAGTCCCTGTTGCAGAATGTGAACCACCTCCAGTGGATAGGAACCTCAAACCAGACAGAAAAGGTAAGCAATGAGCATGTGTTACCTGTTCTGAAGTACTGAGATTTTTTTTATCCTTTCCATTCCCCACAGAATAAAATTATTATTTATTATTATTTATTCGATTTCTATACCACCCTTCCAATAATGGCTCAGGGTGGCTTACACAGAGAAATAATAAATAATCAAGATGGATCCCTGTCCCAAAGGGCTCACAATCGAAAAAGAAACATAACCAGCAACAGTCACTGGAGGTACTGTGCTTGGGGTGGAGAGGGCCAGTTACTCTCCCCCTGCTCAATAAAGAGAATCACCACATTAAAAGGTGCCTCTTTGCCAAGTTAGCAGGGGTTTCTGTTAGATTATGTTAGGCAACAATATCAATACACTATTAGACAATTCACAGATATCTAAAACAACAATAACAAATGTAGTCCCAAATATAGTTTTTAGCAATCAAGATTAAAAACAGCTACCTTTTCTAATAGGCAAAATAACTGTGAATGGACCAGACACAAAGTGCTCATTGTGGTACTGTGTCAGGCATAGACGATCTGAATATTTGAACATATTTTTGTGACTAGGGAAAGTACATGTGCATACAAGTCAATGACTGCCAGGATTAATTCCATTTAGAATATTATTTTTGCCGATGCTTCCGCTGCTGCAAATATTGCATTAATTAAAACAAATAATAATGTTGTGGTAAAGAGGAAGTTGAATGGTATCAGTTGATCATATTAAAATAATCTATCTGCCACAAATATAAATAACTTTTGGCAGCTGAGAATCTGTTGATCGTCTTCATGATCTGTTTTAATGTTGGGGTTTTGTACATTTGGATTTTTGGAGCCAGGTAGTTGACTGAAACATTGCATTTGGTGTAGTGCACCTCCCTCTCCCAGTTACTTACATAAATGAGGGAAAGACATTTGATGGAGGTTGAACGAGCAGACAGCATGGGTCCATGTAATGCATTCCAAATGATTATGTATAAATATTGGTACACTTCTCCTTCCCCTCCCGCTTTCAGGAAAAAGAAACTGAATACTTGAGTATGTTCTTCTATGCATATCAAAAACATGTCATTTCAATAATTGTTTTTGACAGCACTGTGTATTGAATTATGTGTTTATAGCAATTTTGCTTTTTTTGCTACTCTAATCTTTCAAAGCTTGCATGTGTTGGTGATGGTATGTTGGAAGCAGCATTGCTAGCAAATTGTCTCCTGTCAGTACAACTGGGTAGCATTTGTATACATTATTATTATTTATTTATTTACATTTTATATCCCACTCTTCCTCCAAGGAGCCCAGAGCGGTGTACTACATACTTATGTTTCTCCTCACAAAAACCCTGTGAAGTAGGTTAGGCTGAGAGAGATGTGACTAGCCCAGAGCCACCCAGCAAGTATCATGGCTGAATGGGGATTTGAACCCGGGTCTCCTCGTTCCTAGTCCAACACTCTAACCACTACACCACGCTGGCTCACTCATCTCTCATTAGAACTTGGAGAGATTGAAGCTATGATAAATCTAACTGTTTAAATGCTGCTGCTTCCCATTGGCTTTTGAGGTGAGCCCTCTTCAGACTTTAGAAAAAAGCAGGGAAGCCCTATGCATGTACCATGTTCCAAAATCACACCTGCAAGCCCTTCTCTAATACTGACACACTCAGGAGCCTCATGCCTGTTCTGCCCAAGTTACAGCATTTGTCTCTTCAGGAAAATGCAGTACTTGTGGTCAGTGGGTGGATGAGGCTTTTCAGTGTGTCAGAGGAACTTCAGGGCACATTCTTCGGATAGTGTGTGTGAGTACAGTATCCCTGCTTCTTAAAAAATGTCTGAAGAGGGGTTTGATAATAAAGAAAGGGAGGACTGCACCCAGCAGTGGTGTAGCAAGGTTGGAGTGAGCCTAGGGACAAAAAATGAAGATGGCCCCCCTTCTTTGCCCTGCCCCCATATATTTTTTGCAGAAAAACTGTAAGGACATGATGAAAACAAGATTCTTATCATGCCCTTTCTTTCCCTTCTATGCATATAATATTACACCCTCTTCATATATGCATACACTTTCACACACATACTTGTGCATACATATTCCCTTAGCTCAGAAACATTTTTAACAAATATGCCTTCTGCTGTTACCTGATATATGCATACATACAACCCTAGCAATGTTCTTATCCCTATTTGCCCATTTGTGTGTGCTCTCTCTCTCCTCCCCCCCCCTCTCTCTCTCTCTCTCTCTCTCACACACACACACACACACACACACACACACTGCAAAGCTGCTCCAAAGACTCTGGATATAACATGAGGAGAAGTAAGAAAGGACTTGACTTTTGAGGGCTGGCAAAATATGTACACCAAGGACAACAAAATCAGCCATGGTCAGAGGTAGCCCTACATAGGAAATGAGAAGAATTGAAAATAACACAATTTTTACTTCTGAGAGGTTTGAAAATGAGGTTTACTTCTGAGAGGTTTGAAAATGACTTTTTAAAAATCTATACAATTCTGAGAACTTGTCTGGTTGGAAAACAACTGAATATATATTTAACAACCACCACCATAGACCAGCCAATAAATTCCACCCCACTCGCTCTCTTTTACTTTCTACTTTCCTTTCCACGGAGAGGAAAACAACTCATTGCAAGTTCCGAGGGGAAGATCACATGGGTCAGGACTTATTGGGAAGAACTCAATCATATTAAATCATTTTAAAATAGTTAAGTCTCTTACGTAAGCACAAACAAGGGCTTGAGGATAGGAAAGAGACATATCAAGGGAGACTTTCAGTTACGGATGGGATGGGGTCTCTCTCTCTCTTATACACACACACACACACACACACACACACTTCATAAATGTGGGAAGGAGAAAAACACACATTGGCTTCTGAGGGAAGAAATCACATTCCCAGAAAAAACAGAGAAGGGCTGTTTGCTTGCTTGCTTGCTTGTTTGACTTTCTTTTCCAGCTATCCTTTTGGCCATGCTTCTTGCCTGCTCCCTCACCAACTCTGCAGTGAATTGCTGAGTGGAGGAAGAGCATAACTCAAGGAGGAGCAATCAAAGACTGCTGCTGCTGGGCTGGTTTAACCCTTTCCTTTCTCAGCATTCGTCCTCCTCCTGCCTGAAAAAAGTGAAACAGCTCGCTGGCCATGATTGGGAGTCACACAGCTGGCCGGGGGTGGTGGTGGTGAGAGAAAATTTTGGGGTGCAGTGTCACACCCTGGCCATGGGTCTGTAGAGCCTTGTGGGGCCCCTTGACCCTCTGGGCCTGGGGGCAATTGCCCCCACTTGTCCAATGGACCCTATGCCCCTGGTGCTTGGAGTTATAGTTGTAGAAGGAATGGAATCTCAAAGCTGTGGTGGTTCAGAATGAAGATTTCCTTCCTTTCCTAATAGAGATCAGCGTGATCTATATTGTTATTGCCCTCATCTTCGGTAGAATTGTGTAGATAGGTCGAACAATGGTGTAGTCAGTAGTGTAGGCAAACAGGTCAAAAAGGTAATTGCTGGTTAAATACAATTACAAAACTATAGATAGCGTCCAGAGTGGTGCTTGCACAAGCTGTTTTTCCTGCCCCCTCTTCCTCACAGTAAGGGCTGGTGTAGGTGGGGGGGGAGAGATCCCCAGGAACCTGGCAGAGACTGCTAATGGCAAGTTTCTAGAGATTCCGCTCTCCCTTTGAAGTCTCCTGCACTGCATCCTAAGTCCTCAGCAAGGGTTCCTTGACCCTCAGGGATGGTTTTTGAGCGTCTCCAGGGGCTGCAGTGAGGAGGAGGGTGGCAAAAGGTTGCTACAGTACTGCTTTGGATGCTACTGTATGTCTCAAAATTGACATGCATGTTCTCCATAGTCCTGAGGTTTTTTAGTGGAAAGTAAATGAATATGAATTATTTTTAAAGATAGCACAGAGTCAAAATTGGTGAGAGCTTTGCACTTGAGACTAATGGAGAAAAGACCATTTGTCATCATGCCAACTGGTAAAGACAATATAGCATTTATATTACATAAAGACATATTATACAAAATTAACAACATACAGAACCTTTTATAGCCGTACGTTATCATTTCAGCAAACACATTTAATCATACACAGTACATACATGAACAGATCACTGAATGTCTCAAATGCATTCAGTAAATTCTAACATCAATTCAGCTGCATATGAGTGTTTTTATTTTCCTCCCAATGTTGGAACATTAAGTTGCTTTTTGGGTTTGTTGGGGTTTTTTTAAAATAACTCCTTTCCTCCATTTTGCCTTAAGGAGCAATTGAAAGGAAACAGTTTTACTTTCAGAACTGGGTTTGGCCCATGTGTTTGTCTTTGGGACGGTGTTAAAAACAAGGATCCAACACTTTTAAAAAATAGATTTGTTCTTGTTCAGGATAGTAACATAGCATTTAATATACAGTGATTAAATTAAGAGTGATACTGTGAATCTTTTAACTTGCATAGTTGATAGCTATTTAGAATTTTATCTTAGAGACATAGAGCACATATTTTAAGTGACTGTATTTAAATATTTAAAGAAACCCTATAAAAATTATGTAATTCTACTGATTTGGGAAGGACTTAATTGAACATCAAGGCTAGTTTTGTGCACTGAGGAAGAGTCATCTGTCACCTAAACATAAATAGCCAATATCTCACAGATGACTGTGTTTCCTCTCAGAAAGTAGGACCGAACAACAACAAATAAATTGTCATCACAATTACTTCTGGGTAAACACAGTCTTTCTTTCCCTCTCGTCATGCTGATTTTGTCTTTCATTATGCACCATTAACAGAAATTTAAATGAGTAAGAGGGTTTTTATAGCAGAGAAATATATTTTGGTGTATGAATGGAGTGTGGCATGTTTAGAGATGTGAATATTTATTATTTATTTATTATTCATTTATTCAGTTTCTATACCGGCCTTCAAAAAATGGCTCAGGGCGGTTTACACAGAGAAATAATAAATAAATAAGATGGTTCCCTGTCCCCATAGGGCTCACAATATAAAAAGAAGCATAAGATAGAAACCAGCAACAGTCACTGGAGGTACTGTGCTGGGGGTGGATAGTGCCAGTTACTCTCCCCCTGCTCAATAAAGAGAATCACCACGTTAAAAGGTGCCTCTTTGCCAAGTTAGCAGGGGTTCATAGAGCTAGGGATGTATGATTGGGTTGAAAAAACATATGTGGACCAAAGAAAGTGAGTGAATATTTAGCTGCCATCCTGCTTAGAACATAACAGGATGGGAGCCAGGCCACTATTGATCCCTGATTTCATTATGGGTTGCCACTCCTTCCTTGGAACCTGTCAAGCTGCTTACTCATTAGCCCGCCATGTGTGTACTGTACACACTCTCTGCCATCTATGAATTGCACAGAATGTTGGAAACGGGAGACTACATGCATTCAGCTGTACATGCACAGGGCCACCCCATTTATGCTGAATGTGTGGTGGTGAGCCAGTGCACATGGTCTCGCTCCCTCCTCCAGATTGTTGTTTGAATGTGCAGATGGTAACTTGTAAATGGGGTTTATGGTGACCTTCCCCATTTTACAGCCTTAAAGATGGAGGGCTCATCTGACTCAATTTTTAAAAAAATAGTTGCAGAGAGCAGCAAGGGTACTCCCACCATTTTGTGCAGCCTGTACCTCTCTTTTCCCCTCTTCCAGGATATGTGGGGATATCCTGCTTTAAGTGTGGCTTAGGGGACTGTGGAAGTATTGTACTAAGGATAAAGTGTGGTTGGGACATATTTTTTTTTAGTTCTGTTCAAAGGCTCTTAGTACTGTTGTCATTATTGGCGTGGGAACACTTGAAATAGGGTATGCTATTTCAAAGATGTATACGACTTTTCAGCAGTTACTTTATCTGTGTTTGGCTTTGATTATGTGATGCTTTATACTCCCAATAAATCATTTTAAAGGAAGTGAGTTTTCTCTGGTGCTGAGAGTGGGCGTTGCTCTTTCTGTGTAAAGGTAGCCAATAAATGGTCAGGTAGCTATTCAGGTTTTATCTCTTTAGAATTTCTATCCCACCCTTCAGCCCACAATGAGTTTTTAAAATGGCACACAATTATAGCACTTAGCAATAGCACTTACATTTATATACCGCTCTATAGCTGGAAGCTCTCTAAGCGGTTTACAATGATTTAGCATATTGACCCCCAACATTCTGGGTACTCATTTTACTGACCTTGGAAGGATGGAGGGCTGAGTCAACCTTGAGCCCCTGGTCAGGATCGAACTTGCAACCTTCTGTTTACAGGGTGGCAGTTTTACCACTGCGCCACCAGGGGCTCCCAATTATTGAAGTAATTTATTTGACTAGAATGAACAGTTGCTGCTACAAAATAGCACAGCTAGCAGTGTTTGAATTATTAGCAGAGGAGGCTGGCGGGTGGGCAAAAATGGTGGGGGGGAGGGAGGGAGCAAGCCCGGTGGGGAGAGAAAACACTGCCAGGGGGCGGGGAGAGAAAGCTGCAGGTGGACGGGGACCTCTGGCACTGCTGGAGAATGGATACCTCCAGAAAGAGGGAACAGATTGGGGTGGAAGGGAAGGGGGAAGCAGTGCGGAGAGAAAGCATTTTATTTAAAGTACAATGATTTTTATTGTTATGTATTTTGTAAATATTTTAATGTATTTATTTTATTAGAATTTTTAATTCAATTTATTTTATTTTAATTTAAATTAATCTTGGTCTGCCAGAACTTCAAAAGTTAAATTTTGATTAAATTCATTTTAATTAATTTCACTTCGATTTAAGTAATTGATTAGTATTAAGTGTTACTTTATTTATTTTATTATTTATTTATTCGATTTTTATACCGCCCTTCCAAAATGGCTCAGGGCGGTTTACAATTTAAAAATTGTTTTTTAAAAAATTGTTTTTTTTAAAAAAAGCAACTCATCCCTATTAGTCATCTTTATGGTTTTAATAATCAGCACTCTGAAAATTGACCTTGGCCCCCATTAGCCAAGTCATGTTCAGTTTTGGCCCACCAGGTCATTTGAGTTGTGCACACCTGTAGTATAGTACTAATAGATAAACTTGAAACCCCTTTACTAACTGCTGGTCCGGAAACTGCACACTAAGAATGTAGCGGTCCTTGAAACTCCATATGAAAAATTTAGCTGTCCTTGACTACAAAGAGGTTGAGAAACACTGGTCTACACAGACTGGCCGTGGCTTCTCCAAGGCTGCAGGCAGGAATCTCTCTCAGCCCCATCTTGGAGAGAAGCCAGGGAGGGAAGTTGCAACATTCTGCTTTTCCCAGAGCGGCTCCATCCCCTGAGGGGAATATCTTACAGTGCTCACATGTGGACTCCCATTCAAATGCAACCAGGGCAGACTCTGCTTAGCTAATGGGACAAGTTATACTTGCTACCACAAGACCAGCTCTCCGCCTACCACAAGATCAGTTCTCAGGATGGAAGTGAAATGAAAAGAACAGCTTATAGTTTATTGTAAATAAAATAAACATGTTTATTAAAAACAAAGACAAACATTAGTATTTAATAATTTTACAAAAGAGAAAAATAATGTAATTAATTCCTTTATTTTACTTATTTAAAAATATATATTCCACATTTTGAATCAGCAATCAAAAAGGCAGGTAATAGAATAAAACTGTAATGCGCAATTTAACAGCAATAAAAGAAAATGGGATTTAAAAGTTACAGCACAGTAGACTGAGTGATGAGTGCACTATGTCACTGAACTTTCTAGCTTGCAAAGCAAACCACTATTGTGACCATAAAGCAGCAAATTCTTTGACCCCTGAAAACCTTTTAGGCAAAAAGAATACCAAATCATGGCAATAAAGATTAAGATGGAATGGACTCTGTAAATAATGCTGTGTCCTGCTGATTTGAGGCTAGCTCTGTTTTTAGTGTAACTGTTCCATAGCTCCATAAATATCTGTTTATAGAAAGCTGAACATCACAATTGCTGATGTTCACATTTTTTAAAAAGGGGATAATTGCTAAATTCACATTTTTCAGAAATAATAAGAATATTAAAAGCATTGTAAAACTAAAAATTTTGGTCCCCAGATCCTGAACAGTTAAATGAGAATACAGCTGTACCTCATTATCTGTGAGAGTTCCGTTCCTGAATATTACTGCGGGTAACGAGGGTCTATGGGATTGTGGTGGTTAGGTTCCCAGACTCAACCTTCTCCCAAAGCGCCAAAAACTGTGAAAATGGGCCAAATAAAGTGCCCTACCATGCTCTGCAGGCCTTCAGGAATCCAAGGATGCCCACAAGTCCCAAAGGACCTGAAATTTCATGAAAAATCACTTTTGCTTTTTGTTTTTACAAATGAGCCACAAAATGGTGGCCGCCACCCATGACTTATGGATAGGCAGGATTAACCCCTTTTCTGCCAGTTTCTCCCCCGCGTATGCCAAGGTTGGGAATTAATTACCCAGCCGCAAATACGTGAAACTGCAGATCCTGGATCCACGTGTAGCAAGGTTCACCTTTATCTGTTGTAGTGACCCTAGCACTGAGTTATGTTTGTGATGTGATGGTGTCAAAGTTGACATGTTCCACTTATGTCTGGGCTGCACAACTTCGGCCCTCCTGCAGGTGTTGGACTACAGTTCCCTACTGGCCACTGTGGCTGGGGATGATGGGAGTTGTAGTCCAGAAAGAGCAGGAGGGCCGAAATGGTGCAGCCCTGACTTATGAACCCATGTTTCCACAAAAAGCAGTGGACTGTCACTACTAAAAGCAATTAAGTATCACAAAGTAAAAACCCTTCAAATACACAGTTACAGTGCTGGTGAACATATTTTTAAATTTTCATTTTGAACCTGATTAATGTTGGGTGTTGCTCAGTTCAGCGGCTATCAACACAATATTAATTAACAAAATAAAAGAAGTTGTTTTATGTATATATGCTGGAGTTAGTCAGGATGTGCATAAACAATGGCAGTTGTGCATTTTCATATGAAGACATGGAGAATATAGTCAAATTAATAGTGTAAAGAGGGAGTTTCGTACATTATCCACTTAGATAGTAAAGTGTGCTGTTGAGTCGGTGTCGACTCCTGGTGACCACAGAGCCCTGTGATTGTCTTTGGAAGTCATCTGTGAGATTATATGCTTTGCTGGTCAATATGTATAATAGCCTAGTAGAGAATATGCACCTTGACAGGGCAACATACAAAATACCTTTATTACAATACTAGTCCTTATATTCTCCATGTTTTTGGGGTGGGAGGAGGAACAAAGGAATGCAGATGGAAGCAGACTTCCTTTCCAGTAGCTCAGTGAACAGAGCCTCCTAGCATTCCACTTTCCTCTATACCTAGTCTGTCAGGGCTCAGGTTTGGGGCCATGCTTTCTGGGCAACAGTGATTCTCCAACAGTGGGATCCTCCAACAGTGGGAATCCCTCCAACAGTGGGATTCCTTTCCCCTGTCAGCTATAGTACAGGCTTCATCAAGGAATCTTACCACATCCGTACTCCTTTCTCAGGATAAGGTTCTTGCATATTGACAGAAAGATGTGTGTGTCAGGTGGGGGGGAGGTTTCAGTGCTGCATGAGAAGCCGCCTGTTCTGACAGGCATGTATCCAACATGATGCCTTCATTTTTCAAGACACTAGTGGGTCCCACCACCCAGCTGCATGCAGTATTCTCATTGTAAATGTTGCAATTACTGAGGTTGCTTTTAGAAATAAAATCTCCTTTGTTGATGGCATTCTACCTGTTAAATCTATGCTTCTTTAAGCGAGTGTCTTGCATGCCTTCTGAGTGCGGTGCTTACACCCTAGCATGAGCTTAGCCACACTGCCAAACTCTTTCCACCAGTTGCTTGCTTTTGCTTCTGAATTCCATCTTTCTGCTGGGGCTTGGCACTTGTTGATAGGATTCCATAATTTTCCAGTTATACAAAAAATAATCATATTAAGCAAGACTCTTCTTTTTACCAATTAGGTCAGAGCCCTAAAATTTTAAGACCTAAACCACACGGTTTAGAGCGAACAGATTCACAAACCATAGGTGACTTTACTACAAGAAGAAAGGGTATGTACTTCAGTACTGCATGCTCTGTGGGGCTCGATGTAAAATTCTTGTAAAACATTGTCATTGCTACTCTTATCATCCAAGTTCATGAGTACATTTGCTTGTTAACCACAATATTTCCTGCTTATGGAAAGGCATCCTTCAAACAGAAAAGCTTGCTGGAATGTAATGGGTGTAAAAGCAGCTGTTCTTCCAGTTAGCTATGAGAGCCTCTTGTTTCCCAAATATTTGCTTAAATATTTGTATTCAAATAGTTGCTTACCAACTTGTAGGTGACTTTAACCCTTTCTTGTGCAAAATGTTTGAAGATGTGGACAGTTGACCTTGTGCTGTTATGAGGCTGCTAAAAAGAGAGCTCTTGACTTGAATATTTTTAGTATTAGAAGTATTTTTGGTATTTTAAAATACTATAAATATTTAATATTTTAAAACCAGCATGTACCAAAAAAAAAAAAAAAACCTGAAGTGTTTGCCCAGGGTGATAGATCCTGATTTGACACATAAGAGAGAAGGAGGTTTTTAAAATGCCCGAATGGGTAACATGTTGCCATTTAGACACTGCCAAATTGCAATTCAGCATGTATCTTATCTGTTGAATTCATTGCCATTTGGATGAAGCATATCCTGTATTCCTTCGAATGTGTTTAGTTGTTAAATGTGGCAGCCACCAACCTCTGGATTTCTTATTACATTACTTTGAAAAACACAAGAATCCTTCTGGACATCTGAGTGGGCTTTTATTTTAATCAGGCCAAAATTATAGTTTCTATAAGATACTTGATGCTTCTTCAGATAGAAACAAAAGATAAATCCATGCCCTAATCAGCCTATGAATCAAGATCATGTGGCACTGCAACTCTGATCCTATGAGGAATATATTTTTCCTCTGATGGAATTAAGTGTTTCTAGACCATGACTTCCTGTCAAACATGCAGACAACAGTAAGCATGTTTACTCTGGTGAAAGTCTTCCTGAGTTCCATGAGGCTTTCTCAAATGTGCATAGGATTGAAGCCCAAGTCCTAACACATCTCATTTTTTAAAGCACTACACCTGTGCCTAAAGCATATTATCAAAAACTATAAACAAGCATTTAGTTATTTCAGAGAGAAGATGCATGCGCAGCAGAAGTTGGAGAACACCTCCAAGTCTGTGGCCAGGTTAAGATGTGATGCTAAACCATATTTTAGAGTTATGAGGACAATCGGGCATAACCCTTGGAGCTGTGTACTCCCTCTCACCTTCCCTCCTCCTCCACATGTGAGGGGAAGTGATGGAAAGCTTCCACTTGCTATTTTGAAGATACCAGTTTTCCATTACGTCTGAAACTGTGGTTTGTTGGTTGTAACAAACAAGGATATGAAACCATGGTTTGATCCTGATTTGTTATAACTAACTGATTTGAACAAATCACAGTTTCCTGATTTCAGACATAAACTGAAGAGCGGAAATTATGTGAGTAACCTCCTCCTCTTCTGTGTGGAGGAGGGAAGGGGGGGGATGCATGAACCCAAGGCTTGTGCCTGCTCATTCTCATAACATTAAATTATGGCTTAGCATTATGCGTAAACCTGGCCTGTGTGTCTGAGAGAGATCTGTATCATAGCTGTTGCATTTTCATTGGCTGACATTCTGGTGAATGAAGCAATGGTGCAACAGGAGAATCACTAGTGCTTCTGAAGAGTTCCAGACTAAAACAGCACCAGTGATGGTGTGTGTGGGCGAAGTTTGACAGTCTTCCCTACCGCAGAAGGCTCTCTCTGTCACTTGAAAATATGTCCTTGAGGGATTGTATGACTCTCAGCGACATATTTTCGAATGGCAGAGTGTTTCTTGGGGAAGGGGAGGTTCTCCCTTTCCTGGGGAAGGGGAGGTCTTCAAAATTTGCTGCTGAGCCAGTGGTGGAGCTGCGTTAGTTGAGCTTGTCAGAAACACCAGTGCTTCTGCCATTGCATTAGTGCTTTGGTAGTTAAGATGTCAGCCACGGATCTTTATGCACAGATACAAGTCCTATGCACCTGAGTCTTTAGGCAGCAATTTGAGGAGAAACCATCCCTTGTGCTTGCAAAACAGGAAAACAGTATGCTTTCTAGGATCCTTGCTTCTATAAGATCAAATATGGCTACTCTGCTTTCTGTTTATAGCAACAGCCTTTGGTTGATTCCAATGAATAATTTGCAAGCTCTGCACCAGAAGCCAACAGGACTTCAAATCCTACTAAGCTGATGTTTTAGAACTAAAGCCAATTAAAATAATTAATGGGTGATGGTTCATCTTAGACAAAGCTGAATAATTCTAAGGCAGTGCCCCCTGCCCTAAAAGATTGCAAATTCAGTATTTAAGGACAATACTTTTTTCTTTAAGATGTTTCACTATCTTAACATTCCATCTGACAATAAATGTTGTATTAAATGTCACTTAAAATATTCCTGTTAAGTTGATCTGTGCTAAAAACATCAATTCACATAAGCATACTTGAATTTATCCAAGCCTCTTTAAAATTGCTAAATCACTTATTTATTTATTTATCAAATTTGTATACCGCCCCAAACTTTTGTCTCTGGGTAGTTTACAATAACATAAAAAGAGTTAAAAACATATACAAAAACTTAAAAACAATTTTAAAATAACCAGAAATAAAAACCCAAAAATATTAGGAAGCTGAGAAAGCTTGGGTGAAAAGATGGGTTTTCAGGTATTTTTTAAAAATTGCCAGAGATGGGGAGGATCGTATCCCAGCAGGGAGCGCATTCCACAATCTTGGGGCAGCAACCGAGAAGTCCCGTCTCTATGTTTAAAAGCAGTTTTAAAGTATTTTATTCTAGATCATCACCTAAGCAATTTCAATTAGTGTCAGTGATTTAAAAGGCTTTAAATAAGCATCCTTGAATTTGCCACTCCAGAATACTTTAAAGTCCAGGTGCCTTGAGACGATGGTACAATCTGTGTTTGGCATTTTAACCGAAGTATCCCCCTGCCATATAGACAGTCCCTTAAATCCTGAAAGTGTTTTATTTAAAATGCTTAAGAACCAAAAGTAAAAGCGTTACCAACTTGCTTCTTAAATTGCTTGTGTCTGATCTTCATGTATAGACCAGCTAGTTTTGCTACCAGTCCTTGAGGCTATTCACACGATTGTAGAAAATCGGGCTAGCCTCTGCCAGCCCGATTTTCTACAATCTTGAGAACCACTGGGCTTGGCTGTGAGCCCAGTGGTTCTTGAGCGGGTAACCCGCTCAAGTAGCCCGCTCCGCAAACCCAGTTTTTGGTATCGTGAGTAGCCGTGGCACGGCTCTGTGCCGTAGCTACTCATGAGTAGACCCCAGCAGGATGCTGAAAAGCAGCCTCTCGGCTCGGGGGTCTCCCCAGTATGCCCTGCACAATTGCGCAGGGCATACTGGAGCTTCCAGGGGCCGTGCGGCCCCCGAACTCCCCAGCCCCCGCCGGCTCCATCACGGAGCCGGCAGTCATGTGGGTGGCCGATCCAGCCACCCAGGGCTCCCGCCCTGCTTGTCTGCAGGGAGAGCGGGCTTAGCCCGCTCTCCCCACTTAGCTTCACAAACCGGGTCTCACTAATTGTGAGACCCGGCTCCTTGGATGCTGACTGTCAAAGTTTTACATGATGAAAACAAACACTCAAGGTAATATAATGAGATCTACTTCGAACAAATAGCTAATCTTAAAAACTCGAGTTTTGCAATTAATTTTAATGCAGACAACTACAAGGCTTTCCTTAATCTAAGAACTATTGCATTATTACATTTAGGAAAATTCCATAGTAGTCTGAACTAAAATTTATCACAGCATTGCTATTTTAAAAAAATAATAATGAACAAATAGCCAGATTCTTACATTACTGTGTGTGTGTGTGTGTGTGTGTGTGTGTGTGTGTGTGTGTGTGTGTGTTGATTTTTGTTTATGTTTAGCTACAGTTAAGGTTCATTATATTACAATATTGTTAAGTTAGTAATTACAGCTCATAGATTCCCATGTGCTTCATAGCCTAATTCTGAAATTAAGGTATTGTAACTTGAAAGTACTTTTGAGTATAAAGATATTTTCCTAACCAACATAAGAATCATATTTGTGGCAAAGACTGGCTTCCCTTTTAACAAGACTACCCCACAAAACTAGCAAAGCTATTTAAACAGCAACTTTATGCACATTTACCTGGACCAAAGACCCATTGAACATAATAGGGGTTACAGTAATTCCAAGTAAATAAGCATACGATGAGGCTGTCTGAACAGAAGACATGCAGTCTCCATCAGTAAATCAGACAAGCTTGCATTTACAAGATACAAAGCTGTGATCTAACTTTAACATATGGAGGCAGAAACTGAAAATTATTAGACTGCATTTGTAAGAGAAAACAAAAGGAACTGAAGAATTGCTATTGGTGCAAAGTCAAACTTTTTTCTTCTAAGTCCTGGAGAGAAAGCAGTTTATGTACAAAACCTAACAGTGCCATTTATTAATAAACCTGAATCAGTTCTGTACATGGCCAAGATATTATTGTCACAAGAGTAACATTTGAATTTAGAGACCTCCTGTAGAACTGCCTTTTTACTCTCAGCTTTTAGAACTCGTCAATAAGGCAGCTATTTTTTTAATATAATGGCTCAAATGTTGAGAATAAAATATAATTTAAGCAAGTTCTCCAATTCTTACATTTCCTATGTGAAATTATCTCTTCATGGGAAACTCAAAATAAACAGAATTGTAGTAATATTGTATGAATTCCTTTTGAAGAACAACAGTACTTTATCTTTCCAAATACACTATTTTTCAAACGTTTTTGCTTCTTTATGTAGCAAAACCAGCACCACTAGAAATTAAACCGCTGCCTGAATGGGAAGAATTGCCAGCTCCAGTTAGATCTCCAATCACCAGAAGTTTTACACGGGAGTAAGTATTTTTTTCTTCATTCAAACTGTACGGCCATTCTTATATAACATATTTATATACTGCTTTAAATCCCCCCCCAAGCCATTTATATAGCAGAAGGTATGAGAAAATGAGGAAATTTATTTCCACTTAATTTTTGACTATTGTGAATGGGACATGTGTATGACCCAGGTAAATTGATTTATTCTGACCAATCTGTTAATGTGAGCAATAGCATTTGATATTAGAATTTGAGCCCTGTGCCATGTTTACTGTGAGTTGTAAGCACTGGGGCTTCTTTCAAGAAAGTCTGCTTGGGTTATCGTTTATAATGTATTATTGCATAATTTGACTATCCCAGACATTGTTTTACTCTACTTGATATCTGCTTATCAGGAATGTGTTTCAACCTCACTTTAAAAAAATGATTCCTATTAATTTAGTGCCTCCAGGTTCCCTTTGTCGCCCCGACCAGATTCCGTTCATAGCACAGCTTCCAGCAGTGACTCGCATGACAGCGAAGAGAACTACGTACCCATGAATCCAAATCAGTCCAGTGACGATCAAGTACGTAGTTTGCGATCTAAGTATTTTCTGTGCCGTTCTCTCCCTCCCTCCCTCCTTCCCTCCCTCCCTCCCTCCAAGGCTTAGAGCATTTAAAACTGGGAAGTAATGTGATGCATGTTGCATGCTCTTGGTATATGTATGCTGCTCTTTCTTTATATTTTATTAATGTTGCTTAACAATTAAAATGCTTATGAACGTTGGTATCAAATTTGATGTTGATCCAATTGGAGGTTGATCTCCTCCTCCCTAGCCATTATGTCTCAATCTTGACATTAATTAAAGCTGGTATTAGTTTAAAACACTGTTGGTCCTTTAAAGTTAGATCTTTGTCTAATCAGTTTTTAATGTGCTGTGTTGAGTGCTGCATTCCATTAAAGTTGTCACTGCTGCTGACTAAATTATGTTAATTACAATTTCAGGTTTTGTTTGGCAGCAGCAGTCTTGATGGAGGAAGCAGTCCTATGGTAAAACCTAAAGGTGATAAGCAAGTGGAGTATTTAGATCTGGATCTAGATTCTGGGAAATCAACTCCACCTCGCAAGGTAAGCAAAACCTGAGTAGCTGTGAATCTGTGGTGCAGCTCTGGATTTCAAAGCTCGGCTGCTATAAAAAGTGACAAGGTGCCTGTGGAGTTGTGCTAGTGGAAGATGTAGACAAAAGAATGAGTGTACAGGTGAAACTCGAAAAATTAGAATATCGTGCAAAAGTTCATTAATTTCAGTAATGCAAATTAAAAGGTGAAACTGATATATGAGATAGACACATTACATGCAAAGCGAGATAAGTCAAGCCTTAATTTGTTATAATTGTGATGATCATGGCGTACCGCTCATGAGAACCCCAAATCCACAATCTCAGAAAATTAGAATATTGTGAAAAGGTTCAACAGTCTAAGCTCCAGGTGTCCCACTCCAATCAGCTAATCAATCCATAACACCTGCAAAGGGTTCCTGAGCCTTTAAATGGTCTCTCAGTCTGGTTCATTAGGAATCACAATCATGGGAAAGACTGCTGACTTGACAGTTGTGCAGAAAACCATCATTGACACCCTCCATAAGGAGGGAAAGCCTCAAAAGGTAATTGCAAAAGAAGTTGGATGTTCCCAAAGTGCTGTATCAAAGCATATCAATAGAAAGTTATGTGGAGGGGGAAAGTGTGGAAGAAAAAGGTGCACAAGCAGCAGGGATGACCGCAGCCTGGAGAGGATTGTCAGGAAAAGGCCATTCAAAAGTGTTGGGGACTTTCACAAGGAGTGGACTGAGGCTGGAGTTAGTGCATCAAGAGCCACCACACACAGACGGATCCTGGACATGGGCTTCAAATGTCGTATTCCTCTTGTCAAGCCGCTCCTGAACAACAAACAACGTCAGAAGCGTCTTACCTGGGCTCAAGAAAAAAAGAACTGGTCTGTTGCTCAGTGGTCCAAAGTCCTCTTTTCTGATGAGAGCAACTTTTGCATCTCATTTGGAAACCAAGGACCCAGAGTCTGGAGGAAGAATGGAGAGGCTCACAATGCAAGATGCTTGAAGTCCAGTGTGAAGTTTCCACAGTCTGTGTTGATTTGGGGAGCCATGTCATCTGCTGGTGTTGGTCCACTGTGCTTCATTAAGTCCAGGGTCAACGCAGCCGTCTATCAGGAGATTTTGGAGCACTTCATGCTTCCTTCCGCAGACGAGCTGTATGGGGATGCTGACTTCATTTTCCAGCAGGACTTGGCTCCTGCCCACACTGCCAAAAGTACCAAAACCTGGTTCAATGACCATGGGATTACTGTGCTTGATTGGCTAGCAAACTCGCCTGACCTGAACCCCATAGAGAATCTATGGGGCGTTGCCAAGAGAAGGATGAGAGACATGAGACCAAACAATGCAGAAGAGCTGAAGGCCGCTATTGAAGCATCCTGGTCTTCCATAACACCTCAGCAGTGCCACAGGCTGATAGCATCCATGCCACGCTGCATTGAGGCAGTAATTGTTGCAAAAGGGGCCCAAACCAAGTACTGAATACATATGCATGCTTATACTTTTCAGAGGTCCAATATTGTTCTATTCTTCAATCCTTGTTTTATTGGTTTCATGTAATATTCTAATTTTCTGGGATTGTGGATTTGGGGTTCTCATGAGCTGTACACCATGATCATCACAATTATAACAAATTAAGGCTTGACTTATCTCGCTTTGCATGTAATGCGTCTATCTCATATATCAGTTTCACCTTTTAATTTGCATTACTGAAATTAATGAACTTTTGCACGATATTCTGATTTTTCGAGTTTCACCTGTAGGTTCTTTTTCTATCACTACAAGGCTTAGAACATTTAAAACTGGGAAGTAATGTGATGCATGTTGCATGGTATATGTAGAACCTACACTAGTTCTTGTGTAGCTTGTCTACATCTTCTGTTACCACAAGACCAGAGGGGAGCTGGTCTTGTGGTAGTAAGCATGAATTGTCTCCTTTGCTGAGCAGGGTTTAGATTTGAATCGGTGACTACAGGTGAACACTGTTAGATATTCTCCTCAGGAGATGTTGCTGCTCTGGGAAGAGCACTTACATGCAGAAGGTTCCAAGTTCCTTCCCTGGCATCTCCAAGATAGGGTTGAGAAAAAACCCTGCCTGCAACCTTGGAGAAGCCACTACCAATCTGCGTAGACAATACTGAGCAAGATGGATCAATGGTCTGACTTGGCATAAGGCCGCTTCCTATGTTCCTAGTATGGGGCAGATGTTCCTTTCTTTGTAAAATGTCCTTGTGCTAATGCAATGGCAGTCTAGATGCAGGCCAATATTTGTTAACTGGTATTATAATTCCATGGGGAGTATTCATGTGCTATATGAACATAGTGGGCCTAACCCAGTCTCCTATGGGCACAGGCCCCATGCAAGACAGACTCCTTATGTGGCATACAGAGCCCTGTCCCTCATCCCTTTCAGTGCATGATCATGGGCACTCAGTATGCCAGGATTTTACAAAGAATATGCACACCTCCCCATATCCCTGTGCAGCCCTCCTCTGCACCCAGGGAATATTTCACTGACCAAACAGAATGGGTATGACAAGACAGGGAGATGCCCATGAGTCTCTCATTGACTAGTAACAATCTGGCAGGGGTGGGGGCAGGGTTTTCTTAGACTCAATGAAGATCTGGCTTTATGTGGGTGCTGTTCCTGCAAAAGACTGGATTGGGCCCAGGGTGGTATTAGTCTTAATGCAGCTGCCTTTTGGGGATAATGTATAATTGAATAAATTAAAAATTATAACTCATAGGACAGGCTATCTGTAGTATGTTCTTTTTCATACCTCGTTATTGCAATGTATAAGAACTAAAATATCAGGCAGTATATACATATTAAAAATAAATAAAATAGCTTTAAGAAGCTTACCATTGACTCTTCACGAATTCAAATTGGCTCTTGACAAGTAATAAATTTTATGTATGTATGTATGTATGTATACCAATTTAGCCTTGTAGCCATAATCTGTGCTATCAGCAAGATAGAGAACCACGGAATCTTAGTTAGGGATGTACACAAACCAAGGTTCCCACACTGGTTTGGCGCCGCAGGGAGGAGAATGGCAAGCGGGATCTTTAAAAAAAGAAGAGAGCAGGCCTTTACCTTCTCTCCGCTGCCACATGCAGCTTCCTGCTGTGATGGCACTGCCCCCAACAACCCGTGTGCAGCACCAGCATTCACATGGCATCCATGCATGTGTGGGTGCCATGTGCATGGTCAACAACACCATGCTGACCACACAAATTGTGCTGTGCATGCGCAGATGCCATGTGCATGCAGGTTCTTGGGAGCGTTGTTACAGCAGGAAGCTGCATGCAATGGTGGAGAGCAGGTAAGGACCTGCGCTCCTCATTTTTAAAAGATCCAACTTGCTGCTCCCTTCCCTATGGTGAGGAACCAGTGCACGAACCTTGGTTTGTGCACATCCCTAATCTAATCACCTGTCATTATATTGCTAAGTGGATTTTTTGCTAAGTGGATTTTAAGCGACATACATTGTACCATATTTATTAAAACCGAATGTATTAAAGATAGCAGTACTGATATTCATTAATGAAGTTGCTTTGTTAAAAAAAAAAAAAAGATTTCTGTTAGCTTACCGTTTACCCTTTTTTCTTCTTCTTCTTCTGTTCTCCAGAAAAAGAGCAGTGGTTCAGGTAGCAGTGTGGCTGATGAAAGAGTTGATTACGTTGTGGTTGACCAACAAAAGACACTAGCACTGAAGAGTACGCGGGAAGCTTGGACTGATGGGAGGCAATCTACAGAATCTGAAACACCAACAAAAAGTTTAAAATGAAACAAGCAAACAAACCCTTCTTCGTCGTGCTTAAATGTTTATTAATAAAAAGCTGCAGTTACACCATTAATTGACAGAAGAGTACTGGACAGTTATTGAATGAATGGTCTCCCCCCACCAATATGTAAAAAGCCAGGTCATAAACTGAAACTGTGGCATCTGTGTGATTTTTAAGATGTAAAATAATGTGTAAAATAGTATTGCTTAGGTCCCAGAAAAAATTTTGGCCTGAAGCTGACACTAGTATTATCGTGTTTATGCACTTTTCTCCTATTAAAACATTGGTTCAGCTTTCCCCAGCTAATGTACTTTTAACAATTTCCCCCCTGAAACTGTTATATGTTATACCATTCAAGTAAGCTAAATGTATCATATGGAAATTAAGGTTCTGAAGTTCATTTTAACAGATCAGAAATTAATTAGCAAGGAATAGTTTCACAACTTAATCTACTTGAAATGTCAAGCGATATGTCAAATAGCTATGTTTTATATTTAATACATTCAAAGAATATGTGGAAGTCTCAGTTGCCTTCCTAACAGAAATGGCTGTGAGTTAGTAATAATAGATATTATTGGTTTTAGGATCTACCTTTCTGTCATGTAACTTCTAATGAATAGAAAAGTTTCTGTTATATTTTCATGCATGACAGCGTTTATTGATCAGTAAGTGAGGATTCTGCAGGGTGGGATCATTACACTGAAGAATTAAACATCTAGTAAACCTGCAAAACTGCTGACGGTGTGCAGTAAGAAGTGCTCTTACACTTTATTTGCAAGCAGTTAACATTATTTACGGAAGGTAGAAATTCTAACATCAGGTACGTACCTAGCACTGTGGTGCTAACACAACTTATCAGGTTTAAACAATGAGCTTTCAGTTTTCTACTTTTACCAAGCCTTAGTTTTGGTTTTTAGTATGAAAATGAATGGAACAGTTTGACATTCACTGTTTGTAGTACTAGAAAAACTGTGATTTTTCTTTCTTTTTAAAAAATAAAATAGATTGCTCTTCAGATGGAAATACAATGTTTTGATACCATAGTTCTCTTTTTATGATCTTTATTATGCCTAGTCTCCTGCTTGGCCTTATATTTAAATGCCTATGCAATTGATATAACAACGTTTTGGGGTTTTCTGTTTTATTTTAAAGAAAGAGATGCTATATCAAAGTGATTCCCTTGATGGTTGTCACTTTTTAATTGTCCTTCCCTAGGTACAGAATGCATATTGAGTACTATTCATTTATTTCCCCTACTCCAAAACGTTATCTCTCCTGAATTAGAAACCTAATTTAGTTGGAAGGAAGAAAATATAGTTCTTAAAGTATTACCTAATCAATTCATTAATCATGTCACGATGGAAAATCTACTAATACATTTTTATATGGATTTGTTTCAGTACATTTTATCTTGTTGATACTTCCTAAATACTGAATGAGCATAAAAATGTTTTAATGAATGCTGGCCTTAACACTGTGCCTAATTCACCATTCCCTCACCACCATACTCTCTGTAAATTGTCTTTATTCTTAACAGTGTTTCATTTTAAATTAGAAATATTTTGATGTTTTGAATATTTGTTTGTTTTTAAAAAAAGAAACACATTGCATTTTGAGGTGAACTTTAAATAAATTCAAATTGTTCTGTTTCTTATGTGTGCAAGATATATTGATTGAAAGCACAAAACATCAATGTACTTGCAGTGTTGTTGAATTGCCAACTTCTGATGTTGCATTTATGTAGATTATTAAATCTTCTGGAAGTTAAATCTAAAAAACAAGAGAGCAACCATGACAATTTTTCAGCCACTAAAACAATTGTGTCCTGTTTTGTTGTATTTCTATTGTTTCATGTTTTAACACTACCCATTTCTCTTTGTTCTCTTCTTCAGTACAGTGATTTTTCACAAAAGAAGCCAATTATTCAGGGTGTAATACATTATTCTTGGATGTCATGATTCAGATAAGTGCACAAGCCAAGTCTGCATAGAAAGTGAAGCTTTCCCCCCAAATCCTGCACTGTTTGGGGGGATGGGAGAAGAAAGTCTACTTGTACATGTGCAATCTCTTATACATAGAAGGAGGCACAGTTAGACTTCAGATCCAGAGTTGTGTGAATATAGACTGTAACAACGGGGCTTTCCTGCCTCCTGAACAGAGACTCCTGATGGTCAGAGAACTTTCCAGAATGGCTTGGACAGTGGCAATGGGGTGCTGCAGGGGGAGAGGACTTGCTCCTCCAAAGTGAAACTGCCTAATTTCTGCCTATCAAGCCTCCCCTCCACTGTAGCTCCTGCCTCTCTGAAAGAAGGCTTCTGAGTATCAGGGGATCCTCTGGAATGGTTTTTGGAGTAAGGAACTGCAATAGGAGAAAGGAATTGGCAGGAATCAGGGAGGAATACCTTGTGCAAGCAAGTCGACTGAAGCCGCCCATGAGCTTTCCCAGACAGCAGGCTTTACCATGGTTTACTGCAAGCCTTTTCTAGGGGTGTGCACAGAACCAGTTCTGTGTACACCTGGGAGGCAGGAGGGGATCTCTTTAAGGCATGGGGAGGGTGTTCTTACATCCTCTGCCACACGTCCCCCTCCGGCCCTGCTTTAAAAATCACTGGCGCAGTGGCTGTATTCCCTCTTGCCGCCCAAGTCAGCATAATATTGGAAGTGGCATACCCATGCTCACGTGCGTTGTATGCACACATACCTGCCACTTCTGGTATTATGCTGACCAGGGTGGCAAGAGGGAATACAGCCGCCCCACACCAGGGATTTTTAATTCAGCACCAGAGGGGGAAGCACAGTGGGGGAGGTAAGAACACCCTCCCCATGCCTTAAAGAGACACATGTTCAAACCGGTTCAAACATGGGGGTACCGAATGTGTTTGGCGGTCTTTGTATAGACCGCCGAACAGGTTCGTGCATATCCCTAGGCTTTACTGCAAAGTTGCCCAAAAAAAGCCACCGCAAAAAGTGGATTTTTTAACCCTGGATATAAATCAGGCTACACTCTTAACACACAATTAAAAACCCGTATTGTGTGTAAAGTGCTCCCTGATAGCTCGCAGAGACTTGGGGGTAAATTTGTCTTTTACATGCAGGGAGACATGATAGAGGTTTATTAATTCATGCACAGTGTGGAGAAAGTGGATCGAGATAAATTTTTCTCCCTCTCCCATAACACTAGAACCAGGGGTCGTCCCATGAAATTGATTGCCAGGAAATTTAGGACCGACAAATGGAAGAACTTTTTCACACAACTCATAATCAGCTTGTGGAATTCTCTGCCACAAGATGTGGCGAAAGCTAAAAACCTGGAAGGCTTTAAGTGGGATTTGGATAACTTCATGGAGGAGAGGGCTATCAACAGCTACTAGTCGGAGGAATATAGGCCACCTCCAGCCTCAGAAGCAGGATGCCTCTGAATACAAGTTGCAAGGGAGTAACAACAGGAGAGAGGGCATGCCCTCAACTCCTGCTGTAGGCTTCCAGTGGCATCTGGTGGGCCACTGTGTGAAACAGGATGCTGGACTAGATGGGCCTTGGGCCTGATCCAGCAGGGCTGTTCTTACGTGAATGCACACCACCATTCCGGAGGAGATGCGAACTAAAAGCAGGGTGTGAAAAACTTTCATGGAATATCCTGCACCATTTCAGAAAGTCCCCTAGCAGTCAGAAACAGCTTCTGGGAATGGTAAAGGGGCTGGGAAAGCCATATTCTACTTGCATTTGTGTTTTGAATCCAAGCCTTACTAATCAGAAATTAGGTGGGTAAAATAGCTAAAAAGAGGGGCAAAACTCAATTAGAAGGACAAAACCAGAAAGAACTCATGTTGCTGCCAGAAGAACTGCATTGTAACAGCACAATAAAAAGGGGTAACTAAAAAATATAAATAATTTGGCTTTTTGGACAATGTAATTGAAGACATCACATGTCCTGGGTGAAAAGAAGAAAGGAGTGTGTCATAGATGCTAGATACTTGAGTCTGAAATTACCACACAGTTATATTTCCACAGTCTTTTTTCAGAAATGATCCAAGAGCTTTTTCAAACTTCCTGGGGTGGCAGACCTTGTAGTTGAGACCATCTTAGTTCTGCACTTGCCACAAGGACACTTAAAACAACAACAACAAAAACTCAAAACAAAACTGGGTAGATCCCTCTCTCTCTCTTGAGGAGGGAGACTCTCAGTTTCTACTAACCACCTCAAATTTTAGCCCCCTCACCACATCTTTGGTTCCAGAGCACTCTCTGATCCTCAGCAGCGGCAGAACTTCTGGTGGTAACAGGGAGAATAGACTGCAGTATGTAGGAAGGAAGGAACAAGATCTAAGGCCCCGTTGCATGAGAAAATCTCTGCTTAAGCATCTATATCGAATTAATAATAATAATAAATTGGTGGGACCATAAAATTGAACAAGTTGTAGAAAATGAAGATACAATAATATTATGGGACTTCCGACTACAAACAGACAAACATCTGCCACACAATACACCAGATATAACTGTAGTTGAGAAGAAAGAAAAACAAGTTAAAATAATCGACATAGCAATACCAGGGGATAGCAGAATAGAAGAAAAAGAAACAGAAAAAATCACCAAATACAAAGATCTACAAATTGAAATTGAAAGGCTGTGGCAGAAGAAGACCAAAATTATCCCAGTGGTAATTGGCACCCTAGGTGCAATTCCAAAACACCTTGAAGAGCAGCTCAACACCATCGGGGCCACAGAAATCACCATCAGTCAATTACAAAAAGCAGCTTTACTGGGAACAGCCTATATTCTGTGACGATATCTATAACAATTGACAATAAAATTCAGCCATCCCAGGTCCTTGGGAAGGACTCGATGTCTGGATAAAACAAACCAGTCAATAACACCTGTCTGACTGTGTAAACAAGAAATAACAATTAATAAATTCTAGATAATCCTCCGGATTTTACAGGTTTCCCAGACAATAAATGCACAAACAAGAGACTAATTATCAGGCTGGGATGTTGTACTTGTACCTTTACCTGAATTATTATTTTATTCATGTACCTAAATAATAATGTCTGATAATAACCATGTTTATAAATGGTAGTGAGTTGCTACTCTAAATTACAGAATACATGATGTCCCTTTTCAATTGTGTGTGCACACAAACAACTTGACAGAAGAGAGGTGAGGATTTGTAATAAGAGCAGGAGCTTTGCATACACAATTTTGATTGCATGATTACAATAGGGATATAAGTACTTCAGCTGTGCCCATGCTCTGTTTTGCTGCTACCATCAGCCAACCTTCAAATGTAATGAATTACAAAAATGAGGGTTGCTACTGCTGAAAATTTATGGCTGTACTGCCAAACAAAGGCCTCATGTTGTTAGTTTAGAAAACAGGACTACATGGCTGTATTGTTAATAGCTTTTATCCATGATGAGTGACATATTTAAATAGAACTAGAATGTGTTGAATAGTTTATAAAACAATTGGGACATGTGCTGAAGCATTCACAAGACTGAGTCAACATACAACTCCACTGAAATTGTATTATTGACATCAACATATTAGAATACTAATAACAAAGGTATTAATCCGCTCTCCTGCATTCTCGTAAGACAAATTTGGTTCTGAAACTGGTTTCTACCACTAAATTTATTGCTTAGGATGTTTATTCCTTCTTGAGCTGCTTCTGTGTGCCAAAACACTATTAAAGTCATTATTCAAAGATCTAATGAAAGACACCTGTCAATACAAGAGCATGTATAAAAGAAATGTGTCCATTAGTTACACTTTCACTTAATTTAATACTTGATCATTTTAAATGTTGCTTTTAATGTTGACATAAATGTTGACAGAGTTCCATATAAATTGCTTATGCGATGAATATTTTTTGCCATTTTAAAGATGTAATTTGGATTTCAGTGCTCCATTTAACTAAATAAATTAGCCACAAGCCTGACAGAAGCTTTCACACTACATTATGAGATTTATCACTATTATATTTTTAAGCTTCACTACTACTGACTATATGCATAATTCTTCATAGAAAGCCCTATTCCTCCTGCTTGCAGATTTCACCACACTGGCAGACAGAAGCTCACACTTTTGACATTGTTGAGGCCGTTATAGAACTACATTTCCCATCTTGGTTGGAAGCTGAGCAGGTTAGGGTGAAGCTAACTACAGGCACTCCCCGACTTACAAATAACCCATACATACAAACAAAGCTGCATCACATATTTAATTACTGAAGTCCCTGACTTACAAATGCCAGTCCACACATACAAACAAGTCATCCCTCATAGGAACTATATTTGTTCATTTATAAGGTGGGGACTCCATGAATATGCCCATTCCTGCCAACTGTCCCGATTTACCCGGGACAGCCACGAATTCCCACCAATGCCATGACACACCACTCAGAATCCCAAAGCCCCCCTCCCCCCATCTCTGGCCTGCTTCTCAGCCAATTAGAGGGCTCTGTACTGCACAGGGAGCCTTCCTTACCCAACCTGACCATCAGCTGTTCAGGGGCGGGGGTTGCATGCAGTGTACGCTGCCTCTGGCAGCCTGCCTGCCAATCAAAAGTGTTTCCAAGCCAGGCAGGGAGGGAGGTAGAAACGCTTCTGCTGGGCCATCCTACTCTCAGCTCTCTTGGAGGGCCCCAGTAGCACTGATGAGGCTGCTGCTGTGGGAGCCTAAAGGAGGCTCCTCTCATGTCCTCTGCTGCCATGCTGCTGTTGCTATTACTTTCAGTGTGCCTGCCTGTTCTCACTCAGAGCTATCCACCACAAAGCCCTGAAGAGGGGTGTGTGTGTGTGACTAAGGGGTTGTGTGGGTTATATTTCCACCCCACCCCACCTTTGTATATTTCCAGGATGGCTTGGCATAGGGTGTTGATATTGGGCACAGATCTGGGGCAGGGTGGGAAGGCTCTGTGTATTTGATTTTATGCAGACTGGCCAATCCATTTATTTTTAATATTTCCCCCCCTACTGCAGTAAAGCTGCCAGAAAGGGTCATCTCTATCCATAGAGTACTTCACACTTAGTGAAAGCTGAACTATTATCATTCCAATAAACAAACGTTTAAAAAAAATGCACTATGCTCAAGTTGGTTTGTGAACCAAAGCACTGCACTTCGCACCCTCACCAGTGGCTGAGGGGGAGTAAAAACATGTTGCTACTCACCAATTAGGTTCATTTCCTCCTGGTAACTGTGTTCCTAGCTCTGTGAATCTGAGTTATGAACATCCCAAGTTATCTTTACAACCAATCGGCTGTCGTTTCCTATTGGTTGTTAAGATGACTTTAGCCCGACCTCCTCCCACCTGATCTTGCTTTCCCCTTTTGTTCCCTCACTTCCTTTGGAACTGCAGCCCTTTGGGAACTGTTTGTTTCTCCCTGGCCAAGCTGGCCTCCCAAGACTGCAAACTGTTAACTGATCCTGCCAATGAGTCCTGTCGGGCTAAAAGTTAATTTGCAAGTTTTCACTTTCGGATATGCCTGATCTTTATTTTACTTCTTTCCCCTACCTTCTTCCTAGACTTGTACTAAAACCAATTTTTTTGTATTTTGTCCATGCAGGGTTAGTAGTGGATGTGAATGCTCTGAAAGGAGTATCTTCTAATGTGCCTGTTTGGCTGACAGCAGGGGTGTAGCTAGGGGAGAGGGGGCCCACGTTCGCCCCTCTCCCCAGTGGTCCCTCAAAGTGAGGGAGATAATGAAGAAAACAGGGAGGGGTAGAGCTGGGGGCCCTGTGGAGCTTGGGGACCTGGGTTCTTTGAACTTATCCGCTCAATTATAGCTACGCCCCTGGCTGACAGTTTCCCCTAAAACCTGAAATTCAGAGGGATGTTAGCTATGTCTTCCCATCAGTATAGAAAGGAAGGCCAGAAGCTGCTGATTCCCAATTTAACAAATCCTCAAAGACCTTTTAGGGAGAGTATTTTTAGGGGTGGGAGGGCAAAGCACTGAAATAGCACCCCCACCCCACTCCAAAACTCCTAAGAAAAGTGGGGAATGGGGAGCCTTCTGAAGCAGTCCCCAAGCAGAAGTGAGGAGACCTGCCTTGCTTTCTATTATTTGCCTAGAAGACCTGCCCTGTTTTCTATTATCTGGAACACAGCAGAAGCCACCTACTACTACTACTACTACTACTACTACTACTACGAAGAATATTTATATACCGCTTTTCAACAAGAGTTCCCAAAGCGGTTTACATAGATATAAATAAATAAAATGGCTCCCTGATCCCAAAGGGAACACGCGGATGTGCGCTGGCCGCTTCTGGTATTATGCTGACCAGGGTGGCAAGAGGGATACAGCCGCCTCACGACAGTGGCTTTGGAAGCAGCGCAGGAGGGGGAAACATGGCGGGGGAGGTAAGGACACCCCCTCTGTGCCTTAAAGCTACCCTCCAACACTTTCTAACCGGCTCGAACACCAGTCTTTCAAACTGGTACGGTGGTCTGTGAATAGACCACCGAACCGGTTCGTGCACATCCCTATCTATGAATAATTGAGGGACAGTCTGCCTATTACAGTCACATAGAGAAACAACTTCAAACTGCTCTACTTGGAGGTTTTAATGTGTAACATGCTGTTGATATTCACCATGGTGCAGCAGGGGTGATTTTCTCCATGTCACTTTAAACATTCCCTCCAACAAAATATTATTCCATGTAGTTAGATAACACGTATGTATGTTTGCGATATGTGCATGCGAGGCATAGCATGTATGAATGAATGAATGTGTGCTGTAACACACATCTGTATCCTGGTGTATGTGTGGTGTTGCACAAGGGTCCGTGTTGCAGTATGCATCTGTGAGTGAGACCATGAAGTAGCTATTATGTGTAAACCAGTCCTAAGGAGAAATGTTGAGACAGAAGACAATAATTAGGTGACTTCACACGACTGGTGGAAAGTCCAGTTTGCAGGAACCTCCAAGTCTTTGTGACTATCTTATGTTTCTTTTTAGATTGTGAGCCCTTTGAGGACAGGGATCCATCTTACTTACTTACTTATTATTTCTCTGTGTTAACTGCCCTGAGCCATTTTTGGAAGGGCGGTATAAATATCGAATTAATAAATCATCATCATCATCATCTGAACTCACCAACGTCTGGTTTCAAAACTGCACTTCACGCCACCACTCGACTTTTGTATGCTGGGAACCAGAGGTTTCTGTGGATTGAACTTTGTGCCAGTCATATGAAGCCACCTGGAAAGTCTGCCTGAACCCAGCAAGTACATCTGCACAAGAACCTTTCAGTTCCTGCACTGATTTATAGCAGTAAGATTAGTGGTGTGGAAATATTAATTAGGAGTAGCAGCCAGCAACACTGAAAGAGGAAATAAATGGTGCTGTCTCTCTAGGAGTAGTAGTAATGTGGTGCAGAGTAACTCCTGCCCATCATGTGAACAGCACATCACATCTTCCTTAACTCTCGTTCTAATGCACAAGAGATCATCACAGACTAGAAGGAAGTATAGGGTGACATCAGATGTTTACCTAGGCCCATTCACCAAAACAGCTCATACTGAATGATTGTGACAATCATTGTTGGGGGTGGTAGGGGAGCAGATGTAACAGATGTAATGGTAACTTGCTCATTAGTGTTACTGTAGCACTAGCCCCAATGCTGCAACTGTAGTGTGATTATGGACATAAAGGAGGTAAAAGAGGCCTGTCTATGGTTCCCACTGGTACATCTGGTGGTGACTCGGAACTGGGCCTCCTCTGCAGCTGCTTCTGGGCTATGGAATGCACTCCCAGCAAAAATTCAAAGCTTGGGCTCATTGTTGGCCTTCAAGAGAGCCCTGAAGACTTATTTTTTTGGCCTGGCCTTCCAAGCTTTTAAAATCGTTCTTAAATGTTTTTAACTGGTCTTAAACTGTTTTTAAACTTGTTTTTATATTGTTTTAAGCTGATGGTTTTAAATGTTTGTTTTTGATTTTTGATTGTTGTACATCGCCCAGAGCCTTTGGATGGATAGAAATTTAATAAATAAATGAGACTTGCAACCAGGGAAGAACTATCAATAATACAATTATTATCAATAATTAATTATTATTACAATTATAAATAATTATATACCAGTTATACAAAAATATAATCATTATTACAGTTCCATTTGGGCTCCCAAAATAGTTGTCCCTCACCTCACCAACTGTGAGGTTTAAATTCCTGGAAACCCTTGCGGCTGGTGAATTTGTGGTTGGCGAGGCATAGCAATGCACATGGGAAATGGGGTTAGGGGAAACGCGGTTGGGAAAGACGGGGGGAGGTACAAAAAAGAAAAGCCACCCCTGACCCCCCAAAATGAGCCCCGGACTCCCCTAAATCACCCAACCTCCCCAAATCACACCAACCCCCCAAAACCACCCCGACCCTGGAAATTACCCCCCCCCAAACTGCCCACATTTGAAAAAAATGTTGCCAATTGGTGATGGTGGGCAAAATTTCCCAGTAACAAATATTCAAATCTGCAATTGGGAAATCTGCAGTTGGCAAGGGCAACTGTAATTTGAGAAGGGGGGGCATTTAAATGGCCTAAAAGATCTGATACTTGCCGAGGCTCAAACC
Organism: Hemicordylus capensis; assembly: GCF_027244095.1. Taxonomy (NCBI): domain Eukaryota; kingdom Metazoa; phylum Chordata; class Lepidosauria; order Squamata; family Cordylidae; genus Hemicordylus; species Hemicordylus capensis. The sequence continues at coordinate 59,644,856 of NC_069661.1, forward strand.
TCACTTAGATTTCATCATCTTAGTGAGGCAAGCTGACCCTGATCTTTTCAAAGCCCACATGAAATAAAACATGCTCCAGAATGTCCTGCAATGTATCTGAAACGTGCCTTCAAGTGAGGCAGGCATATGTGCTACATCAGGAGCATGCCAGCACTCCTGAAGACTTTGTGGTGCTCTCAGTCTCTGTGCTCCCATACTTTCAGGCTTCACCACCATTCTTCCACCCCGCCACCCCAAGACTTTTAAGGGGCTCCTTGCCTGAGGGCCCGCAATAGCTAGCCCAGACCCCTCTTCTTTTAAGACTAGATGACATGTCTCTCCTTGCTGACTGCTCTTCCTTTAAAACTGCCAGGAAAAAGAGATGTCCACCCTCACCAACCGCAACCTAAGTATCCGCAGTCTGGTGAAATTTTGGAGACACAAATTTTGGGCAGTATGGAAATATTTTAAATAATCCCCCCCAATTTTGGGTTTTGTTTTTTGTTTTTTGTCATTTCCAGGGGTCAGGGGGGTCATTTCTGGGGTCAGGGGCAATTTGGGGGGGTTGGGGTGATTTAGGAGGGTTCGGGGGATCATTTTCAGGGATCAGGGGGTAGATCTTCTATTTTGTACCTTATTTTTTCTGTCTTTTCCGACTGCAATTTCCCTAACCCTGTTTCCCATGCATAGTTATGCCTCGTCAACCACGAATTCGCCAATCATGAGGGTTTCCAGGAACGGAACCCACGCGGTTGGCAGGGGACCACTGTACTTTCATAGCTATTTGTACAGTTGCTCAGATGTTCCCATCATTTTATACTTTTACCTCCCTAAGGTTTACTATAAACCCAGAACTCTTCATCCAATTTTCAAGATATATGGTACACAGTTGTTCCCTCTTATTTTGGCGTATTTGAATGTGTTTTAAACACACTAGTGTGCTCATTATATGCTTTGCTTAGTATTTCTCAGGTTCTCTTAAGAGAAGGTAGCAAAGCAGAAAAAAATATTAAATTCAATATCTTATTGGATAAACCAGTTTTTAAAAATGTTACCAGCATTCAAACTGCAGATAGATGTATCCAGCTACAGATCTACCTCCCTACTATAACCTGTTGCATCGCATGGGCGTCTTGGGAGAGGGGGCAAATGTTGATATTCCATGCCCAGTTACCTAGGAGTAAGCCCCACTGAATTTACTGAAACTGGCTCAATCTCAGGCAAGTGCCCCCCTTGTCCGCTCCCTCCAGATGCCCATGACTGCCTGAATGTGTTGCTATGAAAATAGAGAAGGTAGGAAACAGATTATGTAAACGCTTGATTTGTGACATTAGTAATGAAATCTGAGAACTTAGTCATTTCTCTTGGCAAGACCTAACAACTGACTATTTAGTCCTTATTTCAATCCCTGAGATATATTCCAAAGGCAACACATAAACTGGAGTGAAATCTATTACAAAACCATTATTGGTAGTGAGCCCCCTCTTGTGGAGGGAAGTGCTTCTCAAACATAACTAGCCACAGATCTAGTTGCTTTAGATTTCCTGGAAGTAGCTGAAAGGCAGCATGCTCAGGCCTTCCACCAATGGGTTCATTGTGGAAGAATATTTTCGGACAAAATGTGCAGCTACTTCATGTCATGTGCAGCTACTTGATGTCTGAGTTCTGAAATATTTATCCCTGTGAAGGATAAAGAATATTTATTTATTTTTTATAAAATTTACAAACAGTGCAATATGGGTGATAGATTCCCTCCCAAGATTTAATAATTAATAATAAACTTTATTTGTTATTTACCCCATAACAAATTGTTCTCTGGGCAGCTCACAATGCAGCATAAACACATAACACATTTAATCACAACGGACCAAAAGCAGGTGGGGGGGGGAGAGAAAATACAAAATACAATACAAAGCCATTTTAAAACTCTTTTAAAAACAGTTTAAAAATCAAATCAAAATTTCAAATGTAAAGGGCCTGAGTGAACCAAAAAATCTTTACCTAGCATCTAAAAGAACAGAGTGATGAAGCCAGGTGGACCTCACTGTGGAGGTTATTTCATAAGTGGGGTGCCACCACTGAAAAGGCCCTCTTCCTAGTAGCCACCCACCTCACCTTCTTTGGCAGGGGCACTTGGAGGAGGTCCTCAAAGAAGATCTTAAGGTATGGGTTAGGGCATATGAGGCAAAGCACTCTCTCAGGTAACCCGGTCCCAAGGCATTTAGGGCTTAAAGGTTAAAACCAGCACTTTGAATTGGGCCCGGAAATGAACTGGGAGCCAGTGCAGCTGATGAAGCACTGGCATAATATGCTCAAAATGTCCAGCCCCAGTTAATAATCTTGCAGCCCTATTTTGTACCAGCTGCAGTTTCTGGACTGTTTTCAAAGGCAGCCCCACATACAATGCATTGCAGTAATCTAAGCGAGAGGTTACCAGAGCATGAGTAACTGTGGCCAAGCTATCTCTATCAGGTAGTCACAGATTTGATTATTTGGTTAGTTATCTAGAACAAAATCTTCCTTTGTTGTCCTCCCACGCATATTCTCTCTCTGTTAGCTCACCTGGTCACCTTAAGTGGCACAGCCGGGAAATGCTTGACTGACAAGCAGAAGGTTGCCTGTTCGAATCCCCCTGGTACTATAACGGGCAGCAGCGATATAGGAAGATGCTGAAAGGCATCATCTCATACTGTGCAGGAGGGAATGGTAAACCCCTCCTGTATTCTACCAAAGAAAACCACAGGGCTCTGTGGGCGCCAGGAGTCGAAATCGACTTGATGGCACACTTTACCTTTATTAGTTCACCCACCAACAATGTTGAATTATTTTGCACAGTGTAATTTAACTGTGCAGAAATGTACACTGGGAGTCAAAATACTTAAGAAAGGGACTAGTAGCCATGCTTTGCAGTCACTAGCTGACATAAGAAAATAAGAACAGCCTCACCGGATCAGGCCCAAGGCCCATCTAGTCCAGCATCCTGTTTCACACAGTGGCCCACCAGATTCCACTGGAAGCCTACAGGCAGGAATTGAGGGCATGCCCTCTCTCCTGTTGTTACTCCCCTGCAACTGGTATTCTGTAGGGATGTGCAAAGAGGTCCGGTGATTCAAAGGTCTGGAGGTTCGGGGGTTTGGTATCGAACCCAACCCCACCCCCACCTCAGTTCTGTCTGAACCGGAACCAAACCTCGAGACACGTTCGCGATTAAAAAAAAAATTTTGGGAATTAATTTAAAGTACCTTTAGCCCCTTTGGGGGGCTTCCTGTATGCCGCAGGGGTGGGGGGTCTGTGAAGGTTCCCCTTCCCCCCACCGGCCTCTGAAGTCACTGCTGAAGCCCAGGAAATTGATTGTTTTCGGCCCGTTTGGGCCTCTGTAGTGCGCGCCGGTGGCCATTTTGACCACCACCGCACATGCGCATATGACCTCTGTGAGGCCCTGGGTCATGCCAGGGCTCACAGGGGTCATTTACGCATGCGTGGTGGCGGCAAAAATGGCTGCTGCTGCGCACTATGAATGCCCAGAAATGAACAATTTTCCAGGCTGCAGCAGCGACTTCAGAGGCCGACAGGAGGAGGGGGAACCTTCGCAGACCCCCTTGAGGCATACAGGAAGCCCCCCAAAGGGGCTAAAGGTACTTTAAATTCATTTAGATTTTTTTTTTAAAAAAATCATGAATGTGTCCGGACCAGACCGGAGGAAATTATGAGAAATAGTTTTTCAGTGCTCAGATGCCTGTCTACCACTACTTTTCTCAGCCTTTAACCAAAACAAACTCTGAAAAGATTTCTACTCCCCTTTTCAAGCCATGTTTTCCTACAATGGTATGTAAGCCCTCTCTCTCACCACCACTCCTTCCTCTTTGGGCCAGTCCACAATGTAATGATGTGTTCACCGAGGTCTTTGAAAACAACTCCCCCAAGACGACTGCTCTATGCTGTAGCTATTCTCTCCAGAGCTACTTCCAATGTGGATTTTATTTATTTATTTATTTATTTATTTATTTATTTATTTATTTATTTATGTATTTGACATTTTTATACCGCCCAAAACTTATGTCTCTGGGCGGTTTACAACAAAACAAAATAAATGATGACAACAGGAAAAAAATTAAAACATTAGTTAAAATAAATGACAGCAAAAAAAGTTAACATTACAACAATTTAAAGTTTTAAAACAATGTTAAAACTATTAAAACAGTATTTAATTAAAAGCCTGGGTGAACAGATGCATCTTTAAAGATTTTTTTTAAATGGTCAAAGATGGAATTATCCCTATGAAAGTCCCCACACTTCTGCCAGTGGCTGCCAGGAATGTTCAACAATGGCATGGTGATGCATTTCAAGCTGTTATAACCATGGCCTTGAACACTTGCTACAGGAAGACTGTATGACTGCATGACTGATCTCATGTACGTTTCTGTTACCATACGTCACAATGCTGTCATTTGAGGGTTATGGTACATGTTTAAATCTTAACTCGGTTGGCTCTGTGTTTCGGGGGACATCTTTGCCTTTTGGTGGCATACAAATGCTTTGCTCACATTGTCTGGTTATTTACCACTTGTGTAAGTGTATTGTGTGTCACTGTACAGCAGGCATCGTAAAACTACAGGCTAGAGTATGTTTTGCTCTTGCCATTCCTCTCAGTATTGCCTTTTTGTGGCCAGGGTGTTGTTGCTGTTCTAGAATCTGGCAGGAAACCACCATTATGGGAGAAGGCCTTATCTTACACAGGAATTCTTCAGTTCTGAATTATTATTATTTTTGAAAAACCAAACAAACTCTGGAGGGCTAATAAGGGCAAATTCTCTCTTCCCTTGCAGTTTCATAGGAAACTGTGTGTGTGGTCTCATAATGTGACCATGGCTTTTATTGAAACGTATAGAATTGTTGAAAAATATATGATGAGATACAGTGAGGAATTAATCACACAGGTAGAGGCAATGGCATGAATTCTGTGGGTGCATGTTCTTTCTGCTATGTGCTAAAAATCTGTCATCTCGCTATCCCTAAGACAGATGGAAACATCAACACACATTGGAACATTAGCACAAACTGCAAACATGGAACCAGTTGGGATGATACTCTGACCAGTCCATTTAAACATGTGGGGAAGAAGTATGGGCCTGCATATTTCTCCCCCCACATGCCACAATCTAATCATATGGTAAAGTCGTATTAAAACCACATGTGCACACATGTGCCTTCTAGAACATAGAAGGGGAGAAAAACCCAATGTATACACATTTTCATCCCAGTTAAATGATAGCTATATACATTTATTTATGTATTATTTATTTTTCTATGTATATACCACTTTAAGAACTTTGGTTGAAGAGCAGTATATAAATATTTGAAGTAGTAGCAGTAGTAGCTATTGCAAAAGCCCACTAGGGCTTGAGATTGCTCACAAAATACAGCTATTGCAATGCTGTGTGGACACACCCTGGATAAGCTTCAGCAGAGGAAAATAGAGATGTCTCTCTGGGGTGTACAGAAAGGGAAAACCACCAGAGTCTGGAAAAGATGGCACACTTTCAACTAAGGGGAAAGGCTGGATGCAAAGTGTGCAGGATGCCTCTTTCTGGGAATCCAGTGTGGGATAGTGGATCTGCTGCCTGGAAGGAGTGCATGCTGTTTGCCTCCACATGTGCTGCTGTGCCTATATAGACAGCAATTATTAGAAAACCAGCCTGTATTGACTGAAAGGCGGGGGCGGGGGGAACCCACCATAAATGTTCAATGCTTTCTCTTCCAAAGAAAATTGAACCTGGGTAGCACTTCTCCTAGAACTTCATATCAGGGAAGGAGGAATGTACAATACTATTTTCTTCAAAATGTAGAATTGGGTTTGTGATTTAGAATGGGAGGTATTTCTGGAGAAAACAAGGTAAATCATAGGCCTATAATAAGCTAAATAATAATAGTTTGTGTCCCCGGTTGGAAGAATACGTGATTATATTCTGGTGGAAAACCAGATGCCCTAGTTTAAATTTTAGATGGAAAGCATATGAAAACTCACATCATTCCTGCTATAGATTGAATCTAATGCCCCTATACAGTCTAGGAGTGTTGGTCCACTAGAGAAATGGCCCAATACAAGACAATTACTCCTCGATGACTTGGAGCATGAGTCAGGAGCAAGATGGAAAACATCAAGGAGGGGAGAGTCTCCTTCATCCTTACTTTGGACAGAAGTGTGCCCTCATTTTTCATACACTTATTTTTGTTATGTAATTATGGTATTTATTTGGAATTAAAATACAATTATTTGGTATACAAATGCTGTTATATGTGTACAATTATATGTGAACCAGTATTTTATATTGTCATAGACTTAGATGGTTAAGATTCTCTACCATTGCAAATTATTTCATACTTAAATATTCTTAAGAGATAAGGCCTTAACATCAAGAGATAAGGCCTTAATGTAGCACAAGCAAGGGAGCAGAAGCTTGAAAGAAGCACATACCAGGAAGTCTTGGTAAGTAAAAGAGAAGTTTTTGTAGGACACTTCACTCTTTCAATGTAATTTAATTTGAACTAGAGTAGATTCTCTTACTATATTCAATGAGCTTGATGTGGATCAGGGCCTACAGTGTATATTGCCACTTTTGTCAATCATCTTGTGATATCCACCTGGCTTACGTTGTGTTAATGTGTCATCCACAATTTGCAATCTGCTTACTGAGTTTCGCTTCAGAGACTTCAATTTCTGTCAAGGTCATTTCTGATTTCCCATGACTTCTTGAATGTAATTAAAATTATTTAACCTGAAAATACAGTTTGGTGTGTTAGGAAAAGCAATTATGTTTTAAACAGGTACTTTATTTTCTAGCATAGTGAACATCTGCCTCATGAATGTGTCAGTAAAAGCCTTAAGGCTTCTCCCACAGTATTGTTAGAAACAACAATTTTCCATTTGCAAGCAAATCACAAAGTGTGTTTTTTGACTCCAGAAAATACAATAAATTCGGAACATAACCAATTGTAGCAACACAAGGACTCTGCAATACATCTATTTAACAGATATAGGCCTTTCAACCTAAAGTTCTGTGGAATGATAGAGATTTCCCCCCAACTCTCACTATAAAAAGTTGTGTTCTAACACTGGGGCTTACATTTTCCATGCAGAATCATGTCCTAATGGTGGACCTTGATAAAGACTTCCCATATCCCAAAATGTTAACTAAGCTTTTCCTTTTGATTGATTGATTGATTGATTAAGTGCCGTCAAGTCGGTGTCGACTCTTAGAGACCATATAGATCAGGGGTGGGTTTTGTTATGTAATGATGGTATTTATTTGGATATAGATCAGTCTGGCTGGGGATGATGGGAGTTGTAGTTCAACAACAGCTGGAGGGCCAAGGTTCCCCACCCCGATACAGATTGATTCTTTCCAGGATGATGTGTCTTCAATCTGGCCTTTAAGGTCTCTCAGTAGTACATTCATTGCTGTCGTAACCGAGTTCATCCACCTTGCTGCCGGTCAACCTCTTCTTCTCTTTCCTTCAACTTTCCCCAGCATTATAAACTTCTCAAGGGAGCTGGGTCTTTGTATAATATGTCCAAAGAATGATAGGTTGAGCCTGGTCATTTGTAGGGATGTGCACAAACTGATTTTTTAAATTCGATTTGTGTAAACAAATCACCCCTGATTTCTTGTGTGTCCAAATCTAGCCCCCCCCAATTCACCCCAGATTCGATTTGTATTTGCTTCAATTTAATTCAGATTTGGACCGATTCGGACCACTTAACAAGGTCCTAGGGGCACCAGATTTAGGTGGTGGGTAGATCCCAAAGGGTGCCACTTACCACCCAGATATCAAGGCAGTGGGACACTTGGTTGATATTTAATGAATTATTTTAGTTTTTACTGATTTTGAACATTTCCGCCATACGAAACAATGGGGATTCGAAATTGCAATATCCTAACCCTAACACGCATCCCCAACATTCCTTTTTTAAAAAAAGCTAAGCTTTTGCCCTTGTAGAAGTGGAGTTATGGAGCAAAACGTGCAGTCATTATTTTTCAAGTGTTTGGATTATTTGGTGTATAATAACTTTTCCTCATAATGAATCCCTACGAGGATTCATTGCACACCTTCATTTCTTCTGTTCATTTTGACTGTCACTGGGCAGTGCCAACTGTCAACTGCCATGTGCCAACTATACCCCCCACCCCAACCTGCAAGGCAGTGGGGTACTCATTTTAATTTTTAGGAATATTGAAATGTTTTGATTCTTTGATTTGTCTAATAACTATGAGGATTCATAGTTATAACTATGCCTATGAGGATTCATTATATGCCTTCGTTTCTTCTGTTCATTTTGACTATCATTGGACAGTGCCAACTGTCAACTGCCATGTGTCAACTACACCATCACCACCACACACTCAATGGAGTACTCAGTTTATTTTTAAGGTATTTTTGGAAGTGTTTAGATTCTTTGGTGTCTTCATTACACACCTTCATTTCTTCTGTTCATTTTGACCCCACTGCTATGCAGGTGTCGGTAGGGAATTAGAGGCATCCCATGTTCCAACTACCACACAACCTACAAACCACTGGGTACTCAGTTTATACTTTAGGAATTTTTGAGGTGTTTAGACTCTTTGATGTGTAATGAATCCTCACAGGGATTCATTATGAGGAAAGGTTATTAGACACCAAAGAGCCTAAACACTTGAAAAAAATCCTAGAACATAAACTGAGTTGTACCCCACTGCCTTGTGGGCGGGAGTGGGGTGTAGTTGGCACATCACAGTTGACAGTTGGCACTGTCAAAAATTCAGTCAAAATAAATAGAAGAAATAAAGGTGTGTAATGAATCCTCATAGGGAGTCATTGAAGGAAAGTTATTATATACCAAATAATCCAAACACTTGAAAAATAGTGACCACACATTTTGCTCCATTACTCCATTTCTACAAGGGCTAGAGCTTAGCTTTTTTTAAAGAAAGCTTGGAATCTGGTGAAATTAATAGGAGGCATCTGAATCTTGAATCGATTCAAATCAGGTGTGATTCGATTTGGACCCAAATGTAGTCAATGGACCACAGGGGTGATTTGTTTTGTCTCCAAATCACCCAAATCAACTAGATTCAGGTTAAAATCTATTTGTACCTGAATCAATTTGCACATCCCTAGTCATTTGTGCCTCGAGTGAAAATTCTGGATTGATTTGTTCTATAATCCATTTGTTTGTTTACCTGGCTGTCCATGGTATCATCAAAAGTCTTCTCCAGCACCAACGTTCAAAAGTGTCAATGCTTTATCTATCTTGCTTCTTCAAAGTCCAGCTTTCGCATCCATAGAGTGTCACAGGGAAAACCATTGTCTGAACAATTCTAAGCTTTGTAAGTGTAGCCATGTCATGGCATCTAAATATCCTTTCCAAGGCCTTCATTGCAACCCTACCAAGTGCTAGTGTGCGGCGTATTTCTTGACTGCTGGGTCCTTTACTGTTGACGGTCAGTCCTAAAAAGCAGAAGCTAACCATCACTTCAATGTCTTCATTATCAATTCTGAGACTGGTTGCTGTACCCGTTGTCATTAGTTTAGTCTTCTTTACATTTAACTGTAGTCCTCATTTTTTCACTGTGCTCCTTAACTTTCATTACTGGAGCTTGCAGATCATCCACAATCTCAGCTATCAGAGTGGTGTAATCAGCGTAGAGCAGGATGTTGTTTCTTTCTCCAGCTTTAAAGCCACGCTCATCTTCTTCCAATCCAGCTTCTCTCAGTATATGTTCAACAAATAAATTGAATAAAGAAGGAGAAAGTATACAGCCTTTTCTTACTCTTTTGCCAATCCGGAACCAGTCTGTTTCACCATGTTCCATCTGGACTGTGGCTTCCTGGCCTGTGTATAGGTTTCTCATGAGAACAATGAGATGTTCTGGGATGCCCATTTTCCTAAGGATATTCCACAACTTGACATGATCAACGCAATCAAAGGCTTTTCTGTAGTCAATAAAACACATATTGACTTCTTTCTGGTATTATTTCTCAATTATCCAGCGTGCATCAGCAATGATGTCTCTTGTTCCTCAGCCTTTTCTGAAACCAGCTTGAACATCCGGCATTTCTCTTTCCACGTAGGGCTCTAATCTGTGTTGGATGATCCTGAGCATTATTTTGCTAGCATGTGAAATTAAGGATATTGTGCGATGGTTTGCGCAATCTGTTAAGTCTCCTTTCTTTGGTATGGGTATGTAGACTTACCTCTTCCAATCTGTTGGCCACTGTGTTGTTCTCCAGATTTGCTGCCATAGTTTGGTTAGAGCCTTGACTGATTCTTCTTCTGTTGCCTGCCATATTTCTGTAGCTATTCCATCAATTCCTGTCGCCTTCCGACTTGGTAATGACCGGAGTGCTGATCTAACTTCATCTTCATGTACTAGAGGTGCTTGCATTTAGGGAATCTCTTGTAGAGTATCTTGGATGTTGACGTCCCTGCTGTACAGATTTTCAGTATACTCCTTCCATCTCTGTTTGATCTTCTCTGAATCAGTTACTATCTGTCCTTTGGCTTCCCTTAACATACCAATTTGAGGTTGGAACCTCCATCTGAGTTCAGAAATCTTTTGGAAAACTTGACTTGTTTTTCCGTGTCTATATCCATCCTCAAGGTCTTTACAGATGTCATTGTAGTATTGCTCCTTGTCTCTTCTAACAGCCTTCTGAAATTCCCTATTAAGTTCCTTCCTGAGGTCTTTATCTTTCTTGACTTTGGCTTCTCTCCTCTTCTTGGCAGTTTCCACCTTCTGTTCTGACATCCATTTTGCTTTCTTCTGTTTCTTGGTCTTTGGCAGTCTCTTTTCACATTCATCCTTAACAACTTCTTTAATTTCATTTCACAGTTCCTCTGGTTCCCTATCGATGAGGTTCAGAATTTCAAAGCGGTTCCTGATGTTCTCCTTGAAAATGGTGGGTACATTCTCAAGATCATATCGTGGAAGTTGGATAGCTTTGTTTTTCCGCTCTAGCTTGACTTGGAACTTGCACATGGTAGTTCGTGATCGGTTCCACAATCGGCCCCCGGCCATGTCTTTGCTGTTATAACTGAGCTCTTCCACGTTCTTGCACCAATAATGTAATCAATTTGATTTCTGTGTACTCCATCGGATGATGTCCATGTGTATAGGCACCAATTTGGTTGTTTGAAGAATGTGTTAGCAATGAAGAGATCATTGGCTTGGCAGAAACTAATAAGTCGTTCTCCTGGTTCGTTTCTGTTTCCTAGGCCATATAGGCCAACTGTGTTTTCCTCCTGACCTTTTCCAACTTTGGCATTCCAGTCTCCAACCACCAGCATCACATCTTGCTTGCATGTTCTGTCAATTTCAGACTGGACTTGAGCATAAAACTCATCAACTTCCTCTTCTGCATCAGTTGTTGGGGCATAGACCTGAAGAACTGTCATGTTAAAGGGTTGTCCACGAAATCTAATTGATATTAGTCAGTCACTGACTGCATTGTACCCAAGTACTGCCATTGCTATATCCTTCCTGACTATGAAAGCAACACCGTTCCCTCTTTGGTTTTCGTGTCCTGAGTAGTAAATGGTATGATTTTCCAACTGAAAGTGCCCGTTCCAGTCCATTTTAATTCACTGATGCCCAAGATGTCAATTTGTAGTCGATTCATTTCATCTTTCACTGTGTCAAGCTTTCCCATATTCATGCTTTTTATGTTCCATATTCTCATTGTAATTCTGTCTTTGCAGCTTTGGATTTTCTTTTCCTGCATGGCAACATCAGCTGCTAGACGTCCAAAAGGCTTTAGTCTAACCACGTTGTAAACACCATCGGTAATCTCTCCCCGCACAAACCCTCCTGGCACTTCACACGGGTTTTGTGAAGTGCCTCATAGATGACTATGGCTAGGTCTGACTTTTGCAGGTAGGGACTTAACTGGTGTACCTGCTGAAGCTGGTAAAAGGTGCTCCTGGCCACAGCAGTCACTTGGCCACCCAGAGACAATAATGGGTCCAGAAGTATCCCCAAGCTGCACACTTGCTCTTTCAAGGGAAGTGTGCCCCACCCAAAACAGGTCAAACTCCTTCACATAGAGCATCAGTATTCCTATCTACACCATCTCAGATTTTGTTTCAGTTTGTTTGCCCTTATCCAAAGCAAGACTTCCAAAACATTGGTTCAGGGTTTCCACTGCCTAGAATTGGATGGGGCTGGAATTAGAGATAGAGGTGAGTATCATCAACAAACAGGTGATACTTCAACCCAAACCCCCAGACCTTACCTAGTGATTCCATGTAGATGTTAAAAAGTATGAAGTGGGGGGAAAGATGGATCCCTGAGGTACCCCATATGCCAGAGGGAGAAGCAGTGGTCCTGTAGCAGCACCTACTGTGACTGATTCTCTCTCAGGATGGCCCTGAGAATCATCCCAGATTACCACAGTATGTTATGGTACTTTCAAATTTTTTAAATATTGAAAACCCCTGAAAGGTTCAGGAGAATCAAGACACACTTTCTCAACAAAGCTCAGGCAACTAAGGCAGTGTCTGTCCAATAGCCAGGCCTGAAACTCAATTAGATCTATCTCCCCCTCACCAAGTTATTATATGGTCAGCATACTAAGCTTAAATGCATCCATATTTCTACTGAATATTGCTTCCGAAAATTCACATCCAGTTGAGTTGTCTAGAGTTGTGAGGGGGCTAGTATGTATCCCCTTCCCCTTGAATTTAAATTTGGAACCATCAGTCACTCGCTGTGACATTTTAAATGACATTTTTGCAGATAAAATCTCTCATATTCAGGCCGAGCTGGATTCCATAGTTACTGCAGAGTCTACTGTGGAGGTGCCCAGCAACCTCTCTTATGGGATTAGACTGTATCATTTTTAGTTTGTGGCTCCTGAGGAAGTGGACAAACTGAGTCAGACTGTGTGTCCTACAACCCGTTCTCTTGACCCTTGCCCAACTTGGCTTATCTCACCTGATAATTATATTATCAGAGAAAGTCTGGTAAATATTATAAATGTTTCTCTGAGGGAGGGCAGGATGCCTCCTTGTCTTAAGAAGGCTAATATTAGACCACTTTTGAAGAAACCTGCATTGCATCCCTCGGAGTTAGATAATTAAAGACCTGTTTCTAATCTTCTATGGTTGGGCAAGGTGGTTGAGCGGGTGGTGGCCTTTCAGCTCCAGGCAGTTTTGGTTGATGCAGATTATCTAGACCCAATTCAAACTGGCTTTCATGTGGACTAGGGGGTTGAGACTGCCTTGGTCGGCTTGATGGATGATCTCCAACTGGCTATCGACAAGAGGAAGTGTGACTCTGCTGATCCTTTTGAATCTCTCTATGGCTTTCGATACCATCAACCATGGTATCCTGCTGGACTGCCTGAAGAAGGTGGGATTGGGTGGCACTGTTTTACAGTGGTTCCACTCCTACCTCTCTGGTAGATTCCTGATGGTGTTGCTTGGAGACTGTTGTCCTGCTAAGCAAGAACTGAAGTGTGGAGTTCCACAAGGCATACTGTCCCCAGTGCTCTTTAACATCTGCATGAAACCACTGGGAGAGATCATCAGGAAGTTTGGTGCTGGGTGTTATCAGTATGCTGATGACACCCAGATCTACTTCTCCATGCTGACCTCATCAGGAAATGGCATATCTTCCCTAATTGCCTGCCTGGCGGCAGTAATGCAGTAATCCAGTAATGGGCTGGATGAGGGATAACAAACTGAAGTTGAATCCAAACAAGATGGAGATACTGACTGGTGGCGGGGGACAACCCAAGAGATGGTTTAGATCTGCCTGTTCTGATGAGGTTACACTTCCCCTGAAAGATCAGGTACATGGCTTGGGAGTGCTCCTGAACCCAAAACTCTCCCTGGTTTCTCATGTTGAGGCGGTGGCCAGGAGCACCTTTTATCAGCTGTTGCTGATACATCAGCTATGTCCATTTCTAGAGGTGAATGACCTTAAAGCAGGACCCGCCGGGCCCTGATTGCTAGTCCATACCCCTTGCAGCAGATTTTTAACTACTGATTATTTTACTTGATTGTTTAATTTTAATTTGTTGCTCTGTTTCACATTGTAGCTATTATATGTTATTTTAACTATTTTATACTTTTAGATGTCCTACTTTTAAAGATAGTTGTATACTTTACCTTATACCTCATCCATCCATCCATCTTATTTTTTATTATTTCTCTGTGTAAACCACCCTGAGCCATTTTTGGAAAAGCGGTATAGAAACTGAATACATACATACATACAATAAAACCTACCCTTGTTTTAGCTCTACTGATCTCGCCACAACTCCTAGGATTCTATTTTAATAATCATAATTTTACTCTTGTTTTATCTTATTTTATTAGTCATCCCACAATTTTTATAGTTGTATTTTAATCATAACCTTATAGTTTAATTATTATATTTATGAATTTGCAGCAATTTAGTTCTATAATAATTTTAATGATATTTTATTTCGTTGTATTTGTACTATATCCTGTGCTGGTCTTAATAAAGATGATTGATTGACCTTAAAACAGTGATACATATGCTGGTAATCTCCAGGCTTGACTACTGTAATGTGCTCTACATGGGGCTGCCTTTGTACGTAGTCTGGAAACTACAATTAGTACAGAATGCGGCAGCCAGATTGGTCTCTGGGACAATACGAAGGGACCACATAACATCGGTTTTAAAAGAACTTCACTGGCTGCTGAAATATTTCCGGGTGAAATACAGAGTGCTGGTTATCTATAATTCTCTAAGGCGTACAGGTGGCTAATCCTGTGCATGGCAGCTCTCCTGAGAGTTCACAAGCAGAAGCACCGTGATGATTGGGCAGTGGGGATTCCATATGCAGATAGGGAGGAAGAGTCTATGGCACCATGGTAATTGGGCAGTGGGGATTCCATATGCAGATAGATAGGAGGAACCTCTGATGGTTAAGGTAAGTTTGAATGCAACTGTTACTGGTCAGGAGATGTTCTTGATTGTAGAGGAGAGGAATCTATCTATCTATCTATCTATCTATCTATCTATCTATCTATCTATCTATCTAAAAGGATAGTGGGCCGGGCCTGCGAAGGGAGGGGTCATGAGGGAGGAAAGAGCCCCTTCAGGAGGAGGCTGCCACTGTGTGAATTAGATGAGGAAACAAGATGAACAAGATCTGTTAACTCAGGAAGGGAGGGAGAGAGAGAAAGGGAAAAAAAGAAGGAAGGGGAAGAAAGACAGAAGGGAAAAGCGAGTGAAAGAGAAAGAAAGAAAAAGAAGGGAGGGGAAAAGAGAAAGAAGGAAGATTGAGGGACAGGCCCAAGCCTGTCAGCTGCCTGAGGGGAATGAGTGGCCACGGTGGCGGTGACAGCAAGGAAGGGCCCAGTCAACCACTGCTGCTGTTTGGTCCATTGAAGGAGGCAGGCAGGCGGGCAAGAGACGGGCCCGGGCCTGTCAGCGGCCTGAGGGGAACGAGTAGCTATGGCGGTGGCGGGAGTGAGGAAGGGGTCAGCCAACTGCTGCTGCTGCTGCTCCTGTAGGGAGGAGAAGGAGTGGGGCTCGGGTGAGGAGGTCTCTGGGGATAGGGGGCTGTAGCTTGACCAACAGGAGCCACAATGTTGCAGCTGCAACCAAGAGTGGTGAGGGGGATGGAGTAAAGGGATGAAGGAGTGACCAAGAGGGGTGAGGAGGATGGAAGCAATGGGATAGAGGAGGAGGAGCAGGAGTGTGGCTCAGATGAGAGTGGAGAGATCTCTGAGGTGAGGGGGGCTGTAGCAGGGGTGAGGGGAGCAATCAAGTAGTAGCGTGCAAATGCTCTGCGTGAAGTAAACTAGTTACCTGTAAAGCCCTTAACGGCTTGGGTCCAGGCTATTTAAGGAAACATCTCCTTTGTCATGAACCCTGCTGCCTGTTACGATCTTCTGGAGAGGTCCGGTTACAGTTGCCACTTTACACTTTGGTGGCGACCCAGGGCCAGGCTTATGCTCCCTGCTGAAATAAGAACATCTCCTTCTCTGTTTGTTTTCAGGAAGACCTTCAAGACTCTCCTGTTTTCATAGGCTTTTAATTAGAATTAATTTTAATAATTAAAAAAAAATTGTTTTAATAACTATTTTATTCTATTGTTTTTATTGTGTCATGTATTTTAATCTGTGACTTTTAAATATTTTAAATTTTGCACACCTCATAGAGATGTACATATCAGGTGGTATAAAAATACAAGACAAATAAATAAATAAATATACTTCATACATGCTTCCTTGCTTTTTAAGTTGTACCATTTATATCAGGACCAGCAGTGTTGAGCAGTTGCCAACAGTTTTTTTTTTTAAATCACTGCACGATCAGGGGCAAAGCTATGGAATTGGGGGCCTGTGTTTTCCCCTCTCCCTGGCGGCCCCCTCTAGTGGGGGGAGATAATGAAGAGAATAGGGAGGGTTGGAGTTGTTGGGTCCTCAGGAGCTGGGGATGAATCCATTCTTTGAATCCATCTGCTCAATTATAGCTAAACGCCCGAGTATGATAAACTGCTTATGTAATCCATTCTATATATATATTCTCTATATAATATAATTACATATCATTATTACAATAATTTAAAACATAAGCCAAGTTAGATGACAAAAGTGATTTATTTTCTCAATAAATAATAAAAATAGCACAACTCTGAATGGAATTATATTATCTAAAGCTTGTGAGTTTGGATATCACTGTGTAATAATTTAATTTGTTTTTCAATTCACTCTCAGTGGAATGGTTGTCCAATATATCTATCGTAGCATATCTGTGTTGCTACTTACATATGATTCTGAACTGGTTTTAACGAGTTGTTTTCAATCTGTTTTTATATTTGTGAACCGCCTAAAGCCATCTGGGTGAGGCAGTATAAGAAAATAAATAAATAAGTAAATAAAATAAATTTAAATTAAATTTATTTATTTATCTCAAGAACATTAATAGCTACATTCTTTACGTATGTCCAAACAACACCGGCGGGGATCATTTGCTGTTTGATTTGTTTGTGGACTGTTCGAAATAATTGATACGGCTTTATACTAGTATATGAGTTTACTTGACTGCAGAAAGCCGTTGGTCAAAAGGCAGAATCTTTTAAATAAAATGCCCTAAAAAGTGCCTTTTGTGTGACAGTCATTCGCGAAACTGCTTTAACACTCCTTAAGCTCTACAATGAGCAACCGCGGCACAGGTCTTCGAGCTCCCGCCTTCATCTGGAACGCGCCAAAAAGAAAGCAATATCCCACCCAACCCAGTTCAATAAACCCAATGACGCAATACATTTCCCCCCCGTTGGTCCTCCTCGCGCACCTAGCTCCGCCCATCACCGGCAAAATCACTCGCCCTGGAACCATAGACTTACATTCTACCTCTGTGCCAGACACTGGCACCAGTAGGTACCACCTTCTTTCTTCTATTGTCCAATCAGAGTTCGGATTCTTCAAGCACAGGACGACGGGCGCTTTCTCCACGCCCCCCCCCAGCACGATTCTCTTCCCTCACTCACCGCCCGGGCGCGAGGATTAGTCTCGCGAGACTCGAGAGCCGGCTCGGTTCCTGGTTGGAGGAACTGCGTTGAGAGAAAGCCGGGGCGGCAGTGGCGAGGGGGCCGTGGAAGAAGAGAGGAAGAAAGCGCCAGAGGCCGGCCGAGGCACCGGCGGCGAGGGGTCCCATCCATCTGCCGGTGGCTTTCACGCGGGGCGGTCGCGAGTCGGACGGTGGCGCCCGGCGGGACGACGGGTCCATCATGTCTACTGCGGCGGGGCAGGAGACCGAGAATGGAAACTCCCTCGCTGCCAGCGCTCTGGTTCCCGGCACGGAGGACGCGGGGGTGGCCCCGGCAGCCGCGGAGGGGTTGCCCACAGGAGACGCCGAGGAGGGCACGGTGAGGGAGGGCAAAGTTGCCCGGATGGGAGAGGAGTGGCAGCTCCCACGCCAGGCAACAACGCTGTTCCTCGGCGGGCGGCTCTTGCCCGCCGTGTGATGGAGGCGGCTCGTTCGCCGGCTTGGAGGTTGGCTGTGAGGAGTGGGAGGCGGCGGGGTAGGGGAGGAAGCGGGCAGGCGGGAGCCCAGTTGGTCCACGGGGTGGTGGTGGAGGAGGGTTCCTCTCCGCCGACAGAGATGCCCGCAGCCGGGTGGCCGTCGAGTCTCTTGGCGACGGTGCCTCCGGGTGGCGGGTTGGGCCCCAGGCGAGCCGCGTGGGGCTGAGACAATAGCGCGATGAGCAGCCGGCTGGAGAGAGCAGTGTAGCCTCCCATCCTCTGCATGTGCCGGCGACCGAGCGGCCCCAGCCACCGTGTGCTGGGGGGATGCATCCGCAGTCGGCGCGTCCACCTCCCGCCCTCGCTCTTTCCTCTGAAGAGAAGGTTTTGGTGTGGTTGGGGGGTCGTGTTGGGCTCCCTTCTGACGAGAAGTACCCTAACCTCCCCCCGCTCCCGGTCTTAGTCAGACCAAGCGGATGCTCTGCCGCCGTGTTTAGTAGGAGGCCTGGCAAGGCGAAGAGCTGCGCGGAATGGCCGGAGCCGGGAGCGCACAATTGACTCCCCCTTTACCTTTTCTGGAGAACCACCTGCTATTGGGGCTCAAAACCTCAAAACAGCGCAGTTCTAACTCTGCTGACTCAGAAGGTCCCAGACTGTCAGAATTGGGTCGGCAACGTGCACGTTCTGATACGCCTGAATTGTGTCGGTTGGGTGAACTGCGTCTACAAAGAGGACAAGTTCCATGGAGGGCTCCTACAGACAGGTTCCCAGTGCCATCTTACTTCAGGGTGATTCTGTTCTCCCAAGTATTTGAACATGATAGGACATAAGTAGCCTGCTTACTCTCAGGAGATCACAAATCCTCATTGCTCTGAATAGACACCACAGAGCCAGAGTGGTCTTCACTTGGGATGCTTTGATGTAGATTGCCCCGTATGTACTAGATCACGTGCGGGGGCTAAGATGATATAAGGCAGTGTTCTCAATATTTTTGGAGTCATGGACCGTTACAGTCTTTTTACTGCAGTTTCCCGGACCAGCAGTTAGTAAAGAGGTAACCCCCCCTTGCCCCTACCCCCAGGTATCCCCCAAAACATTTTCAAGTGGGGGGGGCACTGCCAGTGGGAGCTATCCAGAGCTCATTTCTAGGCAGGCAGCCCTCAGTGATGATAAAACTCATTTAGCTTCCTCGAAATGAACATTATCCCTGCAGCAAGGGCTGCCTGCCTAGAAATGAGCTCTGGAGAGCTCCCAGCAGTGGAGGCTCCCATCGGCTTGAAATTTTTTGCGCGGGAGGAATTAATTCCTCATGGACCAGCACAGACCAGCACTCAACTCCTCACGGACCATCCGCAGATGGATGGTTGAGAAACACTGATATAAGGAATACTGATAGCCAAAACAATGGTCCCTGAATGGCAAGAGTTTTGCTCATGAAATGTAAGTTTTACGCCATTCCTGACTTGACTTTTTACCAATGGACAAGTTGCACCCTCCCATCCCCACTTTTTTTGGTTAGGCATAATTTTTGCACTATCTAGTTGTGTACCTGTATCTGTTGGACATGACACGACATGACTACAACGTCTCAGCTAATCCATGTAGCTTCAGTTGTCTGAATCTGGAACACTGGGAAATACACCATTTTGAGCCTGATTCTGTTTATGTTTAGTTGGAAGTAATTGAGTTCAGAGGGGATTGTTTCCTCCTTGGTGTGCTTAGCATTGCAGCCTCATCAGTTGTATGTAGAAATGTTATCTCGAGTCTGAAATCTTAAGCTCTAATTCTCCTGAATCTACCTGAAGCATACTTTTTAGATTACTGACTAAGGTTGTGAATAAAAGTTCTTTTTAAATGTACAAAAATAAGACTATTGAAAGTTTAATAAGATCACATTATAGCAGCATATATCTACCAAACAGATGTCACCTCCACTTTGTGATTTTAAAAAATATATTTCTTTAACAGATTTGTGTTAATGCTTTGCAAGTTATTGATATGCCTATTATTCTTCCTCCTCTTGTATTTAATAGGCAATGTTTTGCATGCTTCCACATGCCTCTTGATATAACTAAGATATAGCAATGGAAATTATATGAATATAAGTTATGAGTCATGATTGTATATTGTCTGGTTCCAAGATTTTTGAGTTTGTATTTTGCCTTTATTAACATGGTGTAGAAAGCAGATGTTTCTGGACAATCTTTGTCTGTATGGAAGTGCCATTGGATATATTGAGTGGATTGATATTAACACTTGCTATGATATGAACACACTTGTTCATGAGTTTTTAGGAGCCTTGTGATGATAGATACTAGAATATTGAGATTGTATTCTTAAATGTGCATCTGTGCTGAGGTTTTGCTTGGACTGTTTTGTGAAGTAGTCGGGTTTCCTTATGACCCAGTAAGTTGTTGTCTGATAGCCTCTGACATTCCCTACCATAGTGTATCTATTGTTGGTGATCTTGGCTTCCCTCTGATAGTTTTGCTTCCATTGTCATATAAGTCACAGAAAAAGAAAGTTTAGCAGTTCTGGTAGCTATATTGAAATTGATGTGAATTAGTACCAAGGGACTGAGATGTGAATCAAGAAGTCCCTGGTTTGAATTTCACCTCTGCCATGAACTCAGTAGTTGGCTGTAAGTAAGCCACTCCCTCTCAGCCGCCCCCCGCCCCACCATCAGTGGTCCCTCTAATCTTTTTCATCTCTGTGCAGAATGAGTTTTGTTGTGGGCGGCAGTATCAAGGCAGTGTGCGCACACATGCATTCAGAATGGGGCCTTCCTGGTTCAACCTGAGCAGGATCTAAAATTAACTGAGTGGACATCAAAAAAGTTATGAGCGTGCGCATGTGCATATGCCTTAGAGGGAATAGTGCCTGCCATATGCTAATAGTAATACAAGTCTTACAGGCATTGCAAAAGTATGGATTATTTTAAAAAATACACTTGAAGTCCTTTGAACACACAGCCCCATTAATGTATATTTGAAAGTGCAATATAAATGCTACGGAAAAGAATTTATCTCCAGTGCCCTGGAAATATATCTTCTACAAGGCCCTCCGGTTACCATTCGCATCCATCATACTTCTCATTATGTTGCTGTGGTGCCAGTAAGAATGAATGTATGTTGGGAGTTGCTAGATTAAAAGTTCCAAAATGGACACAGACACTATAGTATAGATTTCTGTCCAAATGAATACTATTTTTGCTGATTTTATAGAAGTATATGAGTATATCAGAAGTACAGTGGTCCCTCGACTTACGAACTACTCGACATAAGTATTTTTCGAGTTACAAACGGCAGTTTTAGATCCGGTTTTAGATGCGGTTTTTTCGACTTACAAATTTTTAGATGGGGTTTTTCCTTGACTTACGAATTTTACATGCGGTTTCCTTGACTTGCCTGCCTGTTTACTGCCTGTTTATTATTGAAAAGAAATGTTCCTGTGCAGTTTGCAAGCCTTACTGGGGGTCTGGGTCTTTTTTCTAGGCTCCGGAACGCATTAATCTGTTCCCAATGCATTCCTATGGGAAACCGCTTTTCGACTTACGAACTTTTCGACTTACAAATGTGCATTCGGAACGGATTAATTTCATAAGTAGAGGGACCACTGTATAGGAACCAGCATGATCAGGAGATAGATGGTTACAGAGTTTTGAATGGATCAAAGATTGGGAGAAAGACGGAGACAATGGAAGGTCAAGTGTTTCTTTCTCTCTCACTCTATACCACATATAATACATGTAGCTGAGGCATTCGGATTACTTTTAACACTAGCCAACCCGCACAGAGCATCTGTGCGCTCTTTGGGGCCGGCTGTTCCCCTCTCCCTCCTGCCCCACTCTCCCTCCCTTCTGCCCCACACTCTTGCCCCTCTTCCCCTCCCTCCCGCCCCACTCTGTCTTGCCCTCCCTCCCCCTCCTCTCTCTCACCCTCCTGCCCGTCTCTCCTGCCCTCCCTCCCCCCCGGCCCCACTCCGTCTTGCCCTCCCCCCGGCCCCACTCCGTCTTGCCCTCCCCCCGGCCCCACTCCGTCTTGCCCTCCCCCCGGCCCCACTCCGTCTTGCCCTCCCCCCGGCCCCACTCCGTCTTGCCCTCCCCCCGGCCCCACTCCGTCTTGCCCTCCCCCCGGCCCCACTCTCTCCTCCCCCTGCATTTTAAAAAGCTCTACTTATCAGGCCGCCGCCACTTCTCCTCTCAGGCGGCGAACAAGAAAGTCCTGCCGCCCGGTTCCCTCCGACACCAGCCTCCCACAGGCACCTGGCCTCGGCAGCCAGTCCTGGTGCTGCCTGGCCAAGAGCCGCCTCTGCGGCCGGGCCCCGCACCACCGGGCCCACCACGCCAAGTGCCACCTCTGCGGCCTGCCGGAGCCCCGCTGCCACCGCTTGCCAGTCTCTACGGCCGGCCTCTTTGGGGCCGGCCACCTCTCCCCCCACCTTCCGCCCCAGTATCTGGGCTCGCTGCTGCGGCCGGGCCCACCACCGCCTCTGCGGCCAGCCCATGACCACCGTGGCCGGGCCCGCCAGCTGGGGCCGAGTACCGGTTTGGCAGCCCGCCGCTGGCCTCCGCAGCCGCCACTTGCCTCCCCCCCTTGCCAGCCAGTCCCAGGGCCAGCATGGCGGCCCGCTGCCGCCATTGGCCTGCGCCCCAGCCAATCAGATGGCTTGCTGGGACGCACATTCCATTGCACACCTAGGAGAAATAGATAGATAGATAGATAGATGGTTGCTTACCACTCTTTTCCCCCTGAGTAGGAGATCGTGAGATAGAGTTTTCTGTGGGTGATGTACTGCACATGCTCGAGACAGAACTGGAATCATGTGACTTGATTGAAGGCCTGGTCACCTCCCAGTCCTGTCTCACTCGGGATAGGACCTGGTTGGAGAGAGCTCTGGTCTTTAGGTATTTTCTCTGCTTACCTTTGCCTTTTTCTCGCTCTTACTGCCCTATTGCTTCCTGTCTCTCTTCCTCAACTCGTGTGCAAGGGTGGGAAGGGAGCAGGTTTCTATTCAGCCCAAAAAAAGCGAATTTTTTTCCAAATTTTACCTTTTTTCCTTTCCAATTTTAATCGGTCTCCAAATTTCTCCTTTTATTTAATTATTATGGAGGTGTCTCACGCCGAGGATTTAATGCAGGGCTCCCTTTCTGAGAGTGCTCATCTACCGCATGCGTTAGATCAGAGCTGTTTACTAGCTCAGCCTGCTGCTTCGGCAGCCTGTTCCACTGCAGCTCTCTCCCCGCCTACATTGCTCCCGAGGGTCGCGGCTCCACCGCCAGTTGCAGACTCCTCTGAACAGCCCCGCTCTTCAAAACCCGCCAAGCAACGGCCGGGTAAGGCTGCAAAGAAAGCAAAACACTTAAATGACCAGTCCTCTGTACCAAAAAAGAAGAAAAAACGAAAGGACTCCAAGAAGGAAGCTGGTCTCTTGGTTGAGGGGCGTAAGCGGCTGAGTGAGCGGCTTCTGATACAATCAGTTTGCCGCCGCTTGAAACTGAAAGCGGGAAAGAATGGCGCTAAGACTAAAGAGAAGGACAGGGAGTGCGCCAAAATCGATACAACTGCCGCCGGAGCCCGGTGGGCACCTTTCCGGCTCCTATATCAACACATTCTAATGATCTGGCGGTAGAGGGGGAACCGGCTGGTCCGCGCTGTCCCCCCCTGCTCCAGAATGCAGCCCCAGGCACTTCTCATCTCCCTGCTCAAACGCAGACTGTAAGTAGCGATCCCTTTTCTCCTCAAGCCACCCAGTGGCTAAGAGCTTTATTCGCTAGAGAATTTAATTTAGAGCCACCTGCGGCTCCGTATATTCAACTAGGGCAGCCTGCAGACCCTGTTAACAGCGTGCCCTCAGCTCCTACGGGCTTTCCAAAAATAGCCCTTTCTGACTTAAACCAGACTGACCTGCATCAGGCTCCTTTACCTGGTGCCCTTAATCCTGCTCTCCCATTACAAAGAGAGGCTGCCCCTTCTATACCAGGAGAGCATAGGGGGCATAGGAGAACCAGAGCACTGGCTGACAATCGCCTTTCCTCATCCTCCCCAGACTCCAGCCCTAGGCGCAGAGCTATCCCCACGTGGGAAAGGGGTTAGTTTATGCCAAGACCTCCCACTCTCAGACGCAGAAGCAAACGCAAGAGGAATTCTTCCTCTTCCTCCTCTACCTCTCCTCAGAGGCACATTCCCCCCCCATCCAAGCCTACCCTCCCTAATCCTATGCTACCCCCCCTCTCAACCCTCTAACCCTCAACCCCCCCTCCCCACTTACCGGCCTTACCTGCCCCACCAGCTATTCCTCACTCCTCCGGGGAGCAGTCCTCGCACTCACACCCGCTGGCCCCCGTCAATGACTCTGATTCTGGAAAAGAGGAGGGAGAGTTGTCCGAGGAAGAGATCAATCCCCCCATTTCTAATTCCACTAGGTTATTTTCATCCTCAGATTTTGAGATTCTATTAGCTAAAGCTAAACACACAATCAAGGATGTCTCCCCCGCAGAGGATCCATCCAATACCACTACTACCTCCTTTGACCAACAGGTTTTTCCACCCACAGCGCCAAATAACCTTTTCCTCCTCTATTCAAGAAGGTTATGTGTGCTGAATGGCAACGTCCTACGTCAGCCAAGCCGATTGGCAGCTTACCAAAGAAACACTATCTCCTACCTTCAGATGTGGCTTCTCTCATCGCGATTCCTAAGGTGGATCCACCTGTCGCCCAATTGGTGTCAGGGGCGGTCGTCCAATCCGAGCATCAGGAGCAGCTCAGATCCCAAGAAGACCGATGCTGTGACACCCTGCTGAAGAAAACTCATGAGGCTTCCGCGTCGGCTATCAAAATGGCTACTACCAACTCCATCTTCGCACGTGCTACGGTCCTCTGGGCTAAGGAGCTGGTGCAGTGGGTCCCCCCGGAACTTACCAAATTACGCCAGGGGATTAACAAGATGGCCAAGGCCGCGGCTTTGACCGCAGACTCCAGCCTGGACATTATACAACAATCTTGCAGAGCCTTGGTCTCCGGTGTCGCGGTTCGCAGGATCCTCTGGCTCAAATCCTGGCACGTTGATACCAAATCGAAGATGGCCCTGACAGCATCCCCCTTTTCGGGTTCATCCCTATTTGGCGAGTCGCTGGATCCCATCCTGGTGGATACCAAAGACAAAAAGAAAGTCATGCCAGCTGCTAAGAAAGATTTCAGGTCTTCCTTTCGCGGCGGCCATAGTTCCTTTCGTCCCTTCCGCCAGCCCTACAACCAACCCTTTCAACATGACCAAAACAGAGAGTCACGCTCCTCATTCTCCAGAGGTTTCAGATGCTCACAGTGGAGACCCCGTTCCAGAGGCCATCCCCGTGGAACAAACTCTCGCTCCTTCACTTACTACCGTCAGCGGAAGCAATGACGACATCCCCGTGGGTGCAAGGCTGTCGCACTTTCTGCTAACCTGGATGTCGACAGCTACAGACAAGGGGGTCCTAGACACCATCTCGATGGGATACTCCATAGACCTGCTATCCCCCCCACCTTCTCGCTTCATCCCCACTCCAAAATCCTCCAACCATCTCAAACATCGTCGGATGAAACTTGCTATACATAATCTGCTTCAGATCAATGCCATACAGCTTGTGTCCCCCCTGGAGAGGTTCCAGGGAGTTTATTCCATTCTATTCCTGGTACCGAAAAAGGACGACTCCTGGAGGGCGGTGCTAGACCTCAAGGCCTTCAATCACTTTGTAAAGAAAAAGAAGTTCCGTATGGAATCTCTCCGCACTATAAAGGAAGCGGTGAGAAAGGGAGACTTCCTGGCCTCAGTGGATCTCTTGGAGGCATATCTACATGTCCTGATCAGACCCTCCGATCGAAGATTCCTCTGCTTCCTATACAATGGAGAACACTATCAGTATCGGGCCCTCCCCTTTGGACTGGCCTCGGCCCCGAGAGTCTTCACGAAGTTGATGATCTCCCCGAACTCCTTCCTCCGCCTCCAGGGTGTGGGCCTGCATCCATATCTCGACGACATCCTTCTCAGATCGCCCTCCAAGGAGCAAGCATCCAGGGATGTTCAGAACACCATACAGACTCTGCGTGACCACGGGTTCATAATCAACCTACAGAAGAGTCACCTCGTTCCTTCACAACAGCTGGTCCATTTAGGAGCGCTTTTCAACACTGCTCAGAACACAATCTCCTTCCCCCAGAAACGCAGGGCTTGCATTGCCAAACAACTACGCCCCCTCCTGGGCAAATAGGAGAACGTCATGACCTTGGCCCAAGCCCTAGGCTCCATGATAGCCTGCCTGGATTGCACCCCCTGGGCAAGATGGCATTCCCAGCCTCTTCAATGGCTTCTTCTTCCATGGCAAGACCACATCATGGGAAACCAGAAACAACTAATCCCTCTCACCCAGGCCGTCAAGGACTCTCTCCTATGGTGGCTATCACCGGCCCTCCTCTGGGGGACTCAACTGACAGAACCCAGCAGGGTTCTGGTCACGACCGACGCCAGTCAAAGCGGATGGGGAGCCCATTGCCAGGGCCAGGTCGTACAGGGCTCCTGGACAGACTCAGAAAGGACACTCCCCATAAACTGGCTGGAGCTTCGAGCAGCCCGCTTAGCTCTTTGCCACTTTCAACACATTCTCCACGGTCGCCATGTATTACTGCGGACAGACAACATCACCGTAAAGGCCCACATAAATCAACAAGGGGGGACCAGATCTCCCTCCCTAATGACGGAGACAGACCTTCTACTAGCCTGGGTGGAACTCAATCTCCAATCTCTGATCGCCAAACACCTCAGGGGCGATCACAACGAAGTCGCGGATTGGCTCAGCAGGGAAGCATTGGATCCGGGGGAGTGGTTGCTACACCCGGAGGTCTTTCAACGGGTCTCCAGACACCTGGGAGTTCCAGCAGTCAATCTTTTCGCAGCTCCGGGCAACAATCAACTTCCACACTTCTTCGCAAGGTACCACTCTCCCCTCGCGGAGGGGATAGACGCCCTACACTCTCCTTGGCCAGCAGCACTTCTGTATGCATTCCCTCCAGTACCAATTATCATGAAAGTCCTCCAGAAGCTCCGATTAGAAAGAAGGGAGCTGATCCTGATAGCCCCTTACTGGCCTCGCTGCCCGTGGTTTCCAGACCTCCTGAAACTGGCAGTGGCCCCTCCTTGGCACCTACCCAATCGCCCGGATCTCCTACACCAAGGCCCGGTCCTTCATCCGGACCCAATCTGGTTACGGCTAACCGCTTGGAGGTTGAGCACGCGAGACTCGCAGACCTAGGGTACTCCCAGGACGTCCAGGACACCATCTTAGCTTCCAGACGCCCTTCCACAATACGCATTTACCAGTCCACCTGGTCGGCGTTCCTGCGTTGGTCTCTCACCCACGTCAAGGACCCTATGGAGGCAGGGGTCTCAGAGGTCCTAGAATTCTTACAGTCGGGACTTCACATGAAGCTTTGCCCCAGTACCCTCAGAAGACAAGCTTCTGCATTGGCATCTATCCTCCAGCTCTCCCAATGTGTAACGGGCCCTGCACACCTGCACCCCCACTTGTCCAGATTCCTACGGGGGGCTTCCAACTTGGCACCTCCCCCCATCTGACGTTTCCCCTCTTGGAGTTTGAATCGGGTCCTCAAAGCCCTCACCAAAGAACCATTCAAGCCAATCGCTTCAATTCCCTTAAGAACTCTTTCATTCAAGGTTGCCTTCCTGGTAGCCGTGACCTCAGCCCGCAGGGTCTCAGAGCTGGCCGCCCTATCCGCTCACAAGGAATTTTGTACCTTCAGCGCTGACTCAGTCACCCTCCGACTGGACCCCACCTTCCTTCCCAAAGTCAACTCTTCCTTTCATAGAGAACAGGTGTTGGTCCTCCCCTCCTTTTGTCCAAATCCGGTCCATCCAAAAGAAAAACTCTGGCACAAGCTGGATGTACGCAGGGCATTACGCATGTACATACAGCGCACTCGATCCATTCGCCGGGCAGACTCTCTATTCATTTCTTTCCGTACTAGCAATCTAGGCGACCGGGTCTCAAAACCCACACTAGCCAGCTGGATTAGATCCTGTATTCACATGGTGTATACAGCACTCCATCTCACCCCCCCGGAGGGGTGACCGCACACTCCACTAGAAGCGCTGCCGCCTCGTCTGCCTTTTGCGCTCACATTCCCGTTTCTGAGATATGCAGAGCTGCCACTTGGTCCTCGTCCACTCCATTCATCAAACACTATAAAATTCCGGACTTTTCTCAGGACCAGGCGGCATTTGGTCGCACCGTTCTCCAGCAAGTAGTGTAGACACATCCTCCCATCCTGGATCCTGGTAGCTGCTTGGGCATGTCCCTATCTGAGGATCTCCTACTCAGGGGAAAAAGAGACATTGGTCTTACCGTGAAGGTTCTTTTTCCCTGAAGTAGGAGATCCTCAGCCCTGCCCGGATGTGTGTCTGGGTTGGGGCGTAGTCTGTCTGAGTTGTTCGCTATTGTTCTCCATGGGAGGGGTCCATTTCTGGAAATATTGACGGGCCTGCTCCCAGGGCTCAATAGAATCCTTCTTTCCTCTTCTAGCCTTCTCTGGGCACACTGTTCGTGCCCTTGCTGTTGCTGTTTTTTCTTGTTCCTTATATATTATTACAGTTGATCCTGTTAGAATGAGCTCTCTCCACCGAAACCATCACGCCTCGCTCATCAGTCCTGGAACTGGGACTGGGTGGTGACCACGCCTTCAATCAAGTCACATGATTCCAGTTCTGTCTCGAGCATGTGCAGTACATCACCCACAGAAAACTCTGAGGATCTCCTACTTCAGGGAAAAAGAACCTTCACAGTAAGACCAATGTCTCTTTCCATTTAGTAGTTGTTTTGGTAGACAGTAAAAATAGATGAGAAATTACATCTGAACTTTCCCTAAGATAAAATAGTTTAGCATGGCAGTTTCTAATAAGAAGAACTGGTTTGTGTTAGCTGCTTCTTAAAAATACTTTGTGAAATTTTAAGGTTTAGCTGATGTTTACTATTCTTTGTTGTCTCCCCCTCAGGAAATGATTGATGATGAATCACCAGGAAAGCAAAAAGAAAACCAGGAACCGGATCCTACATATGAAGAAAAAATGGTTTGTAGTTTGTAATGTAGTGGCTCGTCTATTTATAGTTTTGTACTAGTGAATGGCTCATCTATCTGGTTTATATATCTATTAGTAAGAAGCTACTGTGTTGCTGCTGTCTGAGATTTCCTCTGAAATTTTTTATATGAGTGATGCAAATATAGTTGCAGAGAACGATTATGCATTGCCTATTCTACTTGTCTGAATTGTGGCCCTCTCCCACCATGTACATTTTATAAGCTAGCAGTCACAGTGTCGCCCTATCAAGGGAGGGGATATCAAAGGAGGTACACGAGAACCACGTGACCTGGCAATCATTGTGCTGCTAGCTTCCAAATAGCAGTGAGTAGCCTCGTCTGACTTTCTTTGTACTTTCAGCTTCACAGCTGCTCTTTTCCCTCTCTGTCCCTCAAAAGAGTGGCAATGGGATGGCTGTTGTGCACAGAGCAGGGTCTTCCAGGCACTGCTGCCTTCTGCATCTTTCTACCAGACACACAGTGGGAAAGATTAAGAGCTGAAAATCTGAGCATTTCACACAAGGCTGTCTTATTTATAAATGTAAATTTTGGAGGTGCAATTCAGGGCTGTTTCTCCTATCATCTCATAGTAAGGAAAACAAGCTGATGTGTAGCTTTCTAGTCTTAAAGAGCAAGTAGCTCTTCTAGTAGTATGACTTGTCCCCTTAGCTAAGTAGGGTTCGCCCTCCTTGAATACGAATGGGAGACTTGATGTGTGAGTACTGTAAGATAGTCCCCTCAGGGAATGGAGCTGCTCTGGGAAGAGCAGAAGATTTCAAGTTCCCTTCCTGGCTTCTTCAAGGTAGGGTTGAGAGAGATTCCTGCCTGGAACCTTGAAGAAGCTGCTGCCAGTCTGTGAAGACAATACTGAGCTAGATAGACCAATAGGTCTGACTCAGTATATGGCATGTTTCTATGTTCCTATGTTATCTGGTCATGTGGGAGCAATTTTTGCCTGAGTTCATGTCAACAGTTGCTATCTGGAAATATCTGCTGTATTCCCTCTCTTGTTTATGGAGAAGAGATCACTTATTGTTCTGAGGTACCTACTTAATTTCAAATTTATGCAAATAATGTGGCTGGTACAGCAAGGGAATTAAGTTTGACTTTTTAAAAGAATGAAATATCTCAACTATGTAATGTTTTCTATTCCTAATACATTTGATATAATTGTTGATTCTGAATTGCAGGGACACAATACCTATATAGTCAGCCATATAACATGGCTGATTATTCTTGAAAAGGCCATTACATGGTATTCCCAAATAACTAAAATATGACTTGTATGTGCACAACTTATGGTTTTGAAAACATAAATGTTCTTCAGATATATTAAAATGTTTATACAGTATGCACATTTTCCCCTAGTGGCCAACATCCAGACTAATAACATATGCATGGACGAATGTTTTGTGTGCCCAAAGTGGGAGGAGCAATTTTTGTTCACTTTCCTTTCTTACTACTCGTACTTATATACTCCTTTTCAATGGAAAAAGTTCTCAAAGTAGTTTACAAAGAAAAATAATAATAGGGAGATGGTTCCCTGTCCCCTCAAAGGGCTGACAGACTAAAAATAAACACAAGGTAGACACCACCAACAGAAAGGATTCTGTTCTGGGCCTGAAGAGGGTCAGTTGCTTTCATCCTTATTAATTGTTATCCCAGTAAGAGAATCCCCACTTTGAGAGGTTCATATCGTGGGAAAGCTGGATTGACCAAAACATGACACAGAGGCTGATATCAAAACAGTTGTCTTCAAAGTTAGGTTTGAATTGGAGGAGGTGGTGGTCTTTAGATGAACTTAGTCTAGACTGAGGAGGGGGTTCTCTTAATTGGTATTGTTGAATAAATTTGATTCTGAAATGCTTGAAAATCTAATTCCAGAATTGGAATTCTTAATTTATAAGCCTGTGATCTTCTGTATTTCTGTTACAGCAAACAGACCGAGCGAACAGATTTGAATATTTGTTGAAGCAGACAGAACTGTTTGCTCATTTCATTCAGCCTGCTGCTCAAAAGACTCCAACTTCACCTCTGAAAATGAAACCAGGACGACCACGAATAAAGAAGGATGAAAAACAAAATCTGTTATCAGTTGGAGAGTGAGTATTACCTGTTCTCATTACCACTTCAGTGGAGCTATGTCCCTTTTTGTAATTTGAATGTCAGCTCAGCTGCAATTCTTCGCACATGTGCTTTTGACTTATAAAACTTAGTTTGTTTCTACATGTGTAAGACTAAGTTTTACAAACGACTAAGTTATTTTGTAAATAAATAACTGTGACTGAGAAAATGCAGATAGATAGGTCTTTATTATGGTACTTGACCAGATACAATTAACAATCGCAGTTCATAACCGCCTACAGTCTGTACAATAAGTCTGTATCACATTAACCCCATTTAGATAAGAAAAGTTCACCTCGTGAGGTGAACATCATTATTTAACCGATTGAGGGAGCCTTCACCATTACTTGACAAATTCTATATGCAATAGCGCAAAATTTGGCAAAACGGGAAGTAACACATACATTCTTATCCACAAAAAGAGATGTTTAATAAAATCCATAGATCTTCCTGGCAAACCTGTTAAAAGGGATAAAATCAATTTATTGTATGGAATGCAGTAAAGAGTGCAATGAAGTAAAATATGTGCCACATTTTCTGCTTCCTCTGAATCACATGAATCTAAATGCCCCTCTGAACAGGGACATCTGTGCAAATGATAAGGTATCTTTTTATATCTTCCCTCCAACCATGCTGATGGAAGAACATTGAAACAATCCAAGGTAAAAGCATGTTGCATCGTAAAGATAACTTACTGAGGATTGAGGAGGGGTACCCAGTTAATACAGTTGGGAAGTGACTAAGACATTTTGTAAATAGGCTTCTGGTATGGGAGAACAATGACATGATATGTGTGTTGTGTTGCTTTTGTATAGGAGAAACAAAACAAATTGGGAAATTTGATGTTGGAAACATGATTAATATATTTTGCCTCTGGTATTAAGCACTGCTATGCCTATGAAGTCTCTTTGATTCTGTGTTCAACTTGCAACCTTGTGAGTGAGAAGAATGAAACCAAAAGCAGACCTGTCTTGCTTTTTCCCTCATGGTCCCAGTGTTGTGGGATTTAGTGCAGAATGAAGGCTGCCTGAGCCCTTATCAAAAGCCTTTTAGTTTTTCATGGTGACTATATTTGTGGGAAAGTGACTCTAATTAAGCTAGGTAGATGCTTTTTTAAAGTAATATTTATGACTCATTAATGCTTCCTATGGTGTTAGACTTTGGGGACTGAAATAATCCTTTAAATGAACTTAAATGCGTAAACATGTTCCCAATAAAAGCAACTTTGTTTCTATGGGGTATAATGGTTCTGTGGGGGGTTGTTGTTAAAATTTGCTTTTAAGGAGCTAACTACTCAAAGTCAAAACTCCTTATCTCATTGTGGAGAAAGGACACTTAAAAATATAATGCTTATACATCAGATGTAATGAATCCACGAACTGATAATGGCCATACATCATTACTTAACCCTAAATGAGTTTACATTTGCAAAAAAAGCCCCTTGTGGGTGAATATAACGTAACTGAAAACAGCAGCTATTAGTGAAGAAATTAAGTTCACAGTTGCTTAATCTACATATTTAGAAATGTGTTGGAATGCACTATAGCAGCTTCTTACTCTAGACTTTTATGTTGTTTTCAGTTACCGCCATCGTAGAACTGAACAAGAAGAAGATGAGGAGCTGTTGACAGAAAGCTCAAAGACCACGAACGTATGCACTCGATTTGAAGAATCTCCATCATGTATGTGTTCAGTTTTTTATCATCTAAATCACATTCTTCATTAAACTTAAAATGGAAATATTTTGATATACTAACTTTCTCCAGAGGATGATTTCATGGAAACTTACGCACTAGCTCAATGTTGATCAACCAAAGATCACTTGTTTACATTTGTATTTGAGTGAAATACTTACCTTTATATACAAATCCCAGAACATGCCCTTTCCCCATAATCCTGTACTTCCCTTCCTTGATCTCAATTACAAAGAAAACTCCAGGCTGTGACTGTGCTCCAAAAAAGAGGGCATACACACAGAGCTAGAACTTCCTTTTGATTTCCGTGCAGCAGTTTTCTGCACTCTGTTTTCTAAGCCAAACACCAGTTCATATCTTCCAGGATGAGAGTCTCTGCAGATAAATATATTGCATGCCAGTTTTTCTTTCTTGGCATAATTGACTTTGTTAGGTTGTGCACCATATGTTAGATTTGAGACTTTGACTCTCAAGATCCCTTATAGTGATTCCTGATATTAAACATATGTAAAAGTTGTAATCATGTGTGATGCAATCCGAGTTGTCTTCAGTGATTCTGTGTGTACTACCTGGCACTTTCGAAGGATTGCGGTAGTGGGAGAGAGGTTGAACTTTTTTCATGGAGCTGCCCAGTTTCTGAAGATGATTGAAAATGTGAGAGGGGATGCAGGAAAAAAATTCAAAAAATATAAATGTCTATACACAATAAGTGATGTATATATGTGTATATAACCTCCTCACCCTCAGCATTCTATCTTCAGAGTAGGCTCTCTTCTGAGGGCTAAATGGACAACTGGACTGAGACTGCTGCTAGCATTTGCTTGCCCTGTGCATGTTCTTACTAGAAGGAGCAACTACTGTAATCACACTGCATAGCCAAACAGTGTTTGTTTTTCAGAAAAGATAAATAGCACATCTGTGATTCTGCAACTTGCCCCTCTTCTCCACTTCCACATTGCATCTGTTTGGAGCAGATAACATGGTTACTTGACATTACCCATTTTGGGATAATTTGTCTTATGACTAATGTGAGACTGAAGCACACAGTCATTTCTCAAAGACTTGAGCTTTCTTCAGTCATTTTAAAGAAAGCAGGGAGTATGTGGTTGCATACAACATCCTGAGAGTTCATCTGTAAGCCCAACGCTGACAGGCTTAGAAGCTTCACCCTTGTGCTGTCCATAGTTCCTGTTTATCTGCAGGGACAAACGCCATAACTGTGGACGGATTCTTTCTGTAACCAGAAGGCTGAAGATGGCTTTGAAGTCAGACAGGTCAGTAGGTGGGATAATCTTGGCTGCTTTGGCCCTGATGGTCCCTAAGGCCTTTACATCCTCTACTAGGATTCTTATAATATCTTTCCACACTTAAGTACAGTGTCATTGGAAATATTTGTTATGAAATGTATGCGTAAAGATTTGAAATTTTAAAATAATATTTGCTGTTGTCTTTGCAGATGTAAAATCGGGGAAACTGCGTGATTATCAGGTCCGAGGCCTGAATTGGCTCATTTCTTTATATGAAAATGGCATTAATGGCATATTGGCAGATGAAATGGTATGAACCACTGACTTTGTTTTCAACCACTTTAAATCTGACTTAAACTAAATTTAATAGTTTCTATGTTCTTGTGATATAAAGTTTGTTCTTATATCAAGGTGTGACTAAAACTTGATATAAACTAAAGTAATGGTTGACAATAAAAAAAAACCAGCAGTTCACAGTAGAATATCTTATATGCTGATTTGCCTTAAGGGAAATGCAAACTAAAAGTGTCTTTCTTTGTCCTGTGGAATAATGTATGCTTTCAAGTGCACCTTTTCTGGTTAAGAGTGTTTCACATTCACTAATATAGTTCAGTAGGAAGTCATTTACAGTATTTGGATATCTGATATTTCAAGGAGGTTGGAGGACTAGTGTTGAAGTTTTCTCTCTCTTTATTGAAAAAATTGCTATATCTTGTGGCTATTGCTTGAAAGTTGTTCCTGGGTTGGAGTTATGCTGCTTCATTTAGATTGAGCATTGTAGCTTTTGAGAAGTATAGGGGATCCTAATTAATGGTTGGGGTGTTTTTCTAGTGTGTCGAGTTGTCAAACACGCCTTTCTTGTGCTCTCTGAAGTTATCTTAGGGCCAGTTTACATATTCTCTATTTGGCAGTTCTTTCCTTGTCATGGGATAGCAACCTCTCTAACATACAGCAGGCTACATGTTGTCATGTATCTCATCGCCTACAGATTTCTATATCAGGCAGAATAGAAATTCAATAAAATAAAAATTAAATAAAGCATGATTCAGTATGTAAATATATATTTGTGCAGAAGCACATTGGTTCTTATCTATCTTCCTCACCATTCTAGATTTCACATTATCTGAAAATCATGTTGAATTGGGTGTGTACATATGGCCTCTATGTATGTAAAGGATTGCTGGCTAATGAGTGGTGTAAGGATGTGCACAAAATGCTATTCGAATGCCAAATTTCAGCACATACCCTGCCCCTTTAAAATTGAGGAGAGCAAGTCCATATCTGTTCCGCCGCCACTCGCTGCTACTTAATCATGGCACTCCCTTACCTAGGTGCACCAGCAACACTCCCAGCTGCCCCTGCGTGACTCTGGCACACACGTGGCCTCCACATATGCAAAACTTGATATAAACAGAGTCACACAGGGGCAGCTGGGGGAGAGAGTCGCTGGCATGCCAAGATAATGGCACCCCTGCTAACTTGGCAAAGAGGCACCTTTTAACATGGTGATTCTCTTTATTTAGCAAGGGGAGAGTAACTGGCACTATCCAACCCCAGCACAGTACTTCCAGTGACTGTTGCTGGTGTCTATCTTATGTTTCTTTTTAGATTGTGAGCCCTTTGGGGACAGGGATCCATTTTATTTTTCTTATTTATTTATTATTTCTCTGTGTAAACTGCCCTGAGCCATTTTTGGAAGGGCGGTATAGAAATCAAATAAATAAATAAAATAAGGTAGCATGGGGGAGCGCTGTGATTAAGGAAGTGGCAGTGAGTGGTGGAGGAATAGGTATGGGCCTGCTCTCCTCTGTGTTAAAGGGAAAGGGAATGTGCTGCAATTCAGTGTTTGAATCATGTTTTGTGCACATCCCTAGAGTGGTGTTATTTAGATCTGGTATGGGATCCGTTGAATCCATTAGAATGGTTTCTGTGCCTGCTTGGAAGCCTCTCGGTGTCGAATTTTACAGCTCCTTTTTGGCACCTGCGCCCCACCCCACATGACTATTTAAGGCGGGAGGAAGCGCAGGCACCTCAGTTCCTTTGCGACTGCCGTAGAGATCACTCGGTTTCTACGGCTCCTTCGTGTGCTTTCCTTGGGAATTTTCTATTTTCTACTGGTTTTTGACTTGGACTGAATTCTTGACTTCTCTTGCCTACTGATTTGGATTATTTGCTATTCCTTCTGACCTGGACTGTGACTGTGTCTGCTTCTCTAACCCCTTCTACGTGTCAAAAGATCGGACTGATTTCCCGGCAACAGACCTCGGATTGTGAGTACGATGGATTCCCCGAAGGGGAAGAAAACCTTTAAGCGCTGCACTAAATGCAATGCCAAATTGCCCTCTCAAGACCGCCACAGCTTGTGTTTGCTGTGTCTGGGCGAGGCCCACATAACTTCGGCCTGTAAAATTTGCCAGTCTTTCTCGAAGCACATGAGACGGAATCGAGAGCTCCGTTTACAAGCTTCTATCTATGATGATGTGTTGGCTGCGCCTTCCTCTTCTGCGAAATCTCCACAACCACACAGCTTGAAGGACCTGGGTTTGGCCCAGTCTAAAACTTCGACGCCCCCCCGCTAAGGCCCCTAAGCTCTCGAAGAAGCCGGGCGACAAGAAGGCGTCTCCGAGCGGCCCCGCCAAAAAGAAGAAAAAACAGGCCCCGTCAGAATCAACTCCATCACGATCGGTACAGGACGTCGTAATTCCCTCGACATCGAAAGTGCCTCTGTCCGAGGAACCATCGGTGCCTCCGATACCGGAGACTACACTACACTCGGTATTGATGGTTTTGCTTCAGCCAGCTGCTTTGACATCGAGCGAACTGATACCGACCGCTTCGACACCGAGACCTAATCCTCGTTCGACACCGACAGCATTGATCTTGACGCAATTAGTACAGTTGACTTCAAGGGGAAAGGCATTTCTCCCTCGAAGTAGGAGGTCACGGCTTACATAGGGTTATCTTCCACTCCTTGCTCCCAATAGACAGGAAGTCTCAGGTCTTTCAGGTGTCGTAGGTCCGCCCCCCTTTCCGGGCATGCTCGGGTGTCCCCCCAGTTCCTTCCTGTCTACGCTCCTGATCAGACACACGGGGCTTCTGCCCCTCTTCTTCTATCCATTTCCATCGCTTTTGGTGAGCTAAATTTCTCCTTTTTCGATCTGGGGATTGATCTTTCTCAGGCTGAGGACACCCTAGCTGGTTCCCTATCAGAGGGCACGGGGGGGAGGAAAGAAATAAAGTTGTTAACGAGGCGACCGCCAAACGGCGTCGCCATCTCTCCTCGGGCACACATGGCCCGATTAAGAAAAAGAAGCCCCCCCAATCGAAGAGAGACAAGGGCAAACCTCAGCCTAAAGGGGACAAGGGCAAGCAAAAAGCTTTACCCAACCCCAGACAAAGTGAGTGGATCCTTATTCAGGCGGTTTGCAGTGATTCACTGCAAACCGGGGTTAAAGGAAACCACGTGGACACCTCCTCCCAGCCAGCCCCAAGTTCCCAGTCAGAGACGGCAGAAGTGGCGGCTAATAGCACCGCCACAGAGCCCAGACGGCTTCTTAGCCGGAGGGAACGCTGCAGCTCCACAGCTTCCAAGCTGCTTATCAGCCAGAGGGTGCGCTGAGGCGAACAGGCGGGAAACCGGGACTCCCAAAGGCTCCTTGGTTCTAACCCTCGCAGCGGCGGCTAGCGGCTCTCGGCGTCCCGATTCCTCTGGGGGCGCCGCGACAGCATGCTCCATCCTGGCGGGCCCAAATTGCGCCTCCCTAAAAGTAGGAGCGCCGATTAGCTGGGAGGTGGAGACCGCCAATTCGAGCGCGATCAGCTGGGCGGCGGAGACCGCAGAGATGAGAGACTTTCTCGTGGCTGCATCTTTCCCTCCTCCCGACCCCAGCCACTTCTCATCGGCTGCAGGAGTGCTGATCAGTTGGGCGCCGCAGGATCGGGCTCTGGGAATGGGCTGCACGCACACCGTGCCGCCCCTTACTCATGAGTCGGCGGCAACAACGGAAAGGGAAACCAGTACTTTAAAGCAGCCAACGACAGGCCCCATAATAACGGCTCCTCGCCTTGTAAATGAGGCTGCGCTGCCACCTACTGCCTTGCAGGCGCAAATGCAGGCTCCGGCTCCTCGCCTGGTAATTGAGGCTGTGCTGCCACCTACTGCTTCACAAGCGCAAGTGCAGGCATCCACTCAGCTCACACTGACTGGGATGCATGCTGAGGGACTGGCAGCTTGGGGGACGGGCGAAGCCTGTGTGCCACTCATCCTCCAGAACCTTTCATGGGCGCGGGCCAGATTGGGCGAAGCCTCGATGCCTTTCTCCCACAGTGACACCCTTCTGGCAGGGACCAGGCTGGGTGAAGCCACAGTGCCACTCACCCATGCCATAGGGGTCCAAGCGCAGGCAGGACTGGGCGAAGCCGCAGGTCCTCTCGTGCCCAGCCAGAGTGGCACCCCGCAAAGCAGTGCGGGCAAGGAAACAAGGCAAGGGTTTGCGTGGCTCCTACGCAACGCTCCCCTGGACATGCTACCACGTTTGGCTACTGAGGAGAGGTCGGCCAGATTGCACATGCAACCGCACCAGCCAGTGGCCTCAACGGAGCCGATGCGGGATGGCATCCCGAGCACCCACCAGGTGAGTGGCATGCGCGGTGACCCCAACTTGCAGCAGGATATGTCCCTTTGGGTGCGGGACATGATGGCCTGGGAGCTCAGAGCGAGTGCCAGGGACATCTCACGCTCTGTCAAAGAGATGGTGACCCTAGAAATGAGGAAGTTTACCGGAACACTTCCCAACTTGGCACACCTGCCTGCTACTAGACGTGGTTGTTCCAGCTCCTCATCACCCGATACCAGCCCTGAAAGGGCGGCCCCCACCAGGGCACTATCCAGGAGGAGGTGCCCTCCGTCTGCGGAGGGCAGACTTGCCGATCAAGTAGCCAATCTCCCCAGTCCAAACAATGGGAGAGAAGCGGGAACCCCCGCTTCTAGGGCTAGAGGGGTCTCATCAGACCGGGTGTCAAACCCTGACCATTCCGGGGAAGCCGCATCGGAGAAGGAGGACGGGGAACTCTCCGAGGAAGAGGTTCCTCAGAAACCCAGCCCTATACTGAGGCTGTTCACACAAGAGGCCTACGAGGTACTCCTGTGTAAGGCCCTGAGGGTTATAAACACAGCGGCATTCCCCCCCGGATACACAGGAGGCTCCCGGGCAGCTGGCACAGGAGGTTTTCCCAACACCTTCTGGTCAACACCGACCAGTGATTCCCTTCCCACCCCTCTTCCGTAAAACTATGCTAGTCGAATGGGAACACCCTGCCTCAACTAAACAATTGAGTTCTTTCCCTAGAAGGTTCTACATGCTACCAGAGGAGACAATGGCAGAGATATCGGTGCCAAAAGTGGATACACCGATTGTGGCCTTGGTGTCTGGCGCCATCATGAACAAAGAGGGAGATGAGCAACTGAAGGGACCTGAGGACAGAAAGGCGGACGCGCTCCTGCGCAAGGCTCACGAAGCCTCAGCCACGGCCATTCGGGCCTCCGCCTCGACATCTATTATGGCCCGGGCCTCGGTATTATGGGTAAAGGACCTCCTTACTAAGATCGAGCCCGGCCAGACGGCGCTCCGCTTAGGGCTGAACAAACTAGCAAAGACCGCCGCCTTTATGGCGGACATGAGCCTGGATTCGATCCAGTCTTCCTCCAGGGCCATGGCAGCAAACGTGGTTTTACACAGATCACTTTGGCTAAAAAACTGGCGCGTGGATGACAAGTCCAAAGTGAACTTGGCCCCTACCCCCTTTAAAGGGAGTAACCTTTTCGGAGAAGCTCTGGATGAGGTATTAGTTGAGACACAGGATAAGAAAAGAGCCATGCCGGCGGCTCGCAGGGACGCCCGCAGCTGTTTCCGCTCTAACCGACATTCCTTTCGTTCCTCCAAGCAGGCCTTTCGCTTCCGTGACCAGCGCCCCAACAGGTCGCAGGGCCTACCCCAATGGGGGAACTCCAACTGCAGCAACCGGAGAAGCAAGACAGGGTTCCGCCATCACGCAGCCTCCCAGCCCGGGGGACGACAAAGCCGTAAACAAAATTGACTCACTACCAGTAGGGGGCAGGCTACAGCACTTCGCCCCCAGGTGGACGGGGGCAACTCAGGACAAATGGGTATTAAACTCTCTCAAATCAGGCTATTGCCTGGAGTTCAAAACACTGCCACACGACCAGTTCATCGTTTCTCCAATGTCCAGGGACCAGAACAAACACCTTCAGATGGAATGGGCTATCCACTATCTATGCCACATCCAGGCGGTAGACCCGGTACCATCGACAGAATTATGTCATGGCGTTTACTCCGTCTTGTTCTTGGTCCCCAAGAGAGATGGCTCGTGGTGTGCAGTGCTGAATCTAAGGCGGTTGAACCGTTTCATTCGCAAACGACAATTCCGCATGGAATCCCTGCACTCCATCAGGGAGGCAGTGGCCCCAGGCGATTTCCTAGCATCTATAGACCTGACGGATGCGTACCTCCACATACCCATTGCCCCCGTCCACAGGAGGTTCCTCAGGTTCTGCTACAAACAGGAACACTTTCAATACAAGGCCTTACCATTCGGCCTCTCCTTGGCCCCGAGGGTCTTTACCAAGGTGCTGGCTGCCCTTGTGGGACACATGAGATTAGAGGGGCTAAGGGTCCATTCATATTTGGACGACATTTTAATCAGAGCGCATTCCTTTCAGCAGGCAAAAGCGGACGTTTCCAGGGTCCGCTCACTGCTCAGGACGTTTGGGTTCGTGGTCAACGACTCAAAGAGCCAGCTCCGGCCGTCCAGAACACTGGTACACCTGGGAGCCTACTTCGACACGGGAGCAGCGACCATTTCTCTTCCTCCCGAGAGGAGGGAAAAGATCCACAAACAGATTCAGCCGCTCTTGCGGAGGTCCC
The DNA here is from genome assembly GCF_027244095.1 of Hemicordylus capensis. Lineage (NCBI taxonomy): Eukaryota > Metazoa > Chordata > Lepidosauria > Squamata > Cordylidae > Hemicordylus > Hemicordylus capensis. The sequence continues at coordinate 59,685,954 of NC_069661.1, forward strand.
AGGTAGAGGTATCACTATTGGCCCAACTACTAGGGTCCATGATCGCATGCATAGAATGTGTACCATGGGCAAGGTGGCACGCACGTCCACTCTTATGGACACTGCTGCCTTACCAAAAGGAGATCGCGTCCCGATCCCTCAGAAAGATCCCCCTGCCACCGCGGGTAAGACAGTCCTTCCGGTGGTGGCTGTCTCCTGCGATCAGCAAAGGGAACCCCTTAAGAGAGCCCAACAGGGTGATTCTCACCACGGATGCCAGCCTGACGGGATGGGGGGCCCACTACCTGAAATCAAACGTTCAGGGCCTCTGGTCCCCTGAGGAGGCCTCCCACAGCATCAGTTGGCTGGAGTTGAGAGCCATCAGACTGGCTCTGGTACATTTCGCCTCCCTCCTACAGGGAGAGCACGTGTTGGTGAGAACAGACAACATGACAGCCAAGGCCCACGTGAACCGACAAGGAGGGACCAGGTCGAGGTCCCTGATGGAGGAGGCCAATGTACTCTTCCAGTGGGTGGAAATTCATTTGGCCTCGATCAGAGCAGAACACCTAAAGGGGGAGGCCAACGCCCAGGCAGATTGGCTGAGCCACCAGACAGTGGACCAGTCCGAGTGGCCCCTCCACCCCAAGGCCTTCAACCTAATTCAACACCATCTGGGGATTCCCCAGGTGGATCTGTTTGCCTCCCCGACAAACAACAAACTTCCCCGCTTCTTCACACGGTTCCAACACCTCCTGGCGGAGGGAACGGATGCCCTAAACTCCCCGTGGCCTCCGGGTCTTCTATACGCCTTTCCTCCTGTCGCTCTCATTCTGAGGGGCCTGGTGAGAATCCGAGAAAGACGGGCACAGGTCATCCTAGTGGCACCCTTCTGGCCCAGGCGCCCCTGGTTTGCCGACCTGAAGCTTCTCTCGATAGCACCCTCCTTGCCCCTCCCCATACGCCCAGACCTGCTAACGCAGGGACCTCTGCACCACCCAGACCCAGCGTGGCTCCAGCTACACGCCTGGAGTTTGAGCGTGTGCAGCTAGCTAAAAGAGGGTATTCCAAGACAGTGCAAGACACGATTTTGGCGGCCAGGCGCCATAGCACTAATAGAATTTACCAAACCACCTGGGCTGCCTTCCTCCGATGGGCTAGGCGTAAGAAGGTGGACCCTTGCTCCACCAAGTTTCCCCAGGTTCTCGCCTTCCTGCAGGCAGGGCTTGACCAGGACCTCAGACCTAATACCCTGAAACGTCAGGCCTCGGCGCTAGCATCGGTGCTTAAGCTGAGGAGAGCAGGGAACAACATGCTCCACCCTCACCTGTCTTGTTTCCTGAGGGGCGCAAGCAATATAGCGCCTCCACCTGTCCACTGTTTTCCTTCATGGAACTTTAATAAGCTCCTAAACGCCCTCACGAGACCTCCTTTCGAGCCACTTGCTACGGCTCCCCTTAAATACCTCTCGTACAAGGTCCTCTTCCTAGTGGCCATCACTTCGGCCCGCAGAGTGTCAGAGCTGGGAGCTCTCTCAATCAGGAAAGAGCTGTGCGCCTTCCAGCCCGACGCTGTTATTTTAAAGACCGATCCCACCTTTATGCCAAAAGTGAACTCTGTGTTTCACTGGTCACAGGCTATAGTTCTGCCTTCCTTCTGCCCAAAGCCTAAACACCTGCAGGAACGTAGCTGGCATTCTCTAGATGTGCTCAGGGCTCTGCGTATATACACTCGGAGGACAAAAGACCTCAGACTGTCCAAAGCCCTCTTCGTCTCGTTCCATGCCTCCTCTCTAGGCAATAAGGCGTCCAAGGTCTCCTTTGCTCGCTGGCTCTGGGCATGTATTGCTTCGGCCTACCAGGCACTATCCCTGCAGGTTCCCCGGGGCATCACGGCACACTCCACGCGAAGTGCAGCCACCTCCGCTGCCTTCTCTGCACAGGCCCCCTTGGAGGAAATTTGTCGCACAGCCACATGGTTCTCCATCTCGCCCTTCCTCAAACACTACAAAATTGACTCGCTGGTGGCAGAACAGGTGGCCTTCGGACGCACTGTGCTACAACAGGTAGTAAAACACTGATCCACCTCCCACCTGAGATCCGTTACTGCTATGGTAGGTCCCTATGTAAGCCGTGACCACCTACTTCGAGGGAGAAAGAAACATTGGACCTACCGTGAAGGGTTCTTTCTCCTCTGAAGTAGGAGGTCACGCGGCCCTCCCGTGGAACAGGAACCATCTGGGGTCATTCCTAGCCTGTGCTGTGAATACTTCCTTAGTACAGTCATCACCTGCTGACAGGCCTGGCTGACTGTACTCACCTCATACTAACTTCTCAGGTCTTCTAATCTTTATGGTGTCTAGTTCTGGACTTTCCTGGCTTTCTATCTACTATCTGATACCTGCCTCTGCTATCTGCTTCTACCTACTCATATCCGTTGTTACACTGAACAACAGCAGACTGATCATGAGAGGCAACAGTCGGAACTGGGGACACACCGGAGCATGCCTGGAAAGGGGGGAGGACCTACGACACCTGAGACTTCCTGTCTATTGGGAGCAAAGAGTGGAAGATAACCCTATGTAAGCCGTGACCTCCTACTTCAGAGGAGAAAGAACCCCTCACGGTAGGTCCAATGTTTCTTTTCGATGTCGGGGCTTGCTGCTTCAATATCAATATCGACGGAAACATTAGGGATCACATCTACAGGACAACAGATGGCTTCCACCTTGGCAGTGCTGCCATTGTTGTTCTCAATATCGAAGACTAGGGATCTAGTGCCTGCACCAACCCCTATTCGTTCGACATCGAAGGAGGATATCCAATTATATGCTCTAAACACCCATTCTAATGGATTCAATGGATCTCATACTAGATAAACAGGTTGCTCACCTGTAACTGATGATCTGGTAGAGATCTGTTGATATCCATTAGACCCTCCTGAACCTCTCCTCTGCAGTGGACCGTGGGCCTATCCAGTAGAACTTACCATCTATGCGACTGCTTCGGTGGTCTCCAAGGAACTGAGGTGCCTGTGCTTCCTCCCGCCTTAAATAGTCATGTGGGGCAGGGCGCAGGCGCCGAAAAGGAGCTGTAGAACTCGACGCTGAGAGGCTTCCGCGCAGGCGTGTATCAAGGCAGTGTGTGCACACATGCATTCAGAGTAGGGCCTTCCTGATTCAACCTGAGCGGGATTTTAAATTAACTCAGTGGACATTAAAAAACTTGCGAGCACATGTACATGCGCACGCATTAGAGGGACCACTGGGCCTGTGCAAATATTTGTGTCTGGATAGCCAAAGCTGAATAATCTACACAGCCCTACTGGCACTGTGTGTAGGTAACTGCTCCCACCAGTCCCATTATCTGCAGTACTTTCTTGTGCTTGGTGCTGGTGTCCTGGTGGAGCCCTGGAGAGCCTGAGCAGAGTGCAGGGCAGTGGAATTCACTGGTGTGGGAAATGGCACAGAACTGTATGCAGACAAGTGGTGGAAACAGTCACCTCTGAGCAGAGCTCTGTGGGTTATTTGGCTTTTGCTATTCGGTACAGAATATTTGCACAGGCCCAGGATTATAATCCTATTTGCACAGGATTATTTTGTAAAATTATTTGTACTCCCCCCCCCCCTTGCTTACTGATGAAATAGTCATGATGCGGCTTAATTTTAATTTTTTGTTGTTGACAGGGTCTGGGGAAAACACTGCAAACAATTTCTCTTCTTGGGTATATGAAACACTATAGAAACATACCTGGTCCTCATATGGTTTTGGTTCCCAAATCAACTTTACATAATTGGATGAATGAGTTCAAGAGATGGGTGCCAACTCTTCGAGCAGTATGTTTGATAGGTGACAAGGACCAGAGAGTGAGTATGGAACACCTCAATCCTTGTGTGCCTGCTATAAATGCTGTTCTGCCAGACAGTTAAGCTACCATAGGTTACTTGAATAGGAGTCCCTGAAATAGTACCTGCCTTATCAGTTAGAGTTCAGACTTACAAATGGATTTTATAGAATAATTTTGAATCATTTATCACATCTCAGAGGTGATAATGCATATGTAGCTGACTTTGGTGGGGGTGGGCAGTGGAGAGAAGAGTGAGGCATATTGGGAAGAAAATAGTCCAGATCCCTGTGCTCTCCCCTACCCATATAGTAACTGTTTAAGAAGTAATGGGGTGTGCTATTCTATCATATAATGTTGTCTTAAATATGCTTTCAAAACACAGATATATGCATGCTTCAGTTGCTTATGTGTCTTTTCTCAGGTTTTTCTAGTGTAACATAAAATATGTTTGTGCTTGTGAAAAATATGATAATTCAACCTGACTTAAAAAAAAACACTGTAGGAAAGTATTTCCAGTTTATGCAGTTCCTGACTCCAAGGCTCTCCTTTTTTTTATTCACCAACATATTCCCCCCACCGCCCCCCCATTATCTGTGTGGGGAAACTTACATAATTGGCGTAAGTAACCAGCTTCTAATATAATATGTGGAAATAATACTTATTGTCAGAAGAAACTGAGGAGTGCTAAGATCAGCTATCTGGTATCATTAAATTTGTTGAGAATTTTCTTCTTAAGCTGCATTTTATGGTTTTATTTTGAATTTTACTTACTCACTACATATCCCACAGTTTGTTAGAAATTATTTGCTACAAAATTTGATTTTAAATGACACACATGAAGCATTGTGCTTCTACAGCATTACATTTTATGATGCATTCTTGATAGACCTAATTATGCAACTCCTTTAACAAACAGTACTGGCACTCTTTAGTTCACCATACAAAAGTGATTGACAAGATGTTCCAAAACATCTTATTATTGAGGAAATAATTTTATATTTAGTCCAGATTTTTGCAGAATGTATGAAAACTGCATTAGACTGTTAACAGTCTAGAAAAATACTGTAGTGCCATTATCTCTGAAATCAAGGCTTGAAATGCCTATTTGGCCACACATCCCAAATAAGCAGCATGTGCTCTAACATCATAGGTGTGGTCTTTCTTAGACCTAGTTGTTGATTATAGAAAGTGAAGTTACCTGTAGTAATCTGGCCAAAAGGAACTGCTATAAAAAAATTTTTAAAAATCCAGAAGGTACAAGTGGTGTATATAGTATCACTGTGCAAGAGCACAACAAAAAGCACACTGGGGGACATATTTGTGCATGTATCTAAAGAGAGGAGGCAACAGAAAGCTTGGGTAGATAAACTGAGAAGAGAAAGGTTGTTCAGTGAGAAATCTGCTTTTTAAAGGGAGCAACTGTGTGAAGGCGGGGTGGATAGTTATGTAGGAGGGGAGTGAAGACCACAAAAATAGTATTAGAGCTAGTTGTAGAAGTAAAAAAATATTCCCTCTCCTCAGAATCACCCTCTTATATGGCATGCCAATATAAAGATAAATTGTTTGAATTTGATTCTTCTCTGGTTTGGTGTGGGGTGGGGAGATGGGGGGAACAACTGTGTGGAGAAAGGTGTGTGTGTGTGTGTGTGTGTGTGTGTGTGTGTGTGTGTGGCAGCTGAACAGTCTGTCCTGCTTTTTGTCTTTTGTCATAGTAACAGCTGAGAAGAATTTCTGTCAGGGCTGGTGAAATCTGCCCCTTCCCCCTGGGAAGGCAAAATCTCTTGAAAATAAAGGGCAACCATTGTTACATTTGAATGGCCTAACTCATGTCTGAAGTGGCTTGGGCCTGTTCTATCACATAGACCTCAAATGCTTAGCAGTGTTAGTGTTGCTGCTTCTATATGACAGTGGCTTCTTCCTTCATTTTTACAGCTAAGGAGCCAAGGTCTGTGTGAATGAGCCTATTTCCTTAAGAGACATTCACTTTTCTTCACACAGCCCCACCCCCTCCCGGTTTTTTAAAGTGCAAGGAAAATGTCCCCCGCCCCCGAAACTGGCGTTCCATGTAAGAGGGCAATATTTTGGGGAGGATGTATTTTTAGAGTTCTATAGCCAGCTCTGATGCTAAACTTGTGGTCTTCACTCCCTTCCTCTTCATTCCAACATAATCTTGATTGCCAGCAAAGAAACTTGTGATCATGCGGGAATCTACAAATGGCAGATTTCCTGAACTTCCTTTTACAGATCCCTTTTCATGATCAGCACAAAACAAGTCCACGCAACTCAGTCAGTCCTTCATAAATATTAGAAGGCTGGAGGGAGGTTGAGCAGTAGTGATGTCATAATCACCTCAACCAATGGGAGAGCATTTTTGCTCTGGCAGGGAAATGTGAGTCCTTGAACAAGTTTTTAAAACTACTGCTTCACATAGGACAAAAAACCCAATAACATGATCTAATGGTGAGCTGCTCAGTGGATTAATACTACTAAACATGCTATATGAGATTTAGGAGCTCTCCCCATTTGAGGTGACCTAGGCATTTGGATTTTTAAACTAATGAATAAACTCAAGTCCAGTGTGTTTGTGTAGCGCAGTAGTGATTATTGCTTAACAGTGCATCAATTTTTTTTCTTTAATAGGCTGCTTTTGTACGAGATGTTTTATTGCCAGGTGAATGGGATGTCTGTGTAACATCATATGAAATGCTGATTAAAGAGAAATCTGTCTTCAAAAAATTTAATTGGAGATATCTTGTTATTGATGAAGCTCACAGGATCAAAAATGAAAAATCAAAGGTAATTTTAAACTCTCAATATGTATAAACATTGAAATTACGTAAACCTTTCTATGAGTTTATTAATTTTTCTTTCTTTCCTTTTTCAGTTGTCAGAAATTGTGCGGGAATTCAAGACTACAAATAGGTTGCTGTTAACTGGAACACCACTTCAGAACAATTTACATGAACTCTGGGCACTTCTTAACTTCCTATTGCCAGATGTCTTTAATTCAGCTGATGTAATTTTTTGAAATATAGATATATTATGCAATTCATTTTGCTCCAGATTCTCAAACCAATTGTTTGCTTGCTTTAGGAATACATATTTATATCATCTTTGTTATAGCCTCATGCTCTAATATTGTGGCAAAGCTAGTTTGGGTCTATCCATTGGCTAAGGAAGGAGAAGCTGCAGGCAGAACACTCTGATCCAACTGGCAGTTGTCCAGGGACTGCAGAAGGAGAGGGGATTGTTGCCTCATTTCTTTCAGTTGTGATTTTAAAGCTTTATTTAGCCACCTTGGGGCTGTTTGAAAAGGCAGGGTATACACACTGATTGAATGAATAAAATAATACTTGTAGTTTGTGTAGAGGAAACATCTTTTGCTAATTATGACTTTTGTTGTGTCAGTCACTTTGGCTGTCACACAAATGTCAACAGGTGACTGCAAGTCTAAGAAGTGAACATAAGAACAGGGACTCTACAGCTGGTTCATAGATCTGGATAGTGAGGCCTCGAAAGTAATAAAGGTGGGTTCTGCGCCTGCACAGGCCTGCTTCGGGTAGTATTCGTTAGCTCCTTGTGATGCCCTTTAACCTCCCCTGCACATGCTGTGCAGTACCCTATTGTGGCGGTTAGGTGTCTGTTACTCAGTTTCTTCCTGACCGCCGAAGCAGTCAGACCTCAGGAACTTCGCAGCTCCTCGGAAGAAATAGTTAGATTGATCTAGTGCTTTACAGACCTCCAGAACGAATGACCATTCTCTGCTATCCCTTCTAACCTAAGATGGAGACTCTCGTTAGTACTCTCAACTTTGATGGATAAGCCATTTGAACCAGTGGCTACCAAGTTCATTGAAGATAGTAACATTAAAGACTTTGTTCCTTGTGGCTATCACTTCTGCGAAGCGGGTAAGTGAATTATTAGTGCTTCGCAGAGATGAGCCTTATACAAGATTCTACCCTGAAAGGGTAGTAATGTGTTTGGACCCACAATTCCAACCAAAGATAGTTTCTGACTTTCACCTAAACACTGACATTGTGTTACCAACCTTCTTCAGGAATCCAATGCGTCTCTAGAATGGGCGATGTATACTTTAGACGTCCGGAGAGCCATCCTCTTCGACTTAAGGAGAACTAAAGATCTAAGGAGGACAAGGCACCTGTTTGTTTCCATTGCAGGTCAGAAACAAGGGCAACAAGCATGCCGACAAAAACTGTCCTTTTGGTTGGTGGAGCTTATAAAGATGGCCTATGACATACAAGGGTTTACTCTGCCTTCCGCAATACGGGCCCACTCAACTAGAGCACACCTGTCAGGAATCAGATTTAAGGATATTTGCATGGCTGCTACATGGGCCTCAGATCAGACCTTTGTGAAACATTATGCGTTAGACCTTCGCTCTCTAGCGGTGGTGGAATTTGGCAGGGCAGTCCTTAAAAGGGTGCTTCAATAGCTTGCTACTCCCACCTCCATTTGGAAAACTCGCGAATCACCCACCTTTATGACTGACAAGGTCTCACTATCCATATAAACAGGTTGCTTACCTGTAACAGGTGATCTGGTAGTGATGCCTTGACATTCATAAAACCTGTCCATCCTACCCCGCAGCAGAGTGCAAGCATACAGTACAAAGAGTCACGACAAGTACGCATGCAGAGTGCAAGCATAACGCAACAGAGTGCAAGCATACAGTACAAAGAGTCACACGACAAATACGCATCCTGTTATAAGGAAACAGAAAGCATCAACAGATATATTTTTATCGGTTGGCCATACAGAAACTGAGTAACAGACACCTAACCGCTGTGATAGGCACGTGCAGGGGTGGTTAAAGGGCGTCACGAGGAGCTAACGAATACTACCCAAAGCAGGCCTGCGCAGGCGCAGAACCCACCTTTATGAATGTCAAGGCAGCATCACTACCAGATCACCTGTTACAGGTAAGCAACCTGTTTATATGACAGGTAGAACTTCTTGGAATATTATTAGTTGGAGACTGAAGGAGAAGATACATATAAAATGAAAACCATTTGAAAAAAAGGAAAATTTCCAAACCATGAGAGGATAATGTTTTTGTGTTGTGTGTAACACAGAGTTAATTCCTTCTTGATGCTGGCTTTGCTGGTGAGATCATGTAGTAGTTGGACATGGATACTGACTTGCCATGCTTGTATTAGTGTTGGCTTCCTGAAAACTGTTCTTTGCAAATTGGGAGCCAGCCTTATGAACATGCACTCCATCCCTTCTCGCAAGCTTTTCCCTTCCCAAAGTTTTAGCATTACTTGTGCAACAGTGCAAGCCATAATTCTTTTGTAAATCCAAAATTGAAACCATAGGTTGAAGTAAGTTTGCAAATAATTAAGAACTAACATATAATTAACACTTGCATAGTTAATGGAGGGTGGGAGCATTGCATCTCATGGTTTACAGGCAACCAGCATTGCATCTCTACTAGAAACCAGTCTTTATTCTTAAGAAAAGCTTGAACTGTAAGGCAGTTCATGAGATTTCATAGAAATTTATATTTAGCCTTTGGACTAATAAATAATAAGAGCTCAATTTATAAGCTTCCTCTGAAATATGGGTGGATTATAATGATTTAATACTTTTAATACAGGATTTTGATTCATGGTTTGATACGAACAACTGTCTTGGGGATCAAAAGCTAGTGGAACGGCTCCATTTGGTAAGACACTTAAATCCCTGCAACTTCACAGGGAATGAATATCATGTTATGTAGTCTACTTACTACATTTTTCTATATGAACTATACTTTCAAGTGCAATTATTATTCTCCTTTTGAGGTCAGAAACATTGGAAGATGGCTGGTCTTGTGGTAGCGAGCATGAACTGTCCCCTTTGCTAAGTAGGGTCTACCTTGGTTTGCATTTGAATGGGAGACTACATGAATGAACACTGCAATATTCCCCTTTGGGGATGGGACAACTCTGGGAAGAGCACCTACATGCTTGCATGCAGAAGGTTCCAAGTTCTCTCCCTGGCCTCTCCAAGATAGGGCTGAGAGAGACTCCTGCCTGCAGCCTTGGAAAAGTTGCTGCCAGTCTGTGTAGACAATATTGAGCTAGATGGACTAATGTTCTTACGGTGTAAGGCAGTTTTCTGTGTTCCTGTTAATACAGAGATTGGGACTGCAATTCCACGACTGAAATAAAATGCGACAAATAAACAAAAGGGCCATGCCTTTGGAGGCTTGTGAGTGTCTTTTACACAAAAGCCACTTAACAGTTGGGGAGCCCTCTGCAGCATGTGAAACTGCAGCTGTAAGCAGAAATTGGGGCCCCTGTTGTAGCAATGGGATTAGTTGTTTGTATATGACACTTTGGATCCTAGCTTTGGTATAGAAAGCATATCTTTAAAATAAGAGTAAAAACATATTTCTCTGAAATATCAGATCCATAAGCCACTGGCAAAAAATCATAAGATTTCAGTTGTTTAGTGTTACACATTTAAATGTATTACGATTTTTATTGTTGGCAGGTGCTACGGCCATTTCTCTTGCGTCGTATTAAAGCTGAGGTAGAAAAGAGTTTGCCTCCAAAAAAGGAAGTTAAAATATATGTTGGTCTCAGCAAAATGCAGAGAGAATGGTAAGTAGAATTGGCAGAATTCCTCCATCTTGCTGGTTGCATATAAGGAGTGCTTTGATCAGTTACCATGCGATGGGCCTCTGTTGTCTGTCAGTCATCTTTATTCGGTCAATTGACCAGCAAAACAAACAAATAAATAAAACAGCACAAATCATGAGATACAGTCCCACAGATCCCACGACGCACCAGGGAACTCCGAATTCTACTAGCAATGTAACAGAACTTTGCCACCGAGTATGAGATACTAGAGTCTTTATCTTCAAGTAAGAAGTTCACTAACAAATCATTAGAAATACAAGGACAGCCAGAGCGCCGAGACAGCAAAGGCGCAATTAAACGCTTCCTAACATCTTTATAGAATTCACAATAAAGTAAAACATGAGCAAGCGTCTCGATCTCATTAGCATTACAGGGGCATAATCATGCCTCTATTGGTCACTGATGGAATCTGCCATAAAGTAAAACAGATGGCAGGGCATTAAAGCAAGCTCTAGAGAAGGCCCAACAAAACTTAGAAAAGATGATAGTGGCTAAGTATGGGGCAGTAGAAAATTCTGTCCATGATTGTAAGGGCCTATATAGGTTTGGAAGGAGAGCTGTCTCATTCTGTAGCTCGATGTCAAGAAGGTGTTGACATACCAGGGCCTTTGCTCTCCGAAGACCCAGCTCCAGGAGGTGTTCAGGTTCTAAACCTATCAAAAACAATTTATTAATTATCCCCTCAGACCAAGTAGGCCATGGGAAAATAGAAAGGTATTAGGCTTGCCGGCTGCAAGTGACTCTTCAGCCAGTAGTTAATGATAATCCTCCAGGCCCTGGTTTCCACCTTTGGAAGCCCTGCCTCTTGCCGCAGCACTGCATTAGCAGTACATTTGGGAGTATTAAACCAGGCTCTGAGAAAACCCGATTGAATTCTTTCTAATATGGTAAAATTATTATAAGGGCCCGATTGGGCTCCATAAGTCAGTTGTGACAGGGATTTAGCTATAAACAACCTGATGGCCGCTGGGATAAAACCACCACCTTTAGTTCAAAAGAATCTAAGTATAGCAGCAGAGCTCTTTTGAACAGAATCAGCTGCTGATTAAATATGGGCAGTCAACTTCCCATTGTATTGGAAAACTATGCCGAGATACTTAAAACATTTCACCTGATCGATTTTATGAACCTCTGTTGTCTCGTCTTTCAATATAGGTACACCAGAATCTTAATGAAGGACATAGATATATTGAACTCTGCTGGAAAACTGGACAAAATGAGATTGCTAAACATTCTTATGCAATTACGAAAATGTTGCAATCATCCATACCTCTTTGATGGAGCAGAACCTGGCCCACCTTACACAACAGATACGCATTTGGTTACTAATGGTGGCAAAATGGTGGTTTTGGACAAACTCTTGCCAAAGCTGAAGGAACAAGGTAACGTTAAATGTATTTGGTAATCATAAGTGACACACTTCTTCTATTATTTGTTATTGGATAAAGATAAAACTTCATAGTACTACTCCAATTCTGATTTTTTTAAAAACTGCTATTCAAGAATAGATTTGTTCTCCCTGTTAGTGAATCATTGAGATCCTGGAGTAACAAGGCAAGTCTCCTTAGTCTAAAGAGCAAAATGAAGCTTTGAATCCAGGCTATTTCGTGCAGAAAAATACCTTTTGCTGCCCTAGTTGGGGCAGTCTACTAGTAAACCTATGGATCCAAGTCTGATCGGAAGTTACGAATATCATATTGGTTATGAAGCAGCAGCTTCAACATGGAACTTTCCCCTCTGAGTTCCTCCCCTTTGTGTTAAAGGCAGGAGTACACTTTGCTCTTATGTTGAATAAGACTTATTGATACACTCCCTCTGGGCAAGTATTCTCCCTGCAATAGTGGGATAGTCCAGTTAATATTTCCATCTAGCATATCTACCTTTTGCCTAGTCTTGCTTATCGAATTTCTGGGCAATTGTGTTGCTTTGGTATTTTCCAGTGCCTGTCAGAGCTGTAGTATAGGTTGCAGTAGGAAACCACTGAACATCCGTATTGACTCGGTATCCCTGCCTCCTGGTGTGTGTTGTCTGCTCTAATTCAAGCTGTGGGCCTGGCAGCTTGGGTGTCTTATTTGGTCTTTGCAACTAGAATAGAGTGAATAGTCAGCAAAAGCCCCTTGGTTCCTGTGTTTGGTTTTTATAATGGTGCATGTCTGCAATGATGAATAGATAACTACATCAACATTCACTTATTTTATTATTACTTTTTATTATTTAAAATCATTATATACTGCCTAAAATTTGCATCTCTGGGCAGTTTACAATTAAAATAATTTAAAACATCAAATCAATTAATAATTAAAATCATTGAAAACATTGCAAACATTTAAAACCCAGTATTAAAAATATCAAAACTATAAATCTAGTTAAAAGCCTGGGTGAATAAATGTGTCTTTGATTCCTTATTAAACATTGCCAGAGATGGGTAGGCTCTTATTTCAATAGGGAGTGCATTCCAAAGTCCAGGGGCAACAACAGAGAAGGCCCATTCCCGAGTATTATTATTTATTATTATTATTTCGATTTCTATACCGCCCTTCCAAAAATAGCTCAGGGCGGTTTACAAAGAGAAATAATAAATAAATAAGATGGCTCTCTGTCCCCAAAGGGCTCACATTCTAAAACGAAACATAAGATAGACACTAGCAACAGTCACTGGAAGTACTGTGCTAGGGGTGGATAGGGCCAGTTACTCTCCCCCTGCTAAATAAAGAGAATCACCACAGTAGAAGGTGCCTCTTTGTCCAGTTAGCAACGAGTTGGTGGCAACCGCAGATGAACCTTTCCAGATCTTAACAGGCAGCGGGGCTCATGGCGAAGAAGACGTTCTCTTAAATACCCAGGGCCTAAGCTGTTTAGGGCTTTATAGGTAATAACCAGCACCTTGCATTTTGCCTGGAAACATATTGGCATCCATTGTAGTTCTTCAGCACAGGAGTAATATGGTCTCTCCTAGCACTTGACACTTGAGTGTTGGCTGTAAATTGAAAAGGCAGTTTAACTAGTTGTAAATTGAGGTGTGTGTGATAGGTGGTGGTTAGTAATCCAAAACTGCCAGGGTGGGATGGGCATAACTTTGAAGTGGTGTTTGCACTTTGCAGGGTTGTCATAAACTAATCTCAGTCTCTTTTTCTGGACAGTATGAGAGAAGTAACACTGAAATATATTGCAGGGTTGTCATAAGCCACTTCCTCTGCTGCAGCCCCACTAATCTGCTATATGGTGATAAATGCTGACTGTTTTCATTTGCATCACAACTTAAAAAAATAAATATTTCATTTGCATCACAACTTATAAAAAATAAATTTATATAATTAATATGGGTTCTCTGGTCAGTGACCGAAAATAAACATTATCTATCCATTATCTATATAATTAATATACAGAATATTATAAATATTATCTAATACTTAATAATAGAAAACGTAAAATTCAGTTTTCATACAAAAGATCCATGTTAGAACACTAGTTTTGCATCAACCTTTTGGGTGAATGGGGACACACTGCTTGCCTAATCACAGCTATAATAAAGCCCTGGTTATCTCCATTATCTATAAGCAGGTGTCTCTTTACTTTGTCAAGTAACAAAAATGTCCCATTGCCAGACAAGAGAATTGTCACTAAGTCTCCTGGGCTGTGGACCTGCCAGTTTGGATCCTCAAAAGCCTCTTGAGAATAGAATGCCTTCTCAGATGACTTCATAGCTTCTACTACAAAGGTGGTGTTAGGAACTGTGTGTTCCTACGATGTAGATGATTGAAAGATATCAGTTTTTGCTGCAGATTGTGAATTGGAAACATCTTAGAGCGGTATCTGGTTGGTTTAAAAAAGAAAGTGAGAGTGTGTTTAAATGTGACCCAGAAGTCCATAAAAGCCCCATCTTTGTACTGTAAGGCAAGAATGATCAGGAGTTGAGGGTACTCCTTGTCTTCTGTTACCAGAAGATGCAAGTCCCGTCATCTTCCATAGAAGCACAGGTGTCCACCCATTGCTGATTGTTTTCCTTAGTGGAGGGATCAGCTGTACTCATTCTCTTAAAATCCTAGAGTCTATTCAAAGACTTCATTGAACCGGATGGAATTAATTGCACTAACTCAATATAATTAGTGCAAGAAATATGTGCTTTCTTGACACTGGCAGTAAAACAGAGCCTTAAAAACTTGATGGTGTTGTGGTGACTACTGTCCCAGCATTCTGAAAGGAATTTGCTTTTCCTCAACTTGCTGTTTTAGGACTGAGTTGGCAAAGGAAGCAGGGTGCTAGGAAAGAAACCTAGATGTTTTCAACTATTTGTATTTTGATTTCATGTATTAAAATAGTGGGTAGTGATGCTATAAATATGCTTAGATATGAATTTCATGTGGTGTTTGGGGGTATCTGCTAAATGACTTCAACTATATATTGACTTTGCTCCTGTTTCTTATACTACTAAGTGATTTGGGGGGGCGGGGGAGGGGAGCAGAAATTGATTTAAACTGTCTTTTTTTTTTAATTTCCAACAGGATCGCGAGTACTGATCTTCAGCCAGATGACCAGAGTACTAGATATCTTAGAAGATTACTGCATGTGGCGAAATTATGAATATTGTAGGCTTGATGGGCAGACACCTCATGATGAGAGACAAGTAGGTGTTTAGACAAATGCAACATTTGTCATCTTCAAACTACTGCTGTGTGTTGACTGACTCTTCTTATTCATGCAGGCTTCTATTAATGCATACAATGAACCTGGCAGCTCAAAGTTTGTGTTCATGTTGAGCACACGTGCTGGTGGTCTGGGAATCAATCTGGCTACAGCTGATGTCGTAATCCTGTACGATTCGGACTGGAATCCACAAGTAGACCTTCAAGCTATGGTGAGATTCAGATGAGTGGCTTAGAAATCTTATCTGACTCCTGTTTTGCTTTTTGAAGCTTCTTTTCAGAATATGTAGGACCCATCTTTACACTTGGTCTCTGGCAATAGCTTCTTAAATGAACATTTTAGTAACTAGGAAAATGGTTTGTGTTAGCAAGGCATTGCCATGATTTTGACCTGTCAGTTCTGAGTTAACTTATACAAAGTTTATTGTTGCATGAAAACACTGTATTTATAATCTGATCCTTGGATATAAGCACTATGTTAATGTTTATACCTCACTTACCTGTCTTTAAGAAAACCACAAGGTAGTTACAAATATCAGTAACACATTACAAAAATTCAAAATACAACTAGTATTAATAAAACCATAATAAAATCAGTTGGGGGCATAACTCACCCTATGAAACTACCACCAAATGTTTTACAAATGTTGGATCTTCAGACAGTATGGCAGAAAATTATGAATGATGAGGCAAGATAGACTTTTTGGAGGGGTCGATTCCACAGCTGTAGGGCTGCAATTGAAAAGGCCATTGCAGTTTTGATCTCTCTGGCAGGAGAGTGCAAAAAGGACTTTTGATGGTCATCGGAATGGTCAGGTAAATACATGAGTGGTTGGGTAAATCCATGGTCCCAGGCCATTTAGGGCAAGGGTTTAGATACAAACTGGTAACCAGTGACAGTGGTATAATAGTTGAGTAATATGCTCTGTAAGCTTTATCCCAGTCAAAACTCTGGTGCTCTGAGCCAATTGAAATTACAGTAGTTAAGCTAGACGTTTCTAAGGCATGAATGATAGTGGATTGTGTTATATTGTGTAGAACTAATACTGAATTTATTTCTGTGTAGGATCGAGCACACAGAATTGGTCAAACAAAGACTGTTAGAGTATTCAGATTCATTACAGACAACACAGTAGAAGAAAGAATAGTGGAACGAGCAGAGATGAAACTCCGCTTGGATTCTATTGTTATTCAACAAGGTAAGTAGAATGAATAAACTTTCTGGTTTTCTTGAATATGTGCATTCTGTTTCAGTTCAAGGACTTTTAATGTGTTATGTGTGTCAGTACTATGACTTGGTGGTGGTTGAAAAGAAGAAAATGTAAAATAGCACCATCTGTACAGCTGTCTAGATATCAGTACCGAAATACTGAATAGCTTTAAAAATTCTGATAGTCTACACTTTGAAGTTTGTTACTATCTGATAACAAAGAATTGTGTTAGTAAGTGACATGAAGTTTGTTGTAAACTCTTCAGCTTGTTGACAACAATATCTGTTCGTATTCAGGAAGACTGGTAGATCAAAACCTGAATAAATTAGGGAAAGATGAAATGTTGCAGATGATTCGGCATGGAGCTACCCATGTCTTTGCTTCAAAAGAGAGTGAAATTACAGATGAAGATATTGATGGCATTTTGGAAAGAGGTGCAAAGAAGGTGAGTTGATGTGTTAGAAACAACAAAGTAGGATTAAAATGTCAATTGTTGATCCAAAAGTTTGCATATTCTCAGTAATGCACTATGTTAACTGCTTGTAGTCTAGTCAATTCACTTCATTGCCATTTTCAGTTGGATGATTGAAATACAGGCTTACTGAGCAAGTTGAATTGAAAAATTTGTATTTATAGACTGCAGAAATGAATGAGAAACTCTCTAAAATGGGTGAAAGCTCACTCAGAAACTTCACAATGGACACAGAGTCAAGCGTGTACAACTTTGAAGGAGAAGATTATAGAGAGAAGCAAAAGGTAATGTTGGACTTCCAGTGGCTTTAGTATTTACATATTGCCTTTAGGAACAGCAGCTGTTGTCGACTGCTTTGTGTTACTTACAATTTTTCAACAAAATTGCCTATTGCAGACGGCATTCACAGAGTGGATTGAACCACCAAAGCGTGAGAGAAAAGCAAACTATGCTGTTGATGCTTATTTCAGGGAAGCTCTTCGTGTTAGTGAACCAAAAGCACCAAAGGTGAGATACTTAAACTGTTGTTGCACCCAGAGAATAATGTGAAAACCGATAAATTGCTAGTGTTGGGGGGCATTTCAGGCTGTTTTACCATATGTGGAAATGGAGAAATCAGGTGTTGGTCTGTCTAATTCCCCCCACCCCCACTGATAGATCAACATTAGCTGGTCTTTGGAAAAAAGCCATTCTCTCTGATAGTGCTCCTCCTCTGATTTCTGCAGCATTTTCAAAAGTAGTTAGTATCTCCTGTAGTTCATTCTCTCTCTTTTAGGACATTGAAGAATACTTTCTAATTACTGTCTACTTCATTAATAGACCAGATAACAATGTAACACTTTAGTTTTGAAATGCAAATATAAGATGGGTCTCTCCCCCTCTCTCTTTTTTTAAAGGCTCCACGACCCCCAAAACAGCCTAATGTTCAGGATTTCCAGTTCTTTCCACCACGTTTGTTTGAGTTATTGGAGAAAGAGATTCTTTATTATAGGAAAACTATTGGATACAAGGTAGTACAATTTCAATCTTTGTTATTTTTTTAAAAAATAGATTAAATTGACATTTTATTTTGGTGCTGTGTAATGATTTTGACATTGGCTTACCTCAATGTAGGCTTATTGGTAGTTTATTTTTTTTAGGTGCCTCGTAATCCTGACCTGCCAAATGCAGCTCAGGCACAAAAGGAGGAACAGCTTAAAATTGATGAAGCTGAGCCTCTCAATGAGGAAGAGTTAGAAGAAAAGGAAAAGTTGCTAACTCAGGTATGATGAACTTTTATTATAAACTCTTGCTGATGTGTGTAGCATGGTTTAGAAAATCTGTACCCCAATAATAGTCATGGAAAGGATTTTCTTTAGGCCTCAAATCAGAGACCTGAACAACACTGAATATGTTTTGTTTCATTTTCTGATAGTGTTAACAGTGTAGAAAAGGCCTGGTGATTCAAAAATAAGGATTTCATACCCAGTTAACATGCATTCTCATATTCTGCTCTTTAGCATTGTTAACGGGCTAGATTAGAAATCCACTTGGCTTGAAATATGTGATTTGATTTAAATATACTTGACAGGCATTTAGTATTGGTTACATAAAATAATCGTTATAAAGTAATGATTCAGTGTATGGAAGAAACCATCCATGTAGAATTTCCAACTTACTTGGTATATAGCTAGCTATTAATGGATGTACAGGTCGAGAATCCTTTATCTGGACTGCTTGGGACGAGAGGTGTTCCGGATTTCAGATTTTTCCAGATTTTGGAATATTTTCATAAATGAGATATCTTGGGCATGAAAGGTAACTGGTTATTTTTTTGGTTTGTGTTTTAAGGTTTTATTTAAAGTATATAATCAAATAAGCATTAAGTTTACTTAAACATGGCATTTTAGGTAGAAATGAAACTCGGATGAAAATAATCTCATCATGAGAAGGAACATCAGAAGCTGTTGAGGGACCAGGTAGTGGGTCCTCTAGGGATGAGGAGTCATTCTCCTGGATGGCTTTTTTGAATGTTTCCTCCAGAGTAATCTGCCTCATTAACAATGGTTTTTGTCTTGGAAGTATCTCTTTGATTTTATAAACAGCACTCACTCGCTTCTCAGTGGGATTGCACTCCTTCCCGCCTCCCCTCCTTCCCCTCTTTCAGACCGTTTTGAGAAGCGTGTGAGTGGCAGTGCAATCCCATTCACAAAACCGGCTTGGCTCCGCCCCGAAGGAGGTCTCTTCTCAGTTGCTGAAGCCTAGGCAGCGTTTCTTTCTTTCTCTTCTCATCTGTTGTCTAGCCTGAATAAGACTAGTACATGGGATATTAACTACCAGGCTGTTGCCAAATATGTGGACTTCTAATCCTGAATTTGTATAGAAATTGGATTGTAATCTAAAAAAGGTTTAGGTCCCCTAGTCCCATTGAAATTAATAGATCTGGATTGTGATCCATTTCACTCAGAATGGGTTTTGCGCATTGCACGGGACCATTCGGGCAGAATTGACTAGCTCCTTGAAGCACTTAGCCCCACCCACTTCACATGGTGTACTTCCTCAGTTTGGGCAGGCTAGCGTTTCCCCCTCAGTTGCTTTCTGACCACCATTTGTTGGCTCCTTGGACAGTGAGCTCCTAGGAGTGGAACAGTTGTCTGTGGAAATAAGAAAAGAGTTGAATAGATTTTTAGTGTTTTATGACTTGGACTGAACAGACTATTCTTATTCTTAGTAGTTTAAAACTTAGTCGAAATGGATGGCTGATTGAATCAGTTACGACCTTGTACTGGACTTGGAATGGACTTTCCTTCATGATACTTGAGTATTTTTCTTTATCGTGCTATGGATAAGAAAACCTTTAAGCGCTGTAATGCAAAACTCCCTTCAGCAGACAATCATGATTTGTCTCTACTTTGGGGGAGAAACATAATATCTGCCCCTGTAAAACTTGTCTAACCTCTCATCAAACAAAGAACAGAGCCCTACAGCTGAGCGCTCCCCTTTATGATGATGCGCTCCGTCCCGACACTCCAATGCCTAGGTCTCTGGTGGACGAGCCCACACCCTCGACATGGGGCATGGTGTCAAAGTTGACATTGGGCACAGCATTGCAGCTGAAGTTGGGGACTGCCACTGAGAAGTTTAAATACTCGAGGAGAGGAGAGCTGGTCTTGTGGTAGCAAGCATGACTTGTCCCCATAGCTAAGCAGGGTCTGCCCTGGTTGCATATGAATGGGAGACTTGATGTGTGAGCACTGCAAGATATTCCCCTCAGGGGATGAAGCCACTTTGGGAAGAGCAGAAGGTTCCAAGTTCCCTCCCTGGCATCTCCAAGATAGGGCTGAGAGAGATTCCTGCCTGCAACCTTGGAGAAGCAGCTGCCAGTCTGTGAAGACAATACTGAGCTAGATAGACCAATGGTCGGACTCAGTATATGGCAGTTTCCTATGTTGAGCCTCCTCAGCAGCTACCACTGGCACATTTAAAACGCCAAAGCTGTCTTCAGACACTTTTCATTGAAATCAACACAAGTCTCTGCATTGGGGCTCCAATACAGAGGACGCTCCCCCACACAAGAAAACATCAGGAGAAGGGTGCACGTACTGCCACTGAGGAGGCTTCCATTACGTCCCGAGGCATGCCTTCCCCAACGAGGCTCCAGTCGGTGCCAGTGACGCCTCAGTCATGCCCTGCAACTCCAGAGGTCGTAACCCTGGATTGCCTATTGTCTTCGACTCCACATCAAATCTCTGCATCCACCTCGATACCAAGGACAATACTGTCCATGTCTTTGTCTGTTCAGTGTCGGGAGTGCCCTCTCACTCGCTGCCTACGACACTGCAACATTTGCCATCTCTGGCTACTCATCCAGCACCACAGGCTTTGCGTCCTTCACCAGTACTTTCACCACCAGTATCTTTCACCATCAATGTCGATAATGATGATATGGAGGCCAGTTTAAGGCCTGGTGGCGTCCAGTGCCTTCTGAACTTGTTGGACTCTAACGAAAGCACACCATCGAGCTCAACAGTTTTCTGGGCCGTGGTTGTGACACCGAGGAGGAAGGGATGTCTTTCTCTATACCAAAGACGCTGGGCACTTCTACTTCCTTGGCCTTTCAGCCCTTCCATTCCGTGGCAAGCCATCTTTCAACATCACAGCCCTCAAGACTACAAGCTTTGGAAGGCTTGGCATCAACTGTCGACATCAATGACTCCCATAGCTATCCAAGTCACTCCTCCTCTGGACTTGCCTGCCCCAGCAGCAGCATTAGTCTCTACATCGACTCAGGTCACTCCGAGGCCACCGTCAGCCCCTTCTGTGGCTTTGATATTGACACAAGTTACCTTTCTGGTATCAGAGGATGCTACAGTACCAAAGCGCCTTGACTTACTTGCTTGCATCTCCACTCAAACCATGGAGGTGCCTCTACCTTGGCCTCAAAAGAGCCAACCTACTCAAACTGTAGTCCTTGACACTACGTCATCCACCACTCAAACGGTGCCCAAGAAAAAGGGTCTCTGCTCCCTCTGGACCACGGACTGTAGTGCTCACAGAGGATTAAGAGTCCAATTCATCTACTGCTACCTTCGGTTCATCTGAACATCCTAATGAACCCTATCTCAAGGTGATGCCCTCTGACATCACTTCTCTGACCAAAGAAATTCGTTCTTATCATCAGATTTCTGAAATGGCTTCAATGCTTGGCTTGGAGTTGAAGAAACTCAAGCTATAGAAGTTCCTTTCTACAAGTTTTTCAGTTCAACTACCTCCACCCAACTAGTGCACCTCCCCATGCTGCCAGTTATAACTAAGGCAGCTAAGTCTGCGTGTCAAACACTACAGACTTCTGCTCCGACCTCCAAGCATTTGGATAATCTATACAGAATCCAAGAAGAGGAAGATGATTTCCTGTTAAAACAAACACACACACCCCCAATTCATTTGTAGTGGATTGTGCATTCTCCAAATCCGGCAGGTGACACACCACGCCAGGGGACAAAGAAAGGCACAAATAGGACATCTTGGGACGTAAGGTGTACTCCACCTCGTGTTTGGTGGTGAAGATTGCTAATTATGCTGCCTGTTTTGCTAAATATACTAATTCTCTTTGGGATGAACTCTTCCAGGAACAAGCTGACCTCTCGCTGGAAGAATTTCTGGCCAAGTTGAACGAGATCCATGCTAAAGTAACTCTCCTCTCTTGTCAACAATTGTCCAATGCTAAACATCTAGCAGAGACTGAGTCTCGGACTCGGACGAGTGCCATTGCTTTGCAGAGATGTGCCTGGCTCCACTCAACTGCGCTACAACCTGACATGAAAGACAGAGTAGAAAATTTACCCTTCAATGGGAAGGGTCTTTTCTTTGAGATGCCAGACTCCACTATGGAGTCCATCAAGAAGTTGAAATCCACAGCTAAAACATTTTTGGCTCCAGCACAATCTTATGCTCCCAAGTACCGTCAATTTGGATGGAGGCAATACTCCTACAAACAAAATGACAGGAGGGAATTCTGCAAGCCATACCAGTGCTTTGGAAGGAAGCCCTTCAATCAAAAATGATTCGCAAAGTTGGATCTCCGAGATGCGTCTTCCAGCACAATAACAGACAGTACCTGAGGTTCACGGTGGGTTTCCATGTCTACCAGTGCAATTCCTGCCCTTTGGACTGGTGATGGCACCCCATGTATTTACACAGTGCATGACTGTGATCATAGCGCACCTCCAGGTGCAGGGACTGACAGTCTTCTCCTATCTCGACGACTAGCTCCTGGCAGGAAGGATAAAAGATCAGTTAGCTTTGCAGGTCTTGACGGTCCTGAATCTCCTTGAGGACTTGGGTACCTAGTTCAACTGGTCAAAGTCCAAGCTTCAGCCAGTGAAGCACATAGACTACATAGGGGCTCTCCTCTATGTGGAGAGGAGATGGACTACATAGACTACATAGGGGCTCTCCTCTATGTGGAGATGTGGAGGCACAGTGGACTTTTCTGCCCAAGGAGCACTTCTTGTACTGATAACTATAGCGCAACCAAGGCAGAAGGCACGAGACAGAAATTGCTGGCCCTCATGGCATTGTACAACTCCACCGTGCACTACGCCAGACTGTCGGGAGACTCCTTCCAAGTTCCTCAACCATCTGCCTGGGTCACGACTGATACTTCCCTGTGAGGCTAGGGAGCCCATTGCAGGGATCTTCATGCACAGGGCCTGTGGTCCCTCAATCAGCACCAAATGCACATCAACATTTTAGAACTCCTAGCAGTCTTCCAGGTGCTCACATCCTTCCAACTGTCTTTGATGGGCAAGGTGGTCCAAGTCATCTTGGACAGTACAACAGCGATCACTTATCTAAATTGCCAGGGTGGGACGGTTTCCCTCTCCCTTTGTATGCCTGAGCCTACAGATTTGGAATTGGGACATAGCATGACGGATTACCTTGACCGTGATCCACATAAAAGGAGTGGAAAACACCTTAGTGGATCGTCAACAGGTTGCAGCTTTATCTGCAGCAACACGAATGGGAGATCAATCAGCCATTCGGCCTCCAGCCATTGTTCAGGACCTGGGGGACTCCAGAAGTCAATTTGTTTTTGACATCAATGAACAAGAAGCACTCCCAGTATTGCTTGAGGGCTGGAATCAGCCACAACTCCAAGGGGGGTGCCTTCCAATTCAACTGGGGTTGAAAGTTGCTATACATCTTTCTTCGTTATCCTCTGTTGAACAAAGTGCTGTCAAAAATCCTGCAGGGGTCTGCAAGTTGTATATTGATTGCTCCATGGTGGCCCCAACAGCCATGGTTTCAATAGGCACACAGACTGTTGAAGCGTCGCCACAGACTTCTGCCTCATTGTGAAGATCTTCTAATGCAAGAAAATGGAAGGCTTCGTCATCCTGATCTGAGAACTCTCAGCTTGACTTCCTGGAGTATAGACTCCTAAACGATATCCTCCTCGAATGTAAAAAAAAATAAAATAAAAATCTATTCACGTCAATTACAACAGCAAGTGGAAGCGATTTAGACTGTATGCACAAAGGCACAGTTTTCACCCTTACACTGCTACTTCGTGCCAAATTTTGCTATGCCATACAAACTTGAAGCAGCAGAAGCTGAGCCATTGCTACTATCAAAAATCCATCTGGCTGCTATTTCTGCTCGTCATCCTGGATGGAATGGAAAGACAAGTTTTCTCTCATCCAGACTCCAAAAGATTCCTAAAATGTCTCAACAACCTTTACCCGCTTATTCAACGGCCCACTGAGGAATGGAGCCTGTCCCTTGTTCTGTCAGCTCTAATGGAGCCTCCTTTTGAGCCCATGGCGATGGCCCTTCCTCAACTTGCAATACTAAAAACGGCTTTTCTGTTAGCCCTAACATCAGCTTGGCGGGTCAGCAAACTAAATGCCAAGGGCATTGATGTACCCTACACTAAACTTCATGAAGACAAGGTAGTGGTTTGCCTGGACCCAGAGTTTATATCTAAAGTGGTTACTGATTTCCATATCAACAGTGACACTGTTTTACCAAACTTTTCTGGAATTCCACAATGGCTCTGGAGCGTTCTTTATTTTCCCTAGATGTGAAGCATGTGCTCCTGTTCTACTTCCAGTTGACCAAGCCCTCTAGGAACACAAAACGCCTCTTTGTGGGTTACAAGGGCAAAGTGAAAGGTTGCCAGATTTCTAGACAGAGACTGTCCCACTGGATTGTGGAACTCATTTTCCTAGTCTACAAACATAAAAAGGTGGAGCCCCCTAAGACTGTATGGGCCCATTCTACCAGGGCTTAAGCTACTTCTGCAGCCCATATGGCTGGCATCAAACTCAGAGACATCTGCACAGCAGCAACCTGGTCCTCTGAGCTTACCTTTTGTCAAGCACTATGCTTTAAACCTTCGCTCTGCAGCTCAGGCCAATTTTGGGAGGGGTGTGGTGAAGAGGGTCTTACCTTAGCATACTGCACCTGCCTCCAGGCTGACAGCTCATTAGTCATCCACTCTTATGAGTGCAATGGATCACGATCCAGATAAACAGGTAACTTTTGATCTGGAAGTGATCCATTGCAGTCATAAGACCTGCTGGCCCTGCTGCAGTATGCAAAGAGACAGTACTTATGTTCATAGAACATGGAGTGCTACTTACCTTGTTGAATTGTGATCTAATTCCATAAAATGGTAGAATCCAAATGTCAGTCATTCAGGAACTGCGGAGAAAACACTAGCCTGCCCAAACTGAGGAAACACACCACGTGCAGTGGGCGGGGCTAAGTGCTTCGAGGAGCTTGTCAATTCTGCCCAAATGGTCCCGCACAGGTGCACTCTTCCCACTCTTATGACTGCAATGGATCATTTCCAGATCAAGTTACAGGTGAGCAACCTGTTTTACTAACTTGTCTTATTTATTTTAATGGTGCTTAGTTACAACTGACTTTGGATATAAACTATTATCTTAAATGGCATTCAAGTCATCTCATAAATTCCTGTCAAATTTCCATTGTGTATGATACAGAGAGGTCACCTTAAGTGACGCAGTAAGGAAATGCTTGACTAACAAGCAGAACGTTGCCGGTTCGAATCCCCTATACTGGGCAGCAGCTATATAGGAAGATGCTGAAAGGCCATCTCTCACTGCACAGGAGGAGGCAATGGTAAACCTTTCCTGTATACTATCAAAGACAACCACAGGGCTCTGTGGGTGCCAGGAGTCAATCGACTTGATGGCACACTTTATCCCCGCTGGTATGTCTCCCAGACTATGGAAAACACCTATATCAGACAACAGCAATATAGGAAGGTGCTGAAAGGCATCATCTCATACTGTGTGGGAGGAGGCAATGGTAAACTCCTCCTGTATTCTATCAAAGACAATCACAGGGCTGTGGGCACCAGAAGTCGAAATCGACTTGATAGCACACTTTACTTTATGATGTAAAGTGGGGAAATTTTTACAAATGTCTTGGTAAACCGAGCTGGAATTCAAAATCTTCACAAATTAGTGTATTTCAACCAGGAATAAGTTAAATTTTAGTAAAAAGAAATGCATATATTTCCCATGATGAAAAACTAAAATGCAATTAGAATGAAAGGAAGGTGTAACTGAATTAACTTCCCAGAAGATCTTTTTATAGTGAAGTCCCAATGTTTCCACTGGTCGTCACTATGGTAGTGAAAGCTTTAAAGCATCATATTCACACAGAAAGCTTGAGTACTGTAATGGGAATGCCAGCATGGTGTAGTGGTTAGAGTGCTGGACTAGGACCGGGGAGACCCGAGTTCAAATCCCCATTCAGCCATGAGACTAGCTGGGTGACTCTGGGCCAGTCACTTCTCTCTCAGCCTAACCTACTTCACAGGGTTGTTATGAGGAGAAACTTAAGTATGTAGTGCACCGCTCTGAGCTCCTTGGAGGAAGAGCAGGATATAAAATGTTAAATAAATAAATAAAATAGTGTTTCTGGTGAGAAAGAGGTTTTCTTTGGCAAGAGGTGCTTAGAACAAGAAACACTAGCACTGAAAAGGGTGGAACTATAACATAGATAATCAGATGGAATTCAGATCAGGAAATGGGTTTTGTATTGTTCTGCTCTTGAGAAGGAATTGAACAATTTAAAAAATGCTTTAATTTATTTTCAGAGTCTTAAAAAATCTTGTCAGAATGACTCTTACGGCAGCTAACAACTAAGCTGAATTATGTCTGAAAAGCAGCCATGAGCATAACACCTATGTTGCTAATTTCACCTAGGGGTTTACAAACTGGAATAAGAGAGACTTCAATCAGTTCATCAAAGCTAATGAAAAATGGGGTCGTGATGATATTGAAAATATAGCTCGGGAAGTAGAAGGAAAAACTCCAGAGGAAGTCATTGAGTATTCTGGTAATGTTTGTTTTTATTTTCAGAAGAGCTAATAGAGTGTTACTGAGTGTGTTAACAAACATTTCTTCCTTAAAACTTTGCCTCTAAATAATACTAAAAGCAGTTTTTTTCAGTATTTTCACTTGAAAGATGGATTACAATTCCAGATTGTAATCACTTGCATCATTTGCCTAAAAGAGCAAACTACTTCTGATGGACATTTCCATGCAAATACTATGGATTTCCCTCAGCCCTATTCAGACATTATATTTTCATGTACAGATCTCTCTGTCTGCACAGGAGAACCTTGCCATTCACAGATCCAGCACCTGCGCTTTTGCTTATCAATGTCTGGGTAATTGACACCCGACCTCAGCATATGCGAGGGGCAGGGCCTATTTGCAAAGGTTCCTGTATCTGCGGGTTTTGGGTGGCCAGAAATGATCTCCAAGGTCATTTCTGGGTGCCATTTGGAGGCTTGTTTGTTTAAAAAACAAAACCCTGTCATTTTTTAAATGGAAAAAACCTTGATTTGGGACTGGGGGGGGCGGCATTGCTGGACACTTGGAGACCCTTGGAGCATGGTAGGGCCCTTCTTTGTTTCTAGGGCCCTTTTTTGCAGTTTCCGGAGCCCCCATGAACCCAAGCCCCCCCCTCCCCCCCAGTCTCATTGCCTCAATGACTTGGTATCAGTGGTTCTGTTATCTTCAGTTGTAGTGGAGAGCAGAAGCCCCATGTTCACTTATGCAATCATTCATGTGTTATGCTCACCATATATACAGTGGAACACTTCCTGTCTGTTCCTTGTGGTTTGAGGAAGCCTGTATCCAGTTACCTTAAAATGAATGTGTGTGATTTATTTACACAAATTGTATGTGTATTGAACATAACATATGGATAGGCCTCAGAAGACACCTTTAGGCATTACATGAAGTGCCTCCAGGTGGTCTTGTATTCCTGTTTATGGCTATGGCTCAGTTGTAGGACAGGCTTCGTAGTATAGGTATATAGTTCAGGTATATTTTTAAACCTTCTGGTAAATGTTGCTAGAAGAAGCAACCTTGCTTCACTGACTTAAGAGCAAGAGGAAAGCAAGAAAATTAACCTTATTGTCCTGGCTGTTACCCATAGTTCTTTGTCCCATGCAAAGCTGGTTCCTGTAGTACTGTGTGCTGTGAATGTTGTCAAAATAGAGGTATTAAAGGGAATTCAGTACATCTAGAGAAAACTTTACAGCCCAGTATAATAACCTCAGTTAGACTTGATATTTATTGTAAACCACCCAGAGACATAGGTTTTGGGTGGTATACAACAGAACTTTGATGTTTTTATTTACACTTACAATGTAAGTAAGACTAACAAATGACTTTCTTCAGCTGTCTTCTGGGAGCGGTGTAATGAACTTCAGGATATAGAGAAGATCATGGCTCAGATTGAAAGAGGTGAAGCTCGAATTCAGAGGAGGATTAGTATTAAAAAAGCTCTTGACACAAAGGTAATTGCACACTTTTTATTTTTAGAATCATATTCAAATTGTTTGAGGAAAGATAAGGGTAATTATACTGTTGGATGTCGTTCAAGTATTTCCCACTCTCTCCCTCAAGTTGGCCCATTTTCCATATTTCTTAACTTGGCACGTTTCTTTGTGTGTCCCAAGTCACGAAACTGTCAGGTGATCCTGGTCTTTCAGACATCATTCTTTTATCGTCTGAGTAGTTTGCTGCTCTTTGTGAATTGCTAATCCGTTCTCCAGTTCTAAAGAAAACCTAACAATTTGATTTAATGATGCCATGTTGCTGCAAACTGGTTACTCCTGTGGGTTAAATGTTCTCTTTGCTTAGATTGGCAGATACAAAGCACCTTTTCATCAGCTGAGAATATCATATGGTACTAACAAAGGGAAAAATTATACAGAAGAAGAAGATCGGTTTTTGATCTGTATGCTTCATAAGCTAGGATTTGATAAAGAAAATGTTTATGATGAGTTGAGACAGTGTATTCGCAATTCTCCCCAATTCAGATTTGATTGGTTCCTCAAGTCCAGAACTGCAATGGTATGTATTATTTTGCATGTCTGTATTTTGTTTCTTAAAGAGCTTTAAAATCCTTAGGCAGGTAAAACTGTTATGAGTTTCATTTAAATTTTGAAAGCTCTGCCAAAAAGGAAGATACTTCTGTGGCAGATTTACATTGCCAGTAACATTCAAAAATCTGTTTGAAATTTGAAAACACTAGCCAACCCCTCACAGAGCATCTTTGCACTCTTTGGAGCCTCTGCCCCAGTCTCCACTTCTGGGCCCAGCCATCTCTCCTCCTCATTGCCACTTCTGCCCCCCCCTTTCTCTCCCCCGTCCTGGGCCTTGCCTCTGCGGCCGGGCCCACCACCTCTGGCCTCCATGGTTGGGCCGCCGCCGTGGCAACCAATCCTCCTTGGTGCGCCTCAGCCAATCAGGCATGTCCGCTGCCCAGCCAATCAGCTGGGCTCTGGGACGTACATTCCAAGGCACACCCAGGAGAATTAATATAATAGATTTGCCATTTGCTGAAACACATTCTCATAATGGAGAACTTTGCTATTTTGGTCTTGTCTGCAGCATATACATCACATAACCAATATGTTGCGGTACATCTAGACTTCTTCCAGAGTTCTCTACCAATAGTAAAGTGAATGCCTGGTGGTATGGGGGAGCAGAACCCCACACTGGAACTGCAATCTCTTTGAAGCTTGTTTCAGAGTCAGCAGCCATAGGCCAAAACCAACAGAACTGTTGCACCTAGGACATTGCCTCCTGGGTGTGCTTGCATGGCATGTCTTTATTTCAGGCAAGATTATGAAAAAAGCCTCCTGCAGGCTCACCCATTGCAAACAGGCATGTTTTACCTTCTCTGGTGGGGATAAGCTCCCTCTGCCAGCATCCTAATTGTCAATCCAGAAAGACTGATTAATTGCTGACTGGAAGAGTGCATGGTCCTTTCCCTCTTTTCTCCCCCTCCCCTTTGGGAAGGTTTCCTGGGGATGCGAGTGAATGGCACCACTAAAAAAACAAAACCTGCAAAGACAACTTCTGGAGAACAGTTACAGTTGTACACCCTCCAGTTTACTTCTTGAGAGCAGGCTCTCAGCTCAGCATAGAAAAGCCCAATAACTGGTCTCGGGCTGCTTCCAGGCTGTGAGGAAGAAGCTTTCCTCAGCTTGGAAACTTGAAGTTTGTGCAACACTGTATGGATTATTACCAAAGAACAGCATCTATAAGCAGTTCTCTCCCACCCCATACTTATGCACACTTTATGGGAACCTGAAGTAAAGAGGGGAATAGTGGTGTGGCCCCTGTGGAACTGAGTCGACCACTTTGTTTATGATTCAGGAGCTGCAGAGAAGATGCAATACCTTAATCACTTTGATTGAAAGAGAAAACATGGAATTGGAAGAAAAGGAGAAAGCAGAGAAAAAGAAGCGTGGACCAAAGCCATCTTTGGTGAGAATGTTACTCTGTAGAAGGCTGTGTGTAAAGATATACTGTAGCAGTTGCTCTAAATTTTGAGCGGGGCAGGGAAGCGTGTTCTGCACCGAATGCTCTGTAGTCTAAATGTAAAGGCCCAATTCATGTGTTACCTCCTGAGGGAGCATACATCTAGAGGCACTCTGTAATTGTAATTGCCCCCATTCCAGCAACCACTTAAGAGAGTTCCTTGTTGCTGAGGAGCTTCCTTCCAGTCCTCTAGGCATGTACTGATCAGGCTATCCTATTTTTAACATCTGTGGGATCAATGTGGGATCAACTGGCTTGGTTTCAAAAGCAGCTTGTGTTGGCAGGTGGAGGGCTGCTAAAGGAAAAGCAAGTCTAATAGTTCTCTTGGGTTCCTGCAACTACTTCTTTGGATCTTGAGTAATAATTCTCAGGATTGTGGCTTAATGCTTTCCCCTCCTTTTTTCAGGCCCAGAAACGTAAATTGGATGGTACTCCTGACGGCAGAGGACGGAAAAAGAAATTAAAGCTGTGAATTCTGAGTTCTTGCAATCACTAAATTTTAAAGTAGTTCTTTAATTTTACGGGTCTTCATAAGATGTACTGTACAATTCTCAACTATTATGTCATTAAAGGACATCGGGTTCATGCGTTTACTTACTAAACTAGAAAAATAGTACTTATGTAGTTTCACTTTTTTAAATAAAACAGCTGTGCTGAGCTTTTTTTTACCATTAACACTTGAAATAAAAAATAGGCTTCATTTACTAGCAAGTGGCTGTAGACTCATTTATACATCCCTTTCTTTTTGCTTTTTACTGTTGAATCTCTTAGATGCAGATTTGTTTACTCTCTAGGTTGAATAATGGTGACTTGCATAGGAGGCTGTATCCCCTTGCATAGGGGAGGAGATCTGGCCTTGTGGTAGCAAGCATGACTTGTCCCCTTAGCTAAGCAGGGTCTGCCCTGGTTTCATATGAAAGGGATACTAGAAGTGTGAGCACTGGAAGATATTCCACTCGGGGGATGGAGCCGCTCTGGGAAGAGCAGAAGGTTTCAAGTTCCCTCCCTTGCAGCATCTCCAAGATAGGGCTGAGAGAGATTCCTGCCTGCAACCTTGGAGAAGCTGCTGCCAGTCTGTGAAGACAATACTGAACTAGATAGACCAATGGTCTGACTCAGTATATGGCAGTTTCCTATGCTCCTATGATGTCTCAGGCTTGTTTGGACCCGCATCACTGCAAATTGTGTCCATCCATCTATATAACCGTATATATACAACATTGCTGGTCTCAGACCCATGTCCATGTGATCACTATAGAAAAGTGATGGATCTGTGTGTTAAAACTTTGGAGAGCTTGCGCTCTCTCTCTCAAAAAGGGGGAAAGTAGGCAAAAAAACTGCTTCCAGAGCATCTGTGAACTGGTTTAGTTTTTCTGGACTGCATGTTGGCTTCTAACATAATTTGCTGGGGCATGCTCACACACATCTTGAATTTATTTGGAAAATTAATCCTTTGCCTTCCCCAAATTTCACTAAGAGCCCAAACATGTTTTGCTATGTTGGATTCTGATGTAATTGACACAGCAAACTCTTGTGTGTGTAAGCTACTGGTTACTTCCATTATTGGTAATCTGAATAACAACCAGAAGTGAGAGAATTTAAAGCTTAAATGCAAAATCACATGATCAGTTCATTTCCCAAATATTTAGGTTATAACATGATGCCTACTGTTTGCTTTGTCCATAATAGCTGCCATATTACTACTTCAAAAGAGCAAGGCTCCCATCTTGCAGTTGGGATATAGCTATGCTTTTTTAATGTAACTTCTTAATTTTGCCATGTAGGTTGGAAAGTCTAACTAATGACAGACACTAATTCTGGTGTGAAGTGTCTAGCTATTGTATTTAGAATATATAGTATAATAGACACCTGTAGGTGAAAGAAAGCACTTTATAAAATTGCTGTCTTAAAACAGTTTTGGCAATTTCACAATAAAAAATGTCAAAATTATCACAGTACACAATCAGTATAGTACAATAGAGTTTAACAATGCAACATTTCAGTGCTTGACTTGTATTTTGATGAACCTGCTCTGCTAGTATCTCACAAGTAACCAACTATATTGCAAAAATACATGGTGCAGTGCACATATTCTACAATTTACCTCTGATGCCATAAGCTGGAGGAAACTGTTGAATAAAGGCTGGGTCACACATTTACTCCTAATGGAGCAACACATACATTATAACTTCCTTTATGCTCTTAGAATGCTAGAGCAGGAAACAGACTCCTTCCTCAAAGCACCTACTGTAGCCAATCTGGATTGGTGGGGCTTTCGGAATGAAACTTGCCACATGTTGACCGCAAAATAGAAGGTACTACTGGCAGGAGCAGCAGCATCCTGTACTTGTTTGAAACTACCACTATGACTTAAGTGCCAGCTGTAGCCTGTCTAAATTATACTTCCATTAAAAACCCGGAATGGGAGAGCGGGGAAGAATAGCTCTTGCTTCTATCTAGGAGTGCACCATCCTATATTCATGTAGTACACTTCCAGAGGGAAGACTGTTCCCTTTTCTAGCATTTCAAGATGGATAATTCAGATACATGTGCCTCTTTGTTAGGAGGGAACATGTGAATCCATC
Source organism: Hemicordylus capensis (assembly GCF_027244095.1). Taxonomy (NCBI): domain Eukaryota; kingdom Metazoa; phylum Chordata; class Lepidosauria; order Squamata; family Cordylidae; genus Hemicordylus; species Hemicordylus capensis. Next base: position 59,718,704 of record NC_069661.1, read on the forward strand.
CAGCCCCCAGCGATGTGGCTCTGTAAGTGCACTTAAGTGCCAGCGCAGACTTAAGGTAGAGGTAGGCAAACTGCTCAGAAACATGGGCCACAACAGAAACCTGTCAAGTGAAGGCCCAGATCTGACTGCATATTTTAATTCACAATATAAACAGTGTAGACTGACCAAAGCAATTTTGGGCAAAAATTTGGAGTGACAAGCACAGGCACTATTGAGGAAGTTTGAGACTCCTCTGTAATATCACAAACTTAAGGGCATGGTGTGCTTAAATAGCTGCAACAATTACCTCCAAGTGATCAAGCAGGGAGGTTTTGTAAACTGGAGACGAGCAGAATTTCTTTTTCTTGGAGGATAATATGCTAGAAATGGCTAAATTAGATATACGAGAAGATCAGCCAAAGTAAAATAGTTGTGGGCTCATAACTTGTAAACTGGCCAATAGCTGTGACACAGAATGTAACTTTCTCTGGCCAGCAGGTGGCAGCCTTGACAGGGTGGAGCAAGGGCTGCCCCTTCTGGTTTTCCTGCAGAAGTGTTGCTTGTGCTACTGCCTGTTCTTAGCAGCATCAGGCTGCCTTAGGAGTCGACAGCAGGTGCAGCATTACAGCTCCATAATGCTGTCAGCCACTATGAACACTGGCAATTAGAGTTGCCACCTGATTAGTCAGAGCTGCATATTGTGCAAAAAAGAAATGCACATGTTGCAGAAGGTGCCATTATAAGGCATTCCTTAGAATGCTCTTTCTCTATAAGGGGAATGCTCTTTCTTAGATGGTACCTGTCACCTGCACTCATTTTTATAACAAGGCGCCTTTTAAAGTCAGACCTTAAAAGAATCATCTGTGTAATATATTTTAGATTGAAAATGTAAAGCAGCAGCTTTTAAACTAACATTTTAATGCATGCGCTTTCAGGGGTTATAACCCACTTCCCTCAGCTGCAGAATGAAAGCAAGGATGGTCAGTGACAGGCAGGTAGGGAGAAATATTCCATTTACATGTAAAGAGACAATATGTCAGTGGTTTTACACATAGTAGCAAAGAAGAGAAATCGCTAACTATGTCTGTGTAATGTGCCTAAAACCCATAATCTATTCAAAGAGAATGAGAAACAATCCAATGTGTCACTACCTGCCTGTCACTGACCATCCTTGCTTTCACTTTTTTTGATCTAGCTAATTGATAACCTGGCAGTCCACATTTTATTATTTTAACATATTTCAATTGTTTGTCCACATTACACAGACATAGTTGGCGATTTCTCTTCTTTGCTACTATGTGTAAAACCACTGACATATTGTTTCTTTACATGTAGACATAGGAAGGGAAAGACTCATAGAAATATCCACAGACAGAAAATTCACAAGGACTGTAGTATAAAACTCCCTATACATCTTTGTGGGTTTTCACTTTTAAGAAACTGATTATTGAATAATCCCACATCAGAACCTGCAGCAAATTGAGGCAATAGCATCAGAATGGCACATTTATGTGTTATGGATGTAGCTCAGACTCTGTCTTAACAGGAATTTGAAAGATGCTGACTAGCTCCACATACTACTACAGAAGTGTGGCCATTTTTCTGTGTGGTTATCTATACAGGAAGTGACACCCATGCAATTTTCAGGGCAATCCCTATCTATAACCTAGCTTCCTTGTGCTGCTGATGTTACAGCAGAAGAGATTCTATACAAACAAAGCTACCTCTGCCAAATATTTGGTGCTCAGTGTGGTTCGGTGTCTAAGCTCCGGTGTTATGGCAGCTCTATCTGATAGCTGCAGAACTGAATAAGGTTACTTAGTTAGATAAGAGTTCCTTTTACAAACTGAATGCTCAGTGAATGTGAGAACAAATTATATAGAATGTAAATGCTGTCTTCACAATAAGTATTCACAATATCTTACAATATTTGCCAAGCTCTTTAAACAGAAGGGTGTGTGTGTGTGTGTGTGTGTGTGTGTGTGTGTGTGTGTGTGTGTGTGTAAAAGAAACAGTAAAGTTTATCTAACAGCAGGCAGGCAAAAGAAAGAGCCATCTAATAACAATTTGGAGCCATCTTGAATGACATGCTACAATGCTAAATACTCATCAGCTTTAGGGTTTTGCATTGACGTACATTTCTAACAACTGGAGAGTAGAGAAATACTGGCTGGCGTGATGTGCAGAGTCTCGGAATGCTGCAAACCTCCTCATGGCTGCTGTCAACATGTAAAGCAGCCTAGATGCTGCTGAGGACATGGGGGTGCACTCAGTGCTCCTGCATTTACTCCCATTTGCCATTATGCAAGTCACTGTCCGCAGCAGCCCTGGTGTGGTTGCAGGGCTGCCAATGCTGCACATCATATTAGCCACTCTCTTTAAATAAGCTTTGTGTTTTCCCAGTGCAGTATTTCTCTCATCCACCCAAACAATACAATTCTACTCAGATTTAATTACAGATATTTTACTTCTACCCTATGTGGTTAAATCTGTCCCCTTCTTTCATTTCCCCTCCCCGGCCTTTCTATATACAAGAAGGGTATAACTCTAGACACTATACAAGTTAAATGAAAAGGAAATCAATATGCCTTTGAAGAGCACCAGGCATTCATGATGGTAGATAAGGCACATTTATAGCTGCTAGCAGATGATTTCGTGAGCACCATTTGAAGAAAAAAATGCTAGGTTTAATGCACACATTAGTCCAAGAGTATCGTGTTACTGGAGGAGGAGGAGGAGGGAGCTAAGTTATAAATACGTCATTCACACTTCATATACACTTCATCTTGTTTGCTACACATTTCGTGATATTGTGGAATCACACACCTAGCATCAAAACTGCAGCAGCTGGTTCCAAGTCTGTACAAAGGCAGCTCCTAAACTCTGGTTTCTGTGACAAAATGAGTACCTTCAAAGGATGATCCCCACCTTTGCAATGCCATTAGACTTCAGAGCTGTCACTGTTGCTGTGCTGTGTGGTCACAGTTTCATTACTGCTGGAACAGTTGATGGACGAATTTGCTTTCCCATCGGCAGAATGTCCCTTCCGCTTCAAAAGGAAGACAATAAGTAAAACAGTACAGATCAGAAGCAGCAGTCCAGCTGTACCTCCGACAATGGGGACAACCCTGTCTTCCATATCATTACCCGTGATTTCCAAGACTGGCTTCTCATAAGCTTTACCTGCTGGGAGCAGATCTTTCTGCTTGATAATAATTTTGTCAGACCGGTCAAGAGCTATATGTTGGATGTTGGTACCCCTGTTCTTATCCACACCAATATCTTGTGCAAGAGCAGGAGTATCTGAAACAGCTCTTCGAGTGCGCCCAAGATGTGCAGTACCAGGGATACTGTTAGCCGAAGATAAAGCATGGTGGTACTCAATGCTTCTCTTTCCCAGGCCTCTGTGGGCATTCTCACGTGACCGAACCATGTAAATTGTGTGGATGTACCACTCCCGGCCTGCTGCTACCTATTACGTTCAAAAGACAGATGAAAACATGTAAGTGCTTACAGCATAAGAAAGAAAGGAACAGCACAACCTGTATTTCTGAATCTATTTGGTTTGCAATCCACTGCCAATGAATGAATAAACAAGACTTAAGCATTCATCTCTATACATGAAGTCTACTGAAATCTACAGCTATTGGTCAAATCTTAAATTTTGCTTCTGAATTCCTAAGACCCACAGAAGTTAATTTCTGTACCAGAATGTTGCGATTTACAAGCATATCAAAAAGCTTTTGACAACAGCTGCTGGAGTTTAAAAGTTTCTTACTAGCCAGTAAAGCAGTGTGCAAACATGCCAATTCTGAAATGTCACCACTCTGAAAATTTACCTGGAACAGTGGCGTTGATAATAAGCTGAATCCATCAGAACCAGGCTGCTTTACCAAAGGATAACCATCTATGTGATCAACTGCTAGTTTCGCGTGGAAGGCCATATTTCCAAATACTTTTGCCTGGGTATCAGGCTGAGCTTTATCCTAGAAAGCAACCATGAAACGCTGGTACATAATCAAGTTCAGGATATATCAAATTTTATATTTAATTGTATTAGGACTGTATTGTATTGCAGGGAATTCATGCACGTACCAGAATTTTGAACCTGTATAGTAAGGAGGAAGAGTCAGCTAGGCAGCCGTATTCCTTGTTCTCTGGACTGTACTTGGGGACATATCCATCTGCCCCAGTGCACAGGAACACTTTCTCAATGTTGCAGATGAAAGAGTCTCCTAAGTTCTGAACAGGATCCACCATGACCCGGCCATAGATTTCAGAGCCTAAAAAGGACACAAACAAAACCTGATGCATTCAAGTGAATAATTTCTGATATTAAAAATATCAAAAACATTTTGATATTAAAAACATTTCTGATATTAAAAATGTGCCTTTTCTTTGTTTAATCTGCTACTGAGAACTTTGGAATACATTTTCCCCCTTCAACTTATTGGCTAAATTGTATGCATGCCATAACTCCTTGTAAATATTACCCAAGCACAGAACTCAGCATCCTGGAAATCTTTAGTTGCTTTAAAAAAAATAAGCTAAATTCTAGTTAACTGCTGTAAAGGTGAGCCTGAAAACGGGCAAGTTAAATGGCTACTGAAATAACTGAAGCCAAACTGGAAAGCTTCCTGTCAAGTGACCTTGTCAAGCAAAATAAATTATGCAAAATAAAACAAATGTAATGTAAATATAGTTAATTTGAACACTGTGTACTTCTCAAATAATTTAACTTTTCTCAATGCAAAATTATGATTTCTTTTAATTTAAACAAATGACACGCAGCCCTGACAATGAGTGTTTGTCACTCACTGAGAGTGACTGGGCTCTCAATATGGCATGGACAGTGACAAATCAGATATCCAAGAATGGAGCTGTCTTCAGCATATCAAGCTAAATGACTGCAACTTGCTGTTAGTTCAATATTTTCCTTGCTCCCTCTTGGGTGATACTGATCTGCAGGGCATATAACTGCATTGTTAGGAGCTCATGGGCGCACCTCTGTGCTTTACCACTAGGGGGCAAACGATATCCAACTACACAAACTGAAGGGCTTTAGCTTGATAGGTGTTTACACAGATAAATAATAAATAAATAAGATGGATCCCTGTCCCCAAAGGGCTCACAATCTAAAAGAAACAGAAGATAGACACCAGCAACAGTCACTGGAGGTACATTCAACATTCAAGAGTGCTAATTTTGGTACAGTAATTCATCCCAAATCTAGATTTCTAATATTCTGTAATTTATTTATTTGATTTACATACTTATTAGGTAATTGCTACTTACTCGTCATTAAACTACTGTAAAAGTTGCTTCATGGCAGCGTCTGCAACATGGAGGAAATAAAGGTATGCTTACCTTCTGTGAATGCAACATCAGATCCTTCTCCAAATCCCATGGAGCCATCAGACAGCCAGAGGTCCTTCTTGGAGAGCAGCAACATTTGGGTGTTGAGACTAAATTCAGCTGCTACTGGATCACTGACCTGTACAAAAGAAAAAGATTTAGAGGGAACAATAACTTTAGTTCCTTTTTAAAATATCCAGATACAGCTTTCTAAATTATACCTCTCATATAATGTACTAACTTAGCATTCTTCAACCCTTCAAATAAAGCCAAAGCAATTAATGTAGCAGGGAACATGCTTTGTGCAAACAAATGTGTTCCAAGACCTGCAAGCTTTGGTAACTTTTTAATGAAGGAGAGACTTGTGACTAAGAGTAGGTGAAGGGATGGCAAGAAAACATCCAGCTGCTTCCAATGAATTGCAGTTTCCAGGGCCCAATGAATTAAATCCTAGGGTACCTTCCACATGTGATTCCAAGGCCAGTGGCTGACATCCTGACGAATGAAGCACATGCCTAAGGAGGCTCTGCGGGGGCCTGTGCACAGCTCCCCCCCAATTTTGGTATGTATACTGTTGTGCAAGGGGCTCGAGCTCTGTAAGTGCTCTTGAAGATAGGAAACATGTTGCTGAGGGTCAATAATAATATATTAAGGCCATTCACAGGACCTACTGGCAGAAGGCTCCGCAAACCTTGCCTTTCCCTCAGATGTATGTATGTATTTATGTATGTATGTATGTAGATTTTTATACCGCCCTTCCAAAAGGCTCAGGGCGGTTTACATTAAAACACCATTAACACCAATTAACAATTAAAACAGAAATTATAAAACTGCATAAAATAATAATTAACAATTAAAACATCATAAAACACCAATTAAATAGCCCAAACAATTTAAAAACAAGTTTTAAAAAGCTGAGAAAGCTTGGTTGAAGAGATGTGTTTTCAGAAGTCCCTTAAAAATTGCCAGAGATGGGGAGGCTCGTATCTTAGTAGGGAGCGCCTTCCACAATCTTGGGGCAGCAGCTGAGAAGGCCCGTCTCTGTGTAGCCACCAAACGAGTTGGCGGCAGCTGGAGACGGACCTCCTCGTGTCCTCAACAATGATCCTCTTGAAGAGCAAAGGATGATCCTCCTTTGCTTGGCGGAAGTGCAGAGTGCACTCCTACACAATCTGTGCTACTCCATGCAGTGTGCAGCAGGGTGGATTGCTCTGAGACCGGGACCCGTTATCCCGACCTCTGGGTTTCTCACAGTGCACCACACGCTGAGTGCAGTGCACTGGAGGATTCCCCCAAGGGACAGAGGCTCTGTATCAGCATGAGCTGCAGGTAGCTCACACTGACACACGATCCCGGGAGCCAGGTTAAGGGCACATTTGTGCCCTTATCTTTGGCTAAGAGCCGGGCTTTGGCACTGGGTTTGGTGCCGTGGCACTGCCCAGATCCGCATGGATCTCAGCGGTTTTCACACTGAGCTGAGGCCCCTTGGCTGCTCGTGAGAACACCTTTATTGACTCAACATGTTGCTGAGGGTCAGTAACAACATATTCAGGCCATTCACATGAGTTATCCAGTGGGCGGGCGGAAAGTTCCACAAACCTTGCCTTTCCCCCGGATGATCTGCATATGCTTAGCCTGGAAAAGAGAAGACTAAGAAGAGAGGCAATTGCCAAATATCTGAAAGGCTGTCACCCAGGAGGAGGAGAGGACTTGTTCTCTGTTGCTCCTAAGGGCAGAGCTGGAATGAAAGTCCATGAAATGACAAGAAAGCAGTTTTAGGCTGTGCTGTAGGGGGGACTCCCTAATGGAAAGAGCTGTTCAACAGTGGAAGAGGGCAGTGATGGGTTCTCCTGCTCTAGAGGTTGTCAAAGAAAGGTTAGGCAGCCAACTGCCCGGGCTACTGTAGCAGTTTCCTGCACTGAGCAAGGGGGTTGGTTTAGAAGACCTCCAACATCCCTTCCAACTATGACTCCCATGAAATCCTTCTACACACCATACAGGAAAAGAAGAGGCTGCCTCATACCACTGGTGCATCTAGCTCAGTATTGTCTATGCTGGCTGGCAGCGGCTCTCTATGGTTTCAGGCCAGAATTTTTCAGCCCCGACCTGGAGACGCCAGGGATTGAACCTGAGACTTCCTGCAAACAAAGAAGATGCTCCACAACTTTTGATTCCACCATCCAGTAGAATCCTTTTGGAACAAGAACTGTGGGAAAAGGCTTAGCCCATCAACCCATTTACAGGAAGCAACACACTTGAAACTGGGAAGAGTTAAATGGGGCTGGGATTAGAGGATGGGGCCACAGTGCATTGGCAGAGCATCTGCTCTGCATGCAGAAGGTCCCAGGTTCACTCCCTGGCATCTCCAAGTAGGGGAGGGAAAAGATTTTTGCCTGAAACCATGGAGAGCCACTGCCAATCAGGGCAGACAATACCAAACTGGCTGGACCAATGGTCTGACTCAGTATGAGGCATTTCCCCATGAATTTTATTAATATGATGATGATGATGATGATGATGATGATGATGAAGAAAAAAAATTCTTGTCTACCACCTCCTCCAAAGACTCCAGGCGGTGAGCAATAACAATAGCAATAACAAAAACAACAACAACAACAATCAAAGGGCAAAAGTTTGGTGAAAAGGGTAGGTCTTGAGAAGGGCCTAAGGAGGCGGCTGAACAAATCTGGGGGAGAAGGGTGTTCCAAAGAAAAGGGGCGGTCACAGAGAAGGACCTCCAACAGGCCCAGGCACTACGTACTACACCATGGCCCAGGACACTAAGTACGGCCAACTGAGAAGACTTCACAACATGGATCTGCATGGACAGGACAGGATACAACTGTCTGAGAGAGGCAATCCTGGAGATATACAGGTGCGGAGATATACAGGTGCTAAGCCCATAACGGTATTGTAGGTGAGAACCAGCACTTTAAATTGGACCTGGAAGCAAACAGGCAATCAGTGCAGCGACCGCAAAAGAGGCGTAACACTATCAAATCTATGGCGACCCATTAGGAGGTGGGCCGCTGCATTCTGGACTAGTTGAAGCTTCCGAATCGTTTTCAGAGGCAATCCTTTGTAGAGTGTGTTACAGTAACAAAGAGATAACAAAGGCAGGAGCTACTGTTGCCAGGACCTGCCAGTCGAGAAAAGGCCAAAGCAGTCTGGAAGAGGTGTGTGATTTCACCCCTCCCTCTAGGGGCGTAACTATAACAGGGCAAGGGGAGACAGTTGTCTGGGAGCCCACTGCCTTGGGCCCCCTCCCCAGAAGCAAGTCACATGACTGACTCCCCCAGCTGCGCACCTGCCCGGGCTTCCTTCAGTTGTATTCATCCTCCGAAATTGATATGAGTGTTAAGACCTGGAGCTACCAGAACAGCAGGTCTTTCTCTAGTACCATTAAATGACTTGCATCGTCCACAATTTACAAACCTTTAAAAAAATAATTTAGGATGATGTACTATTGTGGCACATAGGAGAGAGAGAGAGAGAGAGAGAGAAATTTTTACTATGCTTTTTGTTACCACTATTCAGCCTCATTTAAGATTTATTTACTTCATGAGCTGAGCTTCAGGGAGGGGGGTGGCATTTTAAAATCTTGTCTCTGGGCACACTCCAACCTTGCTACGCCCCTGCCTCCCCCACTTTCATTAGGCTCAGTATTATTCTGTTATATAAAGGACAATCCCTCCCAAGTTATGGCACTTCCAGGTGGAATGCTTTGTGCTCGACACCTGCAAGGCACAAAGGCACTGTGCTGATTCCTATACTTACTACAGCTAATTAAGATGGTAGACCAGGAACCAGCTTCAGAGATATCCACCCTGCTCCACGCTGCACAGAGGAGCATGGATTGTGTGGGGGCGCACTTTGCACTCCCACCAAGCAAAGGAGGATCATAGGAACATAGGAAACTGCCATATACTGAGTCAGACCATTGGTCTATCTAGCTCGGTTAGTGTCTTCACAGACTGGCAGCGGCTTCTCCAAGGTTGCAGGCAGGAATCTCTCTCAGCCCTATCTTGGAGAAGCCAAGGAGGGAACTTGAAACCTTCTGCTCTTCCTAGAGTAGCTTCATCCTGAGGGGAATATCTTGCAGAGTTCACACATCAAGTCTCCCATTCATATGCAACCAGGGCAGACCCTGCTTAGCTAAGGGGACAAGTCATGCTTGCTACCACAAGACCAGCTCTCCTCCCTATCGTCTGGGGGAAAGGCAAGGTTTGCAGAGCCTCCCCCCGCCCGCCGCCTGCCTGCCCAGTAGGCCATGTGAATGGCCTTAATATGTTGTTGCTGACCCTCAGCAACATGTTTGCTATCTTAAAGAGCACTCACAGAGCTTGAGCATAGCATGGGTGGCACAGTCCAAATCATGGATGGTGCAACATGGCATTCACAGCTCAAAGCAATCTTTGTTTGTGCTAACAGCTACCCTTTCTATTATGTCAACAGTGGAACTAGTATTGGGCTTGACATAGAGCTGCTATCCAAAGTGGCAGCTTTGTGTCATGTCTTCTCCCCGTTCTCATCCTTACACTTAACTGTGCACTTCCACACTTGCCAGCTATGGCAAAGATATGGAAGAGGGGAAGTGGCATCGTAACTTGCAGCATAGCGAAGCATGCCTAAAGGTTATAGTGAGAAAGCGGAAGGAACAGCACAGGCTTGCAGTTGTCAGCAGCAACCTTAAGTCAAGTTTAACATCTTGTTCTACCCTAAATATGAGTGCTATAATCTCTGTCTTGCACAATCTTAAAGATCATGGCCAACATGATATGCAGTGTTCAGTTGCCAGAATGTTCTGTGCTGGGCTGCTGCAGACACACAGGCAGCCCCGACACTGTTAAGAATGAGTGGTTGTGCTGGCAGTGCTACCCCAGTTATTCTCATTGAGGTGAATGGGAACCATTGTAATAGTGCTGCTTGTGCAGTGCTCATTCTTAACAGCGTCAGGGCCGCTTGCACATCTGTAGCAGTCTAGTGTGGAGCATTCTGGCAACAGAACGTTGCGGATCATGTCAGCCAATCTGAACATCTAGATTGTCTAGTACCAGTTCAGCACCTCCTTAGGAAAGCGCTGAACCGGTTCAGGCACCAGCATTTGAACCGGTTCAGTGGAGCAGGGGTTGGTTCCTTTAAAAAGCAGAAAAGCAGGACCCTACCTGCTCAACACTCCCCCCTACCCTGCTTTTCCAGGTGCGGCGCTTACTGATCAAAAGGCCACGCATGGTTGCAGCGCATGAGCAGTGTCCATGTGCATGCTGACGCCGTGTGCAGGATGCTGGGAGCAGCAGGTAAGGTCCTGCTTGCCTGCTTTTTAAAGAAACTGACCCCTGCCCTGCCCATGCTGCCCGAGCTGTTCATGCACATCCCTACTGTCTAGCTGTTGTGATTTTTTTTACTTTAAGGTTGATTAGATTTCTCAGTATTTATGATTCGCTCTTCTAAGACAGTGGGAAAGTGCTACATTGGTGTAGATCCTGGTGCTGATAATCTGCATAAGTTAGCATTTAAGCTCAATTTAATTACCAAGGGAGTCAGGGTATGTTATGTGCCAGATAAAGAAGTCAAAATACTTTGTTAGTTGAAGGCGTTAAAATACTGGGATGTTTTACCTGTTGGAACCTGACATCTAGATCAAAGGTGATTGGTTCCCGTGGGCTACAGATGACAGGCTGGGTATATTCTTGGCTGGGTGCGGCAGTACAGGGGATAAGTTTCACAGTGTAAGTACCAGAATAGTCACGTACCTAGACATAAAATCAGAATGTGAACAAGTTTTCTGGACAAGTGCTTTTGTTAACAAAACCAAAACAACCCATTAGCAAGAAGGTTGGTACATTTGTCAGTAGGGTTTTAAGCATTATAGATTTTAAACAGCAGTGTAGGCAAAACATATCCCAGGGCACAGGTTGTTTCTGTATTTAGCTGACTGAATTACTCTTGGGTTGAATGCAGACTGTGGTTTGTTGGATTGGGAACAAGCACTGAACTCAGGCACTTCCCCTCCTCATCTTTCGTTCTCCCCTCATGTGCCCAGTTAGACTGAAAGGTATCCTGGTTTCTTAAACCAGAGTTTTCAAATGCAGCTCTTGCTTAAGCACTCCATACAAACCAGGATACCAAATCACTGTTTGATCCTGGTTTGATATCCTGGTTTGTATAGAATGCTTAAACCAGAGTTTCTGCATTTGGTTGTCATGTGAAGTTTGGTTTAAGAAACCAAGATCCTTTCAATGTAGCTGGGAGTATAAAGAGGAGGAAAAGTGGGGCAGTAGGCAGGGATCATGTGAGTTAAACACTTGTGGAATAAGGACATCTGTATCCAAGCCCTATTCACATGTTATGTTCAATGCACACACACATTTCTTTACCTGTACCCCGCAGTTGAAGAGGAAATTTACTCAGGGTCACTTTTAAACAAATGTACCTGCAGGGCTGTGCAGCAATCAGGGACATAGTTTCAGAAGGTTTCCCTCCAAAGGCAGGAAAGATTACCCAAAATCTGTCCCCATCCCCATCACACAGGCAGTGGAGAAATCTTTGGCTGAGTGGATGCAGCTTTTGGCTGCTCCCATTATATCCCTGCTCCACTGCTCTAGATGTCAACCAGTGTATTTCTAGTGAGGATTGTGTTGGGACTAAATACAGAGGAGCAACGTTCAAAGACCTGATCAGCCATAAAAGTCACTGGGTGGTCTTGACAAAACATACAGGTTGATGTGTTGGTCCTGGACCATTCACAATCTCTCAGCTTAACCAATTATAGAGTTGTGATAATAAGAGCTAGAAACTATTTTGCACATCGAAAAGTACTACGCAATAGCACACTGGCACTCACAGCAAAATCTGAGACAAATTTCCATTGCTGCATAGGCTGGTGGAAGGTTTGTTCACTTTGAAAAAGGCTCAGCGTGAATGTGAGGCCTGGGTGATCAGCAGACATCACCATTGAGGAGAGTGAAGTACCTGCCAAAGCAAAGGGCAGATTTGATTATGGAATAAATAGATGTTATCCAGCACACTGTGAAACCCAGAGGTCTTCATTGGCTCAGAAGGTCTTTCTGATACCATGAAAAAACAAAACCTTTGCTATGAAGAACAAACAATGCTACTTCTTGTACTCCTAAAACACAAAACAAGAAGCTGGCCTTACCTGGGTGGGACATTACAAACTGCCCCCTGAATCGGATCTCGGTCCTGAAATAGACCACCAGCCGCCCTTCATCATTGATCTGCATGCTGGTTAGGTAGAGGGAACCTAGGTGCAAACAACCGATGTCGTCATTATTTTTTTAAAGTGAATCAAATATTATTAAGAGAATCAAATGCATTCTTGGGAAATGTCTTAAAACATTAAATGCACTAAGAAGCAGTATGCACCCTAACTGCTTTTTTGGTTTTGGTTTTAATGCCATCTGCAGAACAGCTTCTGCACTTCCGCTTGTCTCGTCAAGAGTTGAGGACATGCCTCACAGGGTTTAACATAAAGAGCCCTGCTAAATCAGCATCCTGCCTCTGACAACAGCCAACCCGATGTCTCTGGGAAACCCACAAGCAGGGCATGAAAGCAAAAGCCGTCTCTATGGTTGCCCCCTGACAACTGGTATTCAGTGGTATACTGCTTCAGAATACAGAGATGTCATATTGCTATCATGACTATTACTACTGCTACTTCAAATATTTATACACTGCTTTTCAACAAAATTTCTCAAAGTGGTGTATACAGAAAAATTAATTTTAAATAAATAAGATGGCTCCCTGTCCCCAAAGGGCTCACAATCTAAAAGAAACACAAAGCAGACACCAAAAATAACCACTGGAGAGATGCTGTGCTAGAGCTGCATAGGGACAGTTGCTTCCCGCGCTGCTGAATATAAGAGAATCTTCACTTTGAAAAGTGCCTCTTTGCCTAATTAGCAAGGGACAAGTCACTGCTTGGTTTATCCTCCATACTAGTCACTGACAGACGTATCCCCCATACGCTATACATTAATTATGCATATCTTAATGATGGCAAATTAAGGGGCAATTAAACATAGAATGGGACGACTGACAACCTCACCTTGGAGCTCTGCTTCTGGGGGGCTTCCTATGCCATCCTTCCAAAGGATGGCCGTATCATACACAAAGGTGAGCCTCAGTTCGGACTGCAGGTCAAAGTGCTGCCAACCCCCAACAGCAGCAGGTGAGTGGAAGACATAGGAGACGTAGAGGGGCACCCGCAGCGTCACGTAAGACTGCACCAGATTTAACACCTGCAAAACACCGTGATAGTTGGTTATGCTACGTTCCAATCCTGGAGAGTTCATTTCACAGCCATCCTGAGGATGGGATGAAATCTCATCCTCATTCCGTTTGAGCCATTTTCAATTTGACAGATGTTCTGAGGTTGCTGGAGTTTTTTCTAATACAACTTGGCTCCTGAACAAACTCTACTAGCTGTAATTCAAAATCCACTTTGATGCTTTATGAATGAATTATAGCTTGTGTTGAAGTGTGAGAGAATAAAACACGGACCAAATCCAGGCAGGCAGGCACTCTTGCCGACTTCTGAGACACAACCCTGGCAAAGAACAAAAACACCCTAGAATTGACTTGACAGTCATCACAAAGTGTGTAGTAATTTGGGGTTACAGCAAAGTCTCTATTATAGGATTAAGTTGATACTAACAATCTCACATTCATTTGTGACCTCCAGTGCATTTCAGTCCAGCTTTCTGGAAGTGAATGAGTAATGACTAAGCTCTTGTTCAACAAAAGCTCCTTTCCAAACATAACAATGCAGAGGGTTTCTGGGAGTTACACTTGTCACCCCCTTCTCTTTCCCCTCCAATTGCTTTCAGAACCGATTACAAATTACACCCGAGTTAAGAAACAGGCCAATCAAAGGTCCAGATATTAAATAATCAGAAATGCTGCTCTATTTAGAATCCAAACTATAATCAGCACTTAATATTGAAAGCAGCCTCTGGGTTTGCAGTTGTGTGAAATTAAAATCAACCACTACCACCAACTTCAGGGTTCACTATTCCGGGCATGCAATATCATCTGCCTGTATTTACAGCAAGTTCAGGTGGCTGAGTGCCTATCAGGCTGGAAGCAAATCAGGGCCACCCAAAAATAAAGTAGTAGTTTTCAACATACTCAGGCCACTCCCTAGGTACACGAATGCACATAAGGTTGAAAAATAGAAGAAGATGGTTTGTAAATTAGAAGAGACCTTCGGGAGTTGTGGAATGCTGAAATGTCAATTGGAGAAAACAAACAGCAGGATGTAGGGATGGGATGGGAAGGTAAGGAGAAGGAATTGTCCTGCTTGAGCATTTAACAGCTTATAGAATATCCTGGAAGTGGGCATTAGGTTCAAGAGGTGTCACTTCCTCCTAAAGTGTTTTCCTCTTAAACATTTGACTCTAGATTGGCAGCAAGTAGCTAACCTACCACCCAACCAACTACAGTCCTATAGGGAAATTGCTCCACAGGTTTGAGACTGCAGACCTCTTCTAAAGTTAAAATAGAGATGTTATATCTGCGGCACAGTGGGGAAATGACTTGACTAGCAAACCAGAAGTTGCTGGTTCGAATCCCCGCTGGTATATCTCCCAGACTATGGGAAACATCTATATCGGACAACAGCAATATAGGAAGATGCTGAAAGGCATCATCTCATACTGCGCAGGAGGAGGCAATGGTAAACCGCTCCTGTAATCTACCAAAGTCAACCACAGGGCTCTGTGGGTGCCAGGAGTCGACACCGACCCGACGGCACACTTTACCTTTATCTGTGTGCAATGTCCCAAGAGTGTGCTCGCAAGCCATGCCCCAGTGCTGATGCGCTCAGAAGCCTCACTCTCAAGCCCTCTCATGAGATTGTGAGAAAGGGCTCCGTTTCACAGCAGTTTAGTGCTGGAATGGACCTTAAAAGCCTTTTAGTCCAATCCCCTTGCTCAGTGCAGGGAACTGCAACAGCATCCCTGACAGATGGTTGTTCAGCCAGTTTGAAAACCTCCAGGAAAGATTTCCAAGCCCATGACTGCTGTCGAACACTTCTTACCATGGGTATCTGACTGAAAATAATGCAAAGCTTGTGTACTAGTTGTGCATGCTTTTTAATTGTCCATAAAATAAGAAACATGTGTTCTATATTTGAAATTGTTCTGATATGATGCCTTAAGGAGGAGTAGAATACTTCAAAATGTCATGCCAATTAGATAGAAAACAGAGAAGCTGCAAGCAGCAGAAAAGCTGCTGGATTTCTGTAACCGAAATCAATGGAAATCTTATATGAATGTATGGCCTTTTAAATACCTCTAAAACAGGTTCCTTGTAGTCAATCTCTCTGAGATTTGGCCGGTACAATGCCCTAAGGGAGTAGCACAACTCCTAAAATGCCCATGTTGTTTGGCTGGACAATACCAAAGTTCCAAACATCAAGATGGGCCACCACTGAAATACATGGCAAACAAAAATGAATAGCTTTCCATTTGTTTTCAGTTTTTGAATCATTTTCAAAGTCAAATGAGTAAAAACACAGAGAGCACATTTGTTTTCATGTCCATTAATTTTGAAAAATGAATGCATATGCCTATCATGTTGCAGTCCTATTGCTCTTTTGAGTCCTTTAATTACATTTGAAATAAAACCCACCAAACCCTAACCTGAAGGGAAAACTTAACCTGGCTGCTCGACAGTCTCAAGTTGGAAATCCCATCAACCTTCATATTAATTTGGAAAGTGTCTTGGACCATGATGTCCGTGTGAAAAGAAGAAGGCAGCAAGAGGATGAGAAGATTTAAGTGGGCAGGGCTGGATGAGGGAGCACACACAATTAAAGAATTGAACCACTGAAACATTATATCAGGTTAAGAGCAGCAACTAACAGTGGCTGACACAGAGAGTAAGGATGCACCAGTGCAGTGGGAGAGCAGCTTAACGGAACTTCCCAACTAACTGCATCAGTGTACCTGAGAAGGGGCAATTTTTGACAACCTCCCCTTACCCAGGAAGCCCTCCTTGCCACCTGAAAATGTGTCCTTGAGGGTTGCACAGCCCTTAGGGACATATTTTCCAGTGGCACAGAGCAATTCCTGGGTAAGGGGAGGTTGTCAAAAATTGCCCCTTCTCAGGTGCACCGATGCAGTTAGTTGGGAAGTTCCGTTAAGCTGCTCTCTGGCTGCACTGGTGCATCCTAGCTCTGTATGTCAGGCAGTATTTTTTTTAAACGGGGGGTGGGGGAATCACACTGAATATCTGTATGGGACAATATGCCAGCACCTGAGTGTTCTATTGTCTTCATTTTGCTTTGCCTACAGTTTTGAAATAACTGTTGATTTTAAAACAAGATGTCAACTCATTGAATTAGCTGTCAGCTCTCATTAATCGGTGGGTGCTGCCAAGATAAACGTTGGGAAGGAGCCTTGCCATGCACTAGTTTAACCAATGAGATTTGTCAATCTCCCCCCCCCCCCCCCGAGGCTGTCTCTTCAGGATTGCATCATTTCCATGTCAGGTACACACTGAGGTGTAATTGTCCAACATGATCTTATCTGGGCCTCCTGCTACCTGCCCTGCAGATGGCTGTGGCACAGCAGTGCTGTTAATGCCATATCAATCTCAGTTAATGAGGTGATCAGTGAAGTAATATATTTAGTGAAATTGCTTGAGGTTGTACACAATATCTAATGGGGTCATGTTACATCTTTGAGAGTTGGGTGTACGTGACTGACAAGCTTGTGGTGGCAGCTTTTCTTCTTATGCTATGGTAGCTCTTTCTTTCCTCCCAGCAAATAGGATGTCTGATTGGTTTGGCACAAGCAACCTGCATTTTATTTTTTGCAAGCCAGCAGTCCACATCAAACCAGTTTGTGATGATTTGCAAATTGAGAAGATACTATAGTTCAATGGTAGAGCATATGTTTTGCATGCAGCAACTTATAAGAACATAGGAAGAGCCTAGCTGTTTTGTTTCCCTTCTTGTGCAATCTCAGATGACTTCACAGCCCCATAGATCTACAAGCACCTTCTTCTACTATTCCCTTCCCCCCATACAACCACACATTTATTGGTGCCTGCATAGTTGCTATTTAAAAAAAAAAGACCGACACTGATCAGCCCACTAATCATGAAAGAAGGAAACCCCGTTGTACAGAAAAATCACAGGATATTGCACAAGGGCACAAAAAGACAAACGATACAAAAGAACACCCCCATTCCCAGCTTAGTGTTTTTTATTCAGTTATTCACTGCCTAGAGATGTACATATCAGGAGGTATAGAAATATGATAGAGAAATAAATAAATGCTTCCCTTTCATCTGTGGAACATACCTGTCCATCTGTTCCAATGGAGCCACTGCAGTCGGTCAGCAGTTCCGACATGTTATAGTAGCTGTTAAACTCCCACAAGCAGGCCTCCAGGTTGAGATTACGGTAGAAACGCAAAGTCTTGGCAGACCGCACTGCTGTGCTATACTGGTAAGGTGATGTTTCTCCTATCACTTCTGGGTTCTTGGTGTTGTCTGTTATGAATCCATATTTGGTTGGGATCTCATTATAATCCAGAAGATTGGAGCACTTGTGGTTGCCTACCCGAGTGCCATCAGGACTAAGAGTCAGCTCAAAGTTAGACAAAGGTCTAGTTGAGATAACGGGCAGCATCCCTGAAACAGGAAGTACACAGTCAATTTAGTCCTATGGAATACTAGCTGGCACTCATGTAATACTTTATAACTAGCTGGGCTGGGCGCAGAGCATCTGTGCCTCTAGTTTCCCCAGCCCACCGCCACTGTTTTCTTCCCTCCGCCCACCACTGCCATTTTCTCTTTCCCCCTGCCCACCATTTTGTTTCCTGCCTCACTCATTAGACTGCACTAGTTCTTAAGTGTGCAGTATATTTATATATATATGATAATTTCCAAGGATTTTATAATTAGTTGCTTTTGTGCAGCTGAATCAAGTAAAAACCGAAGTGAGGAGGGGGATGAAAGCGTGTCAAAAACTTCATTTTGTGTTTTAAATTTTTCATCATGGTGACTACTGGTGTTCAATCAGAATCGGGGATTGGAGGCTGTGATAGGCTGGATGTGGGCTAATAAACTGAGACTGAATCCAGATAAGATGGAGGTAATGTTGGTCAGTAGGAGAGCCAATCGGGATTGCCACACCTCAGTCACGTCATGGCTGGACTACTGCAATGTGCTCTATGTGGGGCTGCCCTTGAAGAATATCCGGAAACTGCAGCTTGTACAAAATGCAGCAGCTACGGTTCTATCTGGAGCTGCCCAGTGTGATCACATCACACCTATTTTGAAAGAGCAGCACTGGTTACCAGTGTGTTTCCGGGTCCAATTCAAGGTGCTGGTTTTGACCTTTAAAGCCCTTAACACTTTGGGCCCAGGATACCTGAGGGACTGCCTGCTCCCAAGGGTTGCTGCCCATTTGACGAGATCATCTGAGGGGGCTCTGCTCCAGGTGCCGACAATGAGGGAGGCTTGACTGTCGTGCACGTGGGACAGGGCCTTCTCTGTTGCTGCCCCCAGGCTTTGGAATGCTCTCCCAGTGGCAATTCGCTCCTCGGACTTCGTCACAGTTTTTAGAAAGCTAGTTAAATCTTGGCTTTTTATCCAGGTCTTTACATGAATGTTTTATTGCTGCTTCTGTGTGTTTTTATCCATGTATAGTTTTCTGTGTTTGTATATTATATGTTTTAAATCAAATTTGTTTTTATATTTTAAGCTAAATACTTTTAACTGTCATTTTTATTATATGTGTTTTAAGTTTTGTAAACCGCCTTGGGATTGTTTTTAATGAAAGGCGGTATATAAATTTAACAATCAATCAATCAATCAATCAATCAAATCAGATAAAATACCAGATAAAATACACACGCCTAGTACTTACCATCCATATGAGGCATTGTAACTGTTAATTTGATCAGATTAGGATAGTCAGGATCATCAGGACCCGTGTAGCGTATTTTGGCTGAGAAAGGCTCTGCTCCTACTGTTCCTGGTATACGTGGTTGGCATAGACCTATTTGGAAAAGAGTAAGCAAAGATTGAAACAAAAGCCAAGTAATTTTGGCAAGCCTTTCTTTGGAAGAACTATATTAAAAGAATGCTGAGGCTTTAATAACACAGGTAAGCTTAAGATCTGACCACTGGGGCCAACTCTGATGGGCACTGCCTCAGTTTACTTAAAGTAGTGGCACGCAGTGGTCTAATTTTTTTCATCTCTGTGCAGAATGAGTTTTGTTCTGGGCGGCAGTATCAAGGCAGTGTGTGTGCATTCAAAATGGGGCCTTCCTGATTCAACTTGAGCAGGATCAAAAATGAATTGAGCAGACAACCAAAAACTTGTGAGGGTGCGCATGTGCGCACGCCTTAGAGGGAACAGTGGTGGCATGGCCACTTCCACACGGGCAAAGACAAGAGCATTCGCCCTCCATCCGTTCAATAGGACAAGAATGGGGAAGAGAGACCTTTTATCTCCATCCATGGAGAGACAGCAGGTACAGTAGACAATGCAGAAGCCAAAGGATAGCTCAGAAACTAGAGAGACAATTTGGGATTGCTGGAGTCCTCTTATTCTCACTTAAAGGGACTGTTGTATGGGCTGAGACTGCCCCTTGTTCCAATTCCTGACAAAGAAACCACGTAATCCCCAAAGTTGTGCAATTCCCATGAATCCACATATCATGCCTACTCGGTCTCAAAGATGCTATGGGGCAGCCAGGCTTGTGACCATCTGGTTCCCCCACATAAATTATATAACACCCCTATGTGCAATGTCACTAATTTTCATAATCATCCTGTTCCTCGCCCCATTCCATTTTTAGGTTAAAGGATTGTAGGAAATGGGTGTATGCTGTGTCATATTATATGCACAGTAGTGGGCATACAGGCCTTTTGGCACTATGAACCAGCCTTCAGTTTTTAGATTACAGCTTTTGTTTTAATTCACGCTTGGGGAAGCAGAAGCACATGCATTTCTGATTCTGGCATTCTGCTTCTTAATTATGCATGCTAGGCACTGTTTTTAAATTACACAAGCCTAGAGACAAAGCCCTATAGTCATAAACCAACAACATCCATCTCTCTCTTACTCCTACTCCACATTTACAAATACTCCAATTTTCACAAGTTCAGAAGTGCTCTCTTCTGAAGCAGGTTCCATGACTCTCTAGGTATTAATTCAGAGATATCGTTAAATGTTGCAAGAATCAGCATTATATGGAACAACATGAAGAATGAAGAGCAGAAGCTGGCACGTAATGATCAACTCCTCATTTAACACTACTGTATTTAATATTTTTTCTTCTAATTGCATCCACTTTTAGTTGGTAAAATAGCAATCCTAAAACGACAATTATATTATGCAGCATTTTTCCACGGGCAGAGTTTTTTGTCTGGACAAAGATTTTAGGAGCAAACAATTAATCCAGATTGAAATGAGCCGTTTGGTTTTATTAAATTTGCATGACATATTTTGTTCCATACCTTCTTGCCTGTTTATTGTATAAATGGAGCTCAGCAATTCTAAACCCACATCTCCATTGGCATTGACAGCACGTGCTGCACACTGAACCCTTGAACCAGCCTGGAAATATATGGAGTCCAAGGCAATTGACTTGGTGTTGGTGAAGAAAGTGTTGGAGTCCACTTCACGCATGGGGCTGGTAACACCATCACTGCCACTTGGAGCACTGACTAGCCAGCGGTATAAGGTCAGCGTATCATTGATGTTTTCAGCAGCACAGATAGATCCAGTCTTGTCATAGTCTGAATATTTGGGATTACATGCCTGAGGTTTAACAGATATACACCCATTTAATTATTTCTTGTCTGTTCCAGAAATTGAACAATTAAGAATACAGTCTAAGAATTTCATATTTAACAATTTAACAATATTTAACAACAGTCTAAATACTTCCATATTTAACAATTTCATCTTTCCCTTGCTATTTATTTTCTGTTGCAAACACTGCATTATACTTTAATCTTATCTGAGAAATTAAGGGTTAATGTCTGGGACAACTAAATTTAAAAACCTGATATTTACCCAAACTATTTAGGGTAGTGAAATCCAAAACAGATTGTGAAGAGCTCCAAAAGGATCTCTCCAAGCTGGGTGAGTGGGTGACAAAATGGCAAATGTGGTTCAATGTTGGCAAGTGTAAAGTGGGACGAAAACCACCAACTTCAAGTATATGCTGATGAGATCTGAGCTGTCAGTGACTGATCAAGAGAGGGATCTTGGGGTCGTTGAAAGACAGCTCATTGAAAGTGTCGACTCAGTGTGCGGCAGCTGTGAAAAAGGCCAATTCCATGCTAGGGATCATTAGAAAGGGGATTGAAAATAAAACTGCTAATATTATAATGCCCTTATACAAAACTATTCTGTGGCCACACTTGGAGTACTGTGTACAATTCTGGTCACCACATCTAGAACTGGACACTGAAGAACTGGAAAAGGTGCAGAAGAGGACAACCAAGATGATCAGGGGCCTAGAGCATCTTTCTTATGAGGCAAGACTACACCTGGGGCTTTTTTAGTTTAGAAAGACGATGACTGTGGGGAGACATGATAGAGGTCTATAAAATCATGCATGGTGTGGAGAAAGTGGATAGAGAGAAATTCTTCTCCCTCTCACATAACACTAGAACCAGGGGTCATCCCATGAAATTGACTGCCAGGAAATTTAGGACCTACAAATGGAAGTACTTTTTCACACAACACATAATCAACTTGTGGAATTCTCTGCCACAAGACGTAGTGACAGCCAACAACCTGGATGGCTTTAAGGGGGGGTTGGATAACTTCATGGAGGAGAGATCTTTCAACTGCTACTAGTTGGCGGGTTAAAGACCAACTTCAGCCTCAGAGGCAGGATGCCTCTGAATACCAGATGCAGGGGAGTAACAGCCTGAGAGAGGGCATGCCCTCAGCTCTTGCTTGTAGACTCCTAGTGGCATCTGTGAGCCACTGTGTGAAACAGGATGCTGGACTAGGTGGGCCATGGGCCTGATCCAGCAGGGCTGTTCTTATGTTCTTATACTGTGGAAAGACTTTTCAGTCTATCATGGCTTGGATATCTCTCAGGCGCCTAGGAGAGAAAAACAGCTGTACTATATAGGCAAACATCATCTCACACTAGCCATGAAGTGTACATAAAAATGTTGGTACACAGAACCACTGATGGATTACTACAGTATCCAGGATGAACAAGTGGCTGGATACACAATAGTAAGACTAGGACCAGATTCCATCTCTGCTTCTTGTGTGGTCTTGAGTGGCTCACAATCTTTCAGCCTCCATTCCTCATTTGCGAAATGAGAATAACAGTGATCTTCCTCACAGGGTATTAAAAAGTCTGAAGAACTTCTGCCTTAAATTCTCTCTAGCTTGGATTATTGCTAATTTATTTCTCCAGCTAGTAAGTGCAAACCACCAAAAATTACAACGTGGAGAAGAGTAGGCAGGACAAGATCATACCGTTACACACACGACCGGATAGCCAGTTGGAGGCTGGGAATTTCCTTTGCTTTTAGCAGTGTCGTCGTACAAGAGGAGAGACACAACTTGGGGCACAGCTGGGAACGTCACATCTGCCACACTGTCCATTTCTTCAATGTATACAATGGCTTTGTTCATCTGAATGGAAAGACAGTGAAAAGGGAACATAGAAGATATGGTACACACACTCCTCTAGATAGTAGGGTATCCTTATGCCCAAAACAATTTATGCACAATTATTATCAGCATGTAAAATCTGCAGGCTTGAGCAGAGAAAAAAACTGCATTATTTCAACCATAGGGAAATAGGAAGCTGCCGTATACTGAGTCAGACCATTGGTCTATCTAGCTCAGTATTGTCTTCACAGACTGGCAGCAGCTTCTCTAAGGTTGCAAGCAGGAATCTCTCTCAGCCTTATCTTGGAGAAGCCAGGGAGGGAACTTGAAACCTTTTGCTCTTTCCAGAGCGGCTCCATCCCCTGAGGGGAATATCTCAAAGTGCTCACACTTCTAGTCTCCCATTCATATGCAACTAGGGCAGACCCTGCTTAGCTAAGGGGACAAGTCATACTTGCTACCACAAGACCAGCTCTCCTCTACCACAAGACCATCTATCGCATCTATGCTACCACAAAACCATCTATCTATGAGTGCACTGTACTCTTTCTGATATCCTACATTCATATATAGCTTATAGAAATTACATACATAAATAAGAAATATTGCATGGAGGTAAACAGATGCATAAATTAAAACTATTGCTTGCAGGAACTCCCATGTGCAGTTAACTTCAGATGGTTGTACACAGGTGTGAAAATCTTCCTGCCACAAAGCAGTTAATAGCTGAGTAGAGTTTAGCCATAATGAAAATGTGCAGGCTTTCACTGAGGGCACAACTAGATAAGTGAACAAGAGATCCGTGATTGGATAGTTCCAATCAAACAGCCACTGCAGGAGGATATTCACTGGGAAAATGCACAGGGTGAAAGGGTTAATCACCACTCCCTGCCTCATTAGCACTGTGGTCCTAATGGGATTTGAGTGCTCCTCCCCCAGTGGCTGCCAGGAGACCCCATCCCATCTAGCTTGAGTGTAAAAAATGGCATCCTAGCACTACAGAGTCAAGCCAGCCTATTGAGTCTTCTAACCACCATGATCTGAATTCAAACCTGTCCACAACGAGCAAACATGCCACAGCTCAAATCATTTGATTTTACCTGTGTCTCAGCCACCATATTCTCATCAGGTTTCAAGTGCACTGTAAAGGCTTCACGCATTTCTCTCACCCCATCATACAAAACCTCCACCTCAACAAAGTGCTTTGTCTCTCCTTCTTTGAATTCAATATCTGAAAGAGAGGGTTTTTAGGAAAAAATGATACTCGCTCCAAGTTATCAACCGGGACCCAAAGGGCAGCAGGCTCAATTCTGCATACTTGGTGCCAAGTTTGCCTTGAGCACCTAGCTGGCAGGAAGGCAATTCAGGAATGCTAATGCCGGATCAAACCAAGATAAACATCTGGTACTTTTACTTTGCATTATACTGTTTCTACATTGTTGAGCTAAACCACCTTTTACAAAAACCATCCATCCTATGAAGGAATATTAAACTTAAGCTCAGGTGATAGTATAATAATCAGCGGCTGATATCCTAACTAATGCAGTGCATGCATAAGGAGGGCATGCGAGGTATGATGGAAGCCTGCACATAACTCCCCCACTTTCAACGCATGCACACAAAACTTCCCAGCTCTGCCTGTGCTCCAGAAGTGGTTTGTAAGAAAGAAAACACAGGTGGCTGGTTCAGCGGCGGTGGCAGGAGGGTGGGGGTTACCTTTAAGCAGGAGGGAGGGTGCTCTTACACTCACATAAGAGTGTAATGCTTCCCCATCTGGTGCTGTGCCAAAAATCACTGGTGCGGGGCAGGAGCACGCCCTCTCGCTACCCCGGTCAGCATCAGACTGGAACTGGCCAGTGCGTGTGCGCATGTTGTGTACCAGCCACTTCCAGTCTGCTGCTAACCAGGGCGGCAAGGGGGTACGCTGCCGCCCTGAGCCAGCGACTTCTGGCACAGTGAGGTGGGGGAAACGCAGCGGGATGGGTGGGTAAGAG